>NW_008825071.1:2468912-2473566 GCF_000699105.1 Pygoscelis adeliae | reverse complement strand
GGGAAAGAGGATGAGTTTGCAAGGAAGAAGGAAAGAAGAGTAGGAAAGCACAGGGAAACAGAGCCATGAAACAGTGGACTGGCCCTTCAGCCAGAGAAGTTGTTTGGTCTGGTATCAGGTATATGCCTTTTGTTGATCCCGTTCTCAAATCCAACCAGGTGATACATTTTAAACTAATAGCAGGAAAACTGCATATATTCAAAAGACTTGCTAAGAAAATGAAGCACATTTAGCGTAATGAAAATATCCAAGTGAGGAGATTTCAACATGAATAGTGAGCAAGCGGTGAAAAGAAGCTACTGGCCTACGTCAGAGATGCATGCTCATGATAGGTGGGGGTTAGTCCTACACAGTTAGCTCTAAACACAGTCAGCTCTAAACACAGTCTAGACAGTCTCACACACTCACAATAAAAGGTTTTCCATTTTAGAAGCTTGTTCCCTATCTCATCTCTTCAGAGAAGAAATAAATTCTTGATTCAACTTTTTAAAATGTATTTTTTATACAGATAAGGCTTGTGTTTTAATCACTTGTGTGACAAATTTCTTCTGCTCACTTGTGATGAAGACAAATGCAACAGAGGATGGATTCTCAATTGCTCTTCATTCTTTTAATATTTCAACATAAGAAAGTAAGAGAACCACTATGTTAATAATGAAAAGTGGTAGAACAGTCCACTAAGGACAAGCATAATTCAGTGTTGCATGGATTACTTCATAAGGACAGGCTGGGGAAAATAAAACTCACAAGCTGCCTACAGAGAAGATGACAAAAAGACATCCTTGAGCCCAATACTCGGCAAACATACAAAGACTTTGCATCAGCCCCTACTGGAGATCTCTCAGTGACTTTAGAATAGAGAACAACCAACAAACAGAAGCAAAAAAATCCAGCAGATGGCTCTAAATGAGGAGAACAGAGAGAGGTGACTAACTAGTCTGAGAGAAATAAAAATAAGATGGGAGCAGTGCCACAGTGTTATCACTTTTGTCGAGCCACCTGGAGCGGTAGCAGGCTTATCAATGAATGCCAAAAATGAGTAGTGCCCATCTGCTCACCCTAATAAATATCCCTTACTAGAAAAAAAACATAAAAGGATACAATTCCCTCAACACTACTCACATGCTTTCAGCAGACCTGTCTGTTTAAAATATTTATTTGGGTCTTACATGGCTTAACAACTACCTGCCATGAACACAATAATGCTTTAAGATGACCCTTCTAAGTATGTGGCAAGTCAGTAGCTCAAAGAATTCATGACAACAGAAAGCTCCAACAATTTCCTTTTAGGTAAGCAATAGCTCTGTAATTATCACTGCCTTCAAAATGTCTTTAGAAAGATACCTCTAGCCAACTGAACGGACTGATGGCAAAACCCTAAATGAGAGGGGCAGTTCAAAATTCGAAAAGTTAGTACTCCTCTGGAGATAGCAGCAGAAAGTATCTCCATTCAAAAAGAAGTATAAGAACCACGGTACAAGCTCAGTTTACCTCCTCTGCTGGCCTCCCCAAATGGCAACGAGCACCATCCTTCTGCTGATTCTAAATGAGCATTGAGAAAGGAGGTCAGAGCTGGATGAGGAACGCTCAGGTCTCTCAAAGTACCGCTACAAAAAGAAATGGGATGGAAGAGAAAACTAAAGCATACAGGTTGGTTTGCCTTCATGAGCTTAAAAGCAAAATGCCTCTTTAGCACTAACCTTTATCAGCTCCAAACATTGTTTTTGCCATGAATGAAGGCATAAGAGTTTTGAGCAGAAATTCAAACTTGCTAAGACCGAGATATTTCCAAGCTGGCCTTTTGTGTCAGAGGTATATTTGTTTTTTCATAGATGACATACTGAAAAAAACCAAACCTGTTCTGTTTAACATCATCACTTCTACCATCTCAGTAAAAGCAATTCAACCACATAAAACTGTCTGGATTCACACAAAGTTATCCGGAACAGGACAGGCCTTTATATGTTCACCACCACCTTTCCAAATACAAAGTTATCATACTACTTGTGCATAAGTGTTTTGCGCTATATTTTGCCTTTCATATGGCAAAAATATGACAGAATTAAACTTAAAATATGCTTATACAAACATGTATGAAGAGAAAGGAGAACACAACAAAAAGCACTTTTGAGGAGATACAAATCACAAAATGTGAGCAAACATGCATCCACACAGGCCAGAGTTCTGTAAATGTCTGTAGGCACAAGGCCAGAGTTCCTTCATAGTTACTAAAACAGAGCTTTAAAAACTTCCAAACACCAGTTTTAAAAACTGCCCATACTAAACTGAAGCAAACAGATACTGCACTGGGTGCAACACAGAAAAGCTATGCACCACTGAAAACTTAGTTCTCTGTTCAATTCAATACTCAGGAAACTAATTTCTTCAAAATTCAAGTTATTTTGACTGTGTAAACTCCTTTACACTTGGCTGTCTTCAAAATTTTGTATCTCAACAGAAGCTACTAAAAGTCTGACCAACTGTTCCTGGGACTGAAGCGAGACACTTGGTTCCTAAAGTCTCAAGCACCTTTACCAAGTACCAGTTGCAAAACCCAGCTCTTCCAGCTGAAGCACAAGACAACACTGTAGCCATGCACATTACTTCCACTGTTTTGTATTCCCTGCATTAGAATGTGGGAATTCCCACAGCCAAGTAATAAAAAACAGCTAACATGATTTGGTTCGTCTGCGAATTGGCCCACACTTTTTGAAATAATGTGGGTTAAGAGTGGGAACTCAGACACAAACAAAGCCAAACAGAAGACTGTTTAAATCCAAATGAACAAAGCCTTCCACCAAAGCAAATAAACTCTCGAGGTCGGGTTACAGGTTTTTAACTATAGCATTATTCACACGACATCCCCTTTCTAGTCCAATAAAAACAGCTGTTAGATTTTGTTAAATAAATATTTTTATGAAACAGTTGGAGCAAAGCCTGCAAAGCAACTGAAAACTTGCATGTGAAACAGATGTCCTTGATTTTTAACTTCTATTATTAAAATGCATCAGGAGAAAATTTTAAGTTCCTATAATGTTAATCATCCAATGTTAGTAGCAAAATATTCCTTCTATTCCCTCCTTTAGTTTACTACATCTTATTTTTAAATCATCTGTGTTTCAATACAGTATGAGTAAGGTACATCGCTGGGGCAGACAGATCTTGCCCATGCTACAAGAAAGAACAGCGTCAGCTAGTGCCCACAGCCAAATAATTTTTAAAAGGCCTTGGATATGGCTTTGCACCCACTGTTGAAGGCTTCTCCTCCTACCTCCGAGAACAGTACAAACCAAAAACTATTTAAAGATACAACACATTTTCTCATTTTATCAAGCATTAAATTGTTCTCATTATGAAAAGGAAAAAAGCACGCCCATAAGTGGTATCACTGATCGATAGTTACACAGCCCACTGAGACCATTCCATATCCTTTTATAATGGTCTTGTGAGGTCAGGATTCATCCCAGAGCATGGCATCCTGACTCTAGCGTGCATAACACTCTTAATTTATTTAAGAAGAAACTGTAATCACCTAAGCAGATATATTCCTAAACTTTAACCTTCAAAAACACTTCACTTTGCTAAAAACCTGCTCCAAAAAAACCCCCACAACAAAGTTTCAGCATTTTCTTTAAAAAGCAGATGTGCATGACAGCAACAAAACTTGACTCAATTCTCCAGGTCTTAATTTTACACCGCATTTTACTTTTCTAATCTGTCTTGCATTCACATTTGATTAAATACAGCTAGCTAGTAAGAATTACTCTACCCAGACCTGAAAATATTTCAGCATTTTAGAATTTGGGCTCAAAAGTCTTCCTAGGAAGAAACATTTCTATTCGTCTCAGTGGAAGCAGGTTCAGGTTTTGATCTCTTATGATTTCTCTTAGAAATGAAATTTTACTTTACATAGCGACCATAAACTGTTACAGCTTTGTTCAACAGATCTTTTTCTTGAATGTGTCCAGAATTATTTGGTATCTGTTCATCACAATGCAAAAGCAGGGGTTTTCTTCCCTTTCCTTTCCATCCAGGTTACCAGACTTAGTCAGTGCCAGCCTCCCTGAAAATAAACAACTCTGTAACTAGCCCACCCATAACAATTATACTTCTGGAAACCATCACTTATAGAAATACAACCAGCAAAAGGATCCATTCCAATTTAAATATCTGAATCAGAGCCTGAAGGGCCAGTAGTTTGAAAAAAGTATTACTTTCATATAAACAGAACAATCAATGGCGAATCAATGACACAGTAAGTACAGAACCTCAGTTTTGTCATGTACCACTGAGGTTTTGGTTTGGTGTGGGTTTGGGTTTTTTTTTTTTTATAAGCTCATTTTGGCTTATTTCTACTCAAACACAGACATCTTGTGGAAAATGGCTTTTAAAGTACAATATTTACCTGCTTAAAAAGATTCCTTCCTAAGAGAGTGGACATCTGAAATGGAATTATTTTAGCCACATTAGAAGAACAAATTAAATGCATGAAATCTTTGCTGATGCTGGCACCACGTTATTTCAGCTCCCACTCTACCTCAAGAACATCAGAGTTTTTCTAGGACAACAGTCCTAGTGCTGGCAAAGGTGCAGGCAGCCTACTATCAGACAGGTGAACTCTGTTCTCGGTCATCCTATACCAGAAAACAACTGT
>NW_008825071.1:2454991-2468896 GCF_000699105.1 Pygoscelis adeliae | reverse complement strand
TGGGGGGGGAGGGGGGGTGTTTTTAAGTTGTTCTGTGTATTCACTCTACGGGTATGAATCTAATTATTTGGCCTTATCATAGTGTGATAGAGGGAGTTTTGTTTCAATAATTCTGCTGGTTTTCCTGGCTGGCTTGGAAAATGAGGAAACTTCTCTGAGCAAAGCGAACAAATGAGCAAAACAAACCAGATGCTCCTTCTGGTGCACAGTAGATTGAAGTTTTCAGCTACCCAGACATCCTTAATTATTTTCAGCAAATAAGTCATCTGGGTAAAGTTGCTTGTTGTAGTAAAGGTTTTGCATTCCTCTGTTGAGTTAATCTCATCTTGGAGCACTTGGCATTTCATTGAGAAAATAAATGGCGCATTTTTTTCTTGCAACAATCAAAAAGAGAGTAAAGGCATGAAGTGAACCTAACAATATCTTTTTCTATAGCATCTGGAGAAGCCAAGAAAGGGAGGTTTTCAGGTTTTTATGCCACTTGTAAGACATCCTGTTGCTACTAAGCAATGGCAGAGAGCTGTCTTAGCTGCAACAGTCGGCCCAGAGCCTTTACCCCTGAATATTAAAGAATCAGCTTTTTTAAATTATTTGTATTATTTATTACCTTCTATAAGAAGAGATGATGATGATGACTAGAAGAGAGAAAGATCACTTACATTACATAGCAGTCGTCAGTGCCTGGTGCACATTCATTCCCCAGGGTGTGGTTTATTTGTGTCTAGGATTTTAGTCCAGGATTAACAGAGAACGCTCAAGAATTACCATAAACAGCTTTCTACGGAAAGCATGCTTCACATCTCGCTCTGTTTATGCTCTGGCTTCCTATGATGGTAAAAGCTAGAGACTCTAGTTCCAAATGCAAATCACAGGTTATAAATATCAAAAGGTGCTGGCCAGCCCATCAGAAGGGAAGCTCTATTAGCAATCATCAGTAGAAAATATCACCACGATTTTCTAAGAATTTTGTATTCACATCTGGTGATGAGATCTTTATAAAACATCATCACTGATGCTCTGAACGGGTACAGTTTGACAGCTGCTAGGTATGAAATTATATTACATTTTAAGGGTGAAGTATAGTAAGACACCATTTCACGATGTAAATATATTACCTAATATACGCTTGGCAGACCAGCATCTTGAAGGAGAGCCTGTAAAAATACTACTAGCTTGTTGTCTTCTTTTTTTATACAGCACCTCATATTTCAAGCAATGGAAAGCAATTCAATTTGAAATCACTAGCATTCTTTTTTAAAATCTAATTACTTCGAATATTTCCAGTAACAGAATAAGTTCACCTAGGTCCAGATTCTGGCTTGACCATGCACAATTGAGGCATGATCTCCAAAAAGCAGGTTGCTTGGTTGCAATGACGGGTGCATGTGTGTTTCTGCTTGTATGCACATGGGGAATAGGGACTGGAAAAATACATCCTCCTTTGTCAAACCACTTCAAGTTGCATAGAGGATTTTTCCATGTACTATGGAGCTCAGGCAATCAAATTGGCATTAGATGGCCCACCGTACTAATTGTTCAAGCATACATTGGAGTATTGCCACTGCTCCAAAAAACTTTAATAGAAGGAATGGGAAAGGAATACAGAAAATACAGCGAGAGTTGCATTCCTCCACCACATTTTGGAATTGCATTAATTTCCCCTGGTATGGGAAAAATGGATACCTCCAATTCTCAAAATGGGTAATTAACTACTGCTGTTACTCGTAGCCTCCTCTCACTGGTGGTGAGTACCATAAAGGAGCAGCTTTCTCAGTACAAATGGAAGATTAGAGAAACGAAGTTTTAAAACACCCTTCCAAAACTGCAGGGCTAAGCAAAAGAAAAGAGTTTTTGTTGAACCTTGCTCTCAGGATACATGAGCCCTCTCTTTGGGTTCAGTCATTCCAACTTAGTCCGCTCCAGAAAGAAGTTTGAGCTCCAGGATAACATGATCCAGATACTAAACCATTGGGCTCTGTGTATCTGGAATTCTCCTCCACATCCCTGTTGCTCACAGCATGCATACTCTTGTTTAAAATCTCAGTTATTAAGTCCTTGCGGTGGGTTGACCCTGGCTGGGTGTCAGGTGCCCACCAAAGCCACTCTATCACTCCTCCTCCTCCTCAACTGGATAGGGGAGAGAAAATATAACGAAAGGCTCGTGGGTCAAGATAAGGACAGGGGAAGATCACTCACCAATTACCCTCACGGGCAAAACAGACTCAACTCAGGGAAATTAATTTAATTTATTACCAAGCAAAAATCAGAGTAGGGCAATGAGAAATAAAAACAAATCTTAAAAACACCTTCCCCCCACCCCTCCCTCCTTTCCGGGCTCAACTTCACTCACGATTTCTCTACCTGCTCCCTGCCGAGCAGCGCAAGGGGATGGGGAATGGGGGTTGCAGTCAGTTCATCACACATTGTCTCTGTCGCTCCTTCCTCCTCAGGGGGAGGACTCCTCACACTCTTCCCCTGCTCCAGCGTGGGGTCCCTCCCATGGGAGACAGTCCTCCATGAACTTCTCCAATGCGAGTCCTTCCCATGGGCTGCAGCTCTTCACAAACTGCTCCAGCGTGGGTCCCTTCCACGGGGTGCAGTCCTTCAGGAACAGACTGCTCCAGTGTGGGTCCCCCGCGGGGTCACAACTCCTGCCAGCAAACCTGCTCCAGCATCAGCTCCTCTCTCTCTGGTCCACAGGTCCTGCCAGGAGCCTGCTCCAGTGCGGGCTTCCCACAGGGTCACAGCCTCCTGCGGGGACATCCACCTGCTCCAGCGTGGGGTCCTCCATGGGCTGTAGGTGGATATCTGCTCCACCGTTAACCTCCATGGGCTGCAGGGGGACAGCCTGCCTCACCACGGTCTTCACCACAGGCTGCAGGGGAATCTCTGCTCCGGCACCTGGAGCACCTCCTCCCCCTCCTTCTTCACTGACCTGGGTGTCTGCAGAGTTGTTTCTCTCATATATTCTCACTCCTCTCTTCTGGCTGCTGCTGTGCAGGTTTTTCCCCCCCTTCTTAAATATGTTATCACAGAGGCGCTACCAGCCTGATGGGCTCAGTCTTGGCCAGCAGTGGGTCCATCTTGGAGCTAGCTGGCACTGGCTCTATCGGACACGGGGGAAGCTTCTAGCAGCTTCTCACAGAAGCCACCCCTGTAGTCCCCCCGCTACCAAAACCTTGCCACGCAAACCCAATACAGTCCTCCACAGAATTAATGCATCAGTTATGATGAGGGTCTATCTCCCACTTTCTAGCTTCTCTTGACAGTTACAATCTCCTGAGGAGCAGAACTGCCCACAAGGAAAGCAAACCCTAATGACAGCAAGAGATGGACAGCCACAGAGCTGGGCTTAGGGATGACAGGACTTAACACCTGCTAAAGGTAACAATAACTCCAGAACCAGCCTCCTTTAGAAATGAATACAAACTTTACTTCTGTAATTCATAGAATTACAGAATAATAGAATAATTTAGGTTCAAAGAGACCACTGGAGGTGGTCTAGTCCAACACCCTGTTCAAAGCAGGTCACTCAGAGACTTGTCTAGTTGGGTTTGAATGTCTCCAGGGATAGAGTTTCCACAACCTCTCTGGACAACCTAATTATAGCTAATTTGAATTTAATGCTGTCTCCCGTGAGTTCCTCATACAGAGAGACCCACAAAATACTTTGCTTGCTAACACACAAAAGCAAACCTATACTTGAGCTAACTCATATTTTCAAAAAGGGAGAATGGGCAGAGACTATACACACAAAACTTGGGAAAGATTCAAAGGTGCACATGTATCTCGACAAGACACATGAAGAGAAATCTCACATTTACACATCCACTTCTCAGGTCTTAGAAACCCCATTTACTGTCTACCTTGTCTATGCCTGACCTGAAGTACACGATGTACTACAAATGCCTTACCTCTTCTTTTCTTTCCGCTTCTAGCTACCAACACAATATACTGATGGACTTTGCAACTCCGTAAGGTGAAGACAACAGAATTCTCCTGCAGAACTGCTTATCCACAGCACTGAAAAAACAAAATATTCTGGAAGAATACACTGTGATGTCTACAGTGAAGCAAACAACCAGAATTTAAAAAAAAGTCAGATTAATTGATTTATTGGACTTCTGTTTGTAAAATGATTTCTCTTAGTTTTGGATTTATATTCCAAACATCTAGAATATTTCTACTTCAGAATTTAATTGTGGTAAGGGGGAGTTAAAACCACAAAATGAGAACAGCTTTCATTTAAAAATAATTCATTTAAGATCTTATACATCACCAACTGAGATGTTCATTTGAGGAGGAAAGTTGATACGTTTATGACAAGCTATTGCATACTTTTTGAGATGATGGCAACATGCTGACAGCTTTAGAAGAACTAGATGTGTTACTGTAAGGTTTATTGTCTAAGCAGTCTTCTTGCTCTGCAGCAGTCTAACAGCTTACATTTACAGTTGATTATCATTTCTATGAAATTCCAACATTTGCTAATGATCTCCCAGACTGGGAAAAATAGCATCTTCTGTCTCAAGCCTCCTGTAGACACACTATTCTTCTAAAATAGTCTGAAAGACAACACATGCACTTTTTCATAAACCATCCATTCTCAGTTCTTTTAAAATATTTCAGACAGCACTATTCTCTTTTCCACTTCTGTAAGATGTGTCAGCCAACAGAACATAATTCATCCTCAGGGAAAGCAGTTTAGAGTAAGCTTTTTTTGCAAGCAGCAGAACCAGCAGAACTTTATTTCCTCTATGTCTGGAGGCAAAGCTTGTTTGCATCTTTAGTGGTAAGGGACAAATTCATCCTGCTACCTCTCCTTTAGCTGAGGCATTAATACAGTCTCTCTCCTTTATTAAGCCCTTTATTCTCACACACCACCTGTAATTTGCTGTCTTTGGCGATCTGGACACCCTTTGTGAAATTTGACTGAAGATAAGTGGAAAAAGGAGGGCTGACAACAGATGTACAAATACCACCTCACAGCCATCATTTCCTTACGAACGTATGCTTAAAAACTGGAATTTTTAAGAATAACATTAAACTCAACCCAACTGCATCTTCAAAAAGTGATGGCAAAACATAGCACCCAGCAACAGCTTAAGTGAAAGTAGCACTCTGGTTCTCAAAAATGATACAACTTTAGTCTATTCTCACTGATAAAGGTCATTGCTAAAGAATACACAATGGCACTCTGCCATTCTGGGGGAAGATTACACTTACGTACATCCACTTCACTTCTTTCATATCATTCATCCGGGATACTCACTGCTTTCCCTGGGCTGCAACACATTTAAGTGTGAACAGATTGATTAACATCCAAAAATCTGAAACAAGCTGCCATTGCATTTCACTGTAAATGGACAGGGATTACTAGAGAGTTTGTAGAGTCAAACCATACGTACATAGAGGGGCTGTGCAACACAAACTGCACATTTCCCTAAAGCATACAGAGATATTCTTGTAAGACATGTCCCCCAACATCACTGTAGATGATGCACAATCACACATCAGCACAGCCTGAGCATATGTCATGTTTATTTAAGAAGGTAATATCTGCCTCAAAAGCAGCGTATGTCCAGTATGTTATTCCAGTAACTTTTAAATGCCTCTGCAAAAAAATTTGTGGCTCCTTTTAATAGTTTTGGACTGACACAGACCTAATTTTTTTAGGCTAGTTTTCATTGACAGGTACGCAACTGACACCTTAGAAAATTCCTATTTATTGTGCTAAAATTTGGGTGCAAACTATCAAAAGTACAAGCAAACCCACAGATTTATGGCTAGTTACACAACTGAGAGATTTATGGCTAGTTACACAATTTGAGAAAGGCTTTAAGCTAATACCCAAGTAGCTGGTATTTATACCTACTATTTCTATTTATGCTACTAATCCATAAGAAGCCTGGTAGCTTTCATAAACTCTTAGACTGTAAATCATTCAGACTCACAACAGGGTCTGCCAATATTTGCAAAGCAAACACAGGACACATCTACCTGGAATCTCTGCGTTCAGTGTGAATACCCACAGCCAGCTACCACCACCCTTCCTCGCTCACCCTGAACAATATCTTAACTTCATGAACTGCCACAGCTAAGGTGTTGGGGCAGCTCACCTAACAAGGTACAACGCAGCATGGATTAATGTGATAGAAATCTGGCTGAGGGTTAAAATGTTTCAAATGCTCAGATGAGACATGTGGCCATTCTGAACTATGACTGTGCAATGGCTTTGCCTACAAACCTGCTGCAAACTTGCCTTTATGCAGAGAGGTTTCCTCTGGTTGCTCCTCAAACTCATGTAAAATGTAAAGGCACCTCCCAACATGAAGCTACACCACTTTACACATTTTAAAAACAAAACCAAAACCAAAATGACAGCATTACTAGAGATACCTTCAACATTATCCATGAAGAAAACATGCTTTATTGGACAACTAAACATTTGACATTAGAACCTCCTTTTTGCTCTCAGGCGAAGACAGCCTATCAAAAGTTTGCATTTTTAACCACTAATGTTAAATATAACTTAAGGGGTTTTTTGGATGTGGTTAAAAAAGTTACAATCTGTTCCCTTTTTCAGCATAGAAATATTTTCAATGACATAGAAATAGATCTGGTTTATGTGTAGTATAAGATGATCAGATCTGATGTTATAATTGGCAAGAAAGAAAAAGGGGTTTAGCAGTAAAATGTCTAGCTTTTAAATGAAGGTCCAGCACTAGTAAAGCCAACTGTGGGTACTTCTGCACTTGCCAAATCATAGATATACAAATATATTGGTTTATGTAATTACCATCTCAGTAGGTAAGACACTAGAAAAGCCAACATACCAGCATTCCCAAGCTTGCTACTAATTAAATCATATGCATACAGGTTCAATCCAAGGATGATCAAAGTCAATGAAAAAAATTCCCATTTAATTCAATGAGCTGTGGATCAGTTCCAGACAGCTAGCTGCTACTCCATCCTCTTTCTTCTTTATCAAAAGCACTCCAACAGTGTGAAAGTGAAAAGGACTCCATATGAGTCTACAGATTTTGTATCTCCCCTCAGATCTGAATTTTAAATTAATTATTTGACAGTTGACTACATTACATACAATTAAGTAATCTTTTCCATAAAGCTGTATTAGAGGCTACTCCAAGTTTTGAAGGAAAACAGACTACTACTATTATTGTTACATCAATAGCTTTAAAAGATTTCAACTATTTCTTTCACATACAGGTTTACCCTCATTATGAAATTTATTTGTGTGCCACATTGTTAACCACTACAGCAATATATTGCCATATCTGAGCATGGAAAATGTCAGTCCAACGTACTGGAAATAGAACACTAAATTTAAAAGGCTTCCTAAGATTAACAGAAAGATAATCTGAAGTCATCTAAAGTCAAAGAAATAAAAAATGAATGTTCAGATCAAATAACTATCTATCTTTAATTACATTTGAAATGCAATCTCACAATTGTCAGACAACTTCAGTAAACTGGACATTACATTTATGAAACCTACATGAATAGCCTTTGATTCAATTCTTGTTAACAATGCTTTTTCACATTCTATTTTTCACTAAATGTTTGTATTTAAAATGAGAATTTAATTTCAGCACCTCAAAACTCAGCTCCCAGTGCTGCACAGATGCTTAGTTCTGCCTCTTTGTAGTCAGAGTTTCAGCAGATGTCCATTCAGATCAGCCTAAAGGCTCTCATTCATTTAAAGCAGAGCTAGACAACAGGAACACTGTAAAATCTTTATTTGGGAATCCAATATATGCATTATTGCTATTAGCCATCACGTAAACAGTGTCTTAAATCTAATGAGCATTGCATAGGAAATTAAATAATTAAAAAAAAAATCTTTCTTGTTCAAGACTCAACAGTCAGTTAAATGAAAACTTGAGTTGTCAGCTTTCGACAGGGGAAATAGTGTCTATGCCTAAAACTTCACATTCCATCTATAAAGGGACACAAGCTTAAATAAAAAATGGTGTTTAGACATAGTTTCAATAAAACTTGTGTATGCAATGCTGCCTAGTTGGCCACCTTACATCCTCCCTACTCTAAGACAGATTTCAAGCATTTATTGTTGGAAAAGGCGTTTTCTTTGATCAAATCCATCGCATCCAGGTTCAAAAAGTTTTGTAGGTACAACCAAAGAGGCCTACTCTTAGCACCTCCTTCTATTTCATGTTAGAGAACCACCTTAAAAACAATGGAAAGGGATAGGTGTTACTACAGCCTTTATTACCACACCTCAGATCTCCTTTGCTGTAGCTACTCAGAAGCCCCGGACAGCTATGCCGTGCCACTGGGAACCTTGTGACCAGGGAGTCAGAGCAGCAGGATTTTATTCCCATGCAGTGCAAAAACATCCCTCATGGAGCCCTGAAATGCAGAATTGGAATGTGACATGATCTCCCAGCCTGCTTGCCCCTTCTCACTCAACCCCTGTCTGAGACTAAAGAAAGACGTGTCAGAAAATGATGACTGAAATTCCTACCATCTTTCTTCTGCTTTGCTTTGCCACAGATTTCTGCAGAGCCACTTTTAGGCATGCAATTAAAAACTATGCTAGCAGGTTTTTCTGACTGGGTCCAGATGTGTAAGAAGTGGTTCTAAACTCAGCTCTTGACTGAGTAGAGACATAGCTGCAGAATAACATAGACGCAGAATAACATAGACTATTATAGTTTAAGGTACAACGAGTAAAAAACGATTCCTATGAATTTACCCAGGCGCTAATATCACTCTTGAAAAACACTTGAGAGACTTTCTTCTACTTTAAAACACTGCTGTCGGCTCACTCTCCTTAATAAGGGCCATTATCTCTGAAATGTGTAAATGGAACCTACAAGTTGTATTAAGAAATAAATTCTATTTACTCCGACACTTTTTTTCTTTACATGATGCAAAAGCCTTTATTGCTTTGGTATGATTCCCTATCACTGGAGCTCTTTTCTGTTGACTGAGTGAATTAGAAATCAATGACCAGATTTTTTTATTCTTCCATTTATGTGCTAGTGATTTAGGCTGTTGTGTTCCCTTACAGTTAATGGGGTTTAGAAGCAGAAGACCCCTTCATCTCCCAAGAACTATTAACCCAAAGTCTTAGGCTAGAATTGCAAATATATACTATGTTACAGCAAACAAAATCTGTTTAGAAACTCTGTATCATCATTTACATCCAATCCCAAATCACATGGGTTGCAAATACTAATAAAGCAGGAAAAAAATAAAACAAAAGTAGAGGAAAAAGCAGCTAGCCTACACAGAGTGCAGTATTGACTGGCATGTTGTAAAAAGAAAAAAAAAAACAACCACACCACGTAAGTTTCTAAATGACACAGTTCATTCCAACCCATTTAACCTACACAAAATGCCAGATACACATGAACAGCAGGATTTTCAAACAACACAGACAGCTCTGCCAGCAAGTCTCAGGAAATCACACAGTATCTGTCTCAATAGAGTTGGTCTCACAGCAATACAAATTTCAGAAGGTAAAACAAAAATGAAGTAAGATTGCACTGCTAAACATTTTCAGTCTGGTTTCCTTTACCCTGGTCTTTTTAGCAAACTTATTTACTATATATATATATTTATTTTTTAACTACTCTGGTGCTATTTCTTTGATTCCAGCACTAAAATTTACCACAGGTGGATAATGTATTTCTTCAAAATCCCACATGACTTTATCAAGCCTCTGTACTGCCTCATCAGTCTTCCAACACATTGCTGGGCTGCAAGATGAAAGACTTACTTTGCTCTTTTAAGAACAAGTGCACTCAAGAAGACTCAGAAGAATTAACTGCCTAGCCAACCTCCATTAACAAGCTTAAAATTTTTTCTTTGTATAGTCTACAGTTATGAATGTATATAGGTTATCAAAACACAGAAAACCCATTTGCAAATATTCCACTTACATTATGAAACATTTTCTGTAACTGTAGCTAAAGAAATGAATTAACTATGTCTAAAGCCTAAGGGTAAAAGAAGTGTAGTCTTTTTCCTTAAAAGTACTTTAACTGCAACAAGTAATACTGAATTATAGATAATGCTGCTGAGAAATAGTCACGAGAAATTTTATAATAAAATCCCTGAATTTAAAGTTCTGCCTATTCAAATAAATACAAGTCAAATTTTAAAATGGATTTGCTTAATCCTATTCTAATTTCCTGATACAACTGTGCTCTGGTTCCGTTAAAGTTTACAGCTAGGATTAATTTAGTCAATGACACTTCATATGTATTCAGGCACACCCACTTTGTAACACTGTATTTGATTACGTCTAACCACTACTACCTTTACAGTGTTCAAGGGGTGTTGACATCTCTTATAACTTGTTAAAGAAAAATTAGTTCCAAGATATTCTGTAGCAAGCAAAGCAAGGGAAGTATGACTTAAAATACATGTTTAAACTGTGTCTCCATCCAGTCCTGCTACCACAGGATAAAAAAAAGTTTGAGTGTTACAGCAGAAAGAACAAGACTAGTGTAACCAACTTCTTTCTCTCTCATTAATGCTAGAAAATAGGATACACTTGGGTCCATGGCTCCCAGCACCCTAGGATAATGGGCTCCCAGCAGCTTTGTGCTTTACTATCTTTAATGTTACCAGGTAACATCTCCTATAAGGCTTGCTAATGTTGATACACTTACTCCAGATAAAGCACAGCACAAAGAACAAAAGGAAACCTTTCTTTGAAAGGCCTTGAGAAAGCCATATATTTAAATTATGTCAGAGAACCCTTCTGTGGCACCAGTTACTTGAAAGTCACGCTTCCCTCCAGAACAAGCCTCAGTGAAAGGAAACGTAGACAGAGCTCAGGATACACATCTCAAACTATGGCACACAGAAATATTCCTCCATCCAGTCTTTAGATAACAAAGGCAACATCCCCTCATCTTGCATTTTGAGCCAAGACATACACATTGATTGGGTGGAAGAAGCTATGTAAGTTAGGGGAAAAAAAGAAAATAACATGAAAGAATCAAATCTTTATTATTAACGAAGAATAAGGTGTTATCATAGCTTAAGGTTGCATATGACAAAACAATCTTCAGTTAATGCGACGTCCATCACGTACTGAGAGAATCAAAATTAAAACATAATAATTGTTCATATTTTTTTTCTTTAAAACCATTTGTAGAATTGCAATTTGCAACATGCTCAAAGATCAAGTTCCACACAGGCCCAGCAGGCTCTGTCACTCAGGGTCTGGAATGAGAGCAGTCAGGGGACACTGGGGTCAAATGAACTCCTAATATCAGGTGAGGAAATAGGATTTGGTAGAACCTGCAATATCTTTTAAGTGGTGTTTATTAAAAAAACATTTAAAAAACAACTCAGGGTGTCTGATAAAAGAAACTAGAATAAGCATGGTGTTCCCACATACTTCAAGTCTTCATCTATCCAGCAGAGTTTCTGTTTCTAGAATGAATATTATATTAAGAATATAACCTACCACAAGAGAATGGCAAAAAAATGGCAGTATCAGAATAAGATACATTGGCAGTGAAAGGGTGGGGGAATAAGAAACACAATCTGTGCAGGGAGGGAGGAGGACAGAAGGGAAAACAGAAAACTAAAAAGCTAACCTTTATCGAGCAACATCCTTCTACCTGTTTAGAACAACTTTCTTCCATAAAACTTGACAAAGCTAGTGTGCCAATATAAAAAGCAAGTAGCTTTTTTAAATTCAACAAACCTATATAAAGCTGATATTTAATTACCTCCTCAATATCTGATAATTTTACATGTGCAATACCATATCTGTCCATTTTAGAACATAATCTTCCCAAGGGAAAAGCTGGTGTAATGCACTATGCAATTTTTCACCCTGAAAGTCATTAGTATAATAAAGTAAAAGTTAAAAAAAAAGTTGGAAAAAAGCTATGTTTACAGCCAAAATAAATAAGAAAACAATGAAAAGATTATGCTAATACTTCCCAAAATAAGGACACACTCAATGAAGGTCTTGAACACCGTCTTGAAAGTCAAACCAATTTTGAAATCATACACAAAAAAAATTTTAAAAGAAGCACCATTAAATCTTTGTGAGGACCCTGATAATTTGCTCTGTTTATCTGTTTTTCTCCATTTTAGATGCAGCACACATACTTTACCAGGAATCATTTCCAAAAAAGGCAAAAGTTAAACAATTCTGAAAATCACCTGCATAAAAAAATAAATGAAAGGAAACAAAGCATGTATAGTGCCAGGAAAAAAAAAAACAACAAAACAAAAAAACACAAAACTGATCTTGGGCAAAACTGATCCTAGGCTACAAAGCATACCTGAAAAAGCTAATCACAGAAATTCTAGAACAGGGAGATACTTAATTGAGGACTCCAGGCAGAAGAACTCTCACAAATCTTGCCAGAACAGTACCTCAGTTTTTCTGAAACAGTATTTCTTCTCCCCTTCCTCTTTCCTGCCTTTCTGTAGAGTCTTAAACCCATCCCTATATGAAAGTTGGCAGCTCCATTTCATAGGTCTGCATCCCCACCTAAATCCACCCTCATCCCCAGTTTGAGCTAAGACACAAAGCTTTATGAAGACACACAGACACACATTGCCTTTAGCTTATTCTGCTACGGGGACAGGAACATAACAGACTGGAAGGTTAACGGTGGGATTTGTAGGGCCATAAATAGTACCTCTCCCAAGATCTCACTGAGCTCACTCCCCATTCACCAGAGCACCCTATGCTGGATTCTAACTTGCATCAATTTAAGTAGTTCGTAAAGTAAGGAGAACCTAATTCTGCCACCTGAACTCACACTCACCTAATTCTCACACTGAACAGCAACTTATTCCTTATGTAGTTGGACAGATTTCAGAGGAATTATATTCAAAGATATGGACACACTCCAATATAAAGATGATAGAATTTGTCCTTCAGAAGATTATCATTTTCTACCTATCTACCTATTATTATCTACCTATCTTTATATCTCAAGTATCATTATTTTCTTTGTCTTTGTATTAGGAGTAAGGAAATGTATGAAATCTATATGGAAAGTGAAGTTAGATAGTTAGCATACCTAGTTAGCATACCTGTCTTTAATAGTTGGTGAAAATGAAGATAGATTTTTTAATTATTATTAATTAAAATGGAGAACTACCTAAAAAGGCTGGCAGTGCTGGTGTCAAAGACAGATTCAGAAAGCTAAATTTATTTGTAATTACTTACCCGCAAGCAGAGATAATATTTCCTCAGCTCTGCTTCCTTTGCCCATTAGCTTTAGCCAGTGCTTTGTATCTTCTTCTCAGGGACTGGCTGAAAGACAAATTTTGGCACAGTCACCCCAGATATAAAAAAAACAAAACAGAAATAAAATAAAAAGAAAGTTCTGTCTAGAAGTGTGAAGGCATGTAAGGAAGTATTGACAATTCATCTTATCTTACAAATGCATCAGAAGCATGATATATTTAGAAACATATCCCTAATGCACTTCATGAATGCTGGCCAGAGCTCTGGGGACATAAAACTGATAGTGACACAAGATGAAAGATAAAAAATGTCAAGGATCATGCAGAATTAATTTATCTTAAACTCTACCGTTACTACAATTTGCTAATACGGGTATATTGTTTTCCTCATTCAAATTAAAACATGGCTCCACAGTTTCCTTTCCGCCTCAGAAACATTCTCTTTAGACTTCTTTGCTTCAGCTTCATATTTAAACTGTTAGGGGTTTTTCTGGACCAAAAGTGCAAGCTACCAGAAAAGTCATAAGGATGCATAGCATCATATAAAATGAAAACACATTAGAAGTGGAAAATCGTATTCCCCCTCCCCTCATCACACAGTCAGAAAACTAAGCACATAGCCTACTTATAATCCACTTAATCTTTGCTGCTTTACACATCCATTGTAAACCACAGTTTTGCTTA
>NW_008825071.1:2450430-2454973 GCF_000699105.1 Pygoscelis adeliae | reverse complement strand
TAAAAAAAAAATACAAAAATTAGTGTCTTCCACACATTCCATTCTCAGAGGTCACACCTTTCCCCAATAACACCTTTTCAACATATCACACAAGACATTTCCACTTTTATTTTACATGTTTTCTTACGTCAGCTCCACTCTATCTTACAGCAACATGATAGTTCTACCCCCACTGATACTTTGCTCTAGGAATTGCTTCCAGGAAATAATCACACAAGAAGTAGTTATAAGAAAATGCTTAGTGAAGTGGATTTTCAGGGAAGGACTTAAGCAATAGCCCATGACTTGAGTGGAGCTAGTCCCCTCCAAGAGGGCCCATGCCCACAATGGGAGCAGAAGAACCGGCATGCACCCAAGCAGCAGGTTGCCTTTGATTTCCCATACCTGGGACATGGGACTGGGCAAACAGAAAAACCCTCACAGCTCTGTGTTAGCTGTGCACTAATTCCCAACGCCACAGCATGGAGAATCTGGGATGAACAGCATGACCTTCACCTTTACCACCACCACATGACTGTGCGCATGCTTTTATACAGATTCACATACACACTCACATATGACAAAAATAAACTCAAGAGAAGAACAAACTTTGCTCTAGCAAGACGTCTTGGATACAATCGTGATCGTTAACAAAAAAGGTTGGCAGCACCATACCAACCTGGCAAACTAGAAATCACAAGTCAGCAAAAAAGCTACAGGGATGGCTACAAAGAGATCCTCAGTTGCTCTTAAAAAAATATCAGTCCTTATTTTACAGCGAAGTTTGCTTCCTAAGCTAAAAATTTCAATATCCACTAAAAAGGGAAGGAAAAAAAAAAAAAAGAAAATAACTAAATAAGTTAGCCTGGCCGGACGACAGCTATGGAGAAATATGATGATAGTGTAAATCACGGAGGAGGGAGAGGAATTACACAGCATGACTCTAAGGGGCATAAATGAAAGAGTGGGATGAACTTAGGGAAGAGGGTGGCATAGGCCAGAAATACAGAAAGAAAACATACATCAGAAAACACTTCTTAACAGCAAGATACAATATAAAGTAGAATATTTTTCCCACAGAAAGGGAAGTTATTTAAGACTAAATTAGATAAAACACTGGAAAGCACAGCAAAGAAAGCATTTCTGAATTGATGAGGTCATGGATGAGAACACTTAATAAATCCTGTCCTTCTCGCTTCTCATGATTAGGTTTCTCAGTAAGATTTCAGTATAACAACCAACCACACAGCGAAAATACGTTCATTTCTTGTTGGGTTCTTGTCTTGAAAAATACCTTGGATTTCATCAGCATTAAGGTTAGAAGTGTCATTCGCATTTGATGCAACAATTACACACTGAACTATTTAAGCAATATTCATAATTTTAATCCCCTATTACTTATTCTCTGACCTATTGCTGTAACACAAAATTATCCTTTTAATTCTGGAATTTTATAGCATTTTTATTTCAGGCATTTCAAAGTACTTTACCAACATATGTCTACTATCAACATCTATCAAAATTAATATGGTGTATATCTATTATACATATATATAGTTGCATGTCATAGATCCAGATGTTAGCCCACAATTGCTGAACTGTCCAGCTGCTTAACATGATACATAATTAGCCGGCAACATGATGCCCATGAAATCCTCTGGTGTTGCACATGGCCACAGGAAATTAGATTAAAACTGAGGCCAACAAGGAAAACAAAATTCAGTGTTTCTTTCAGTTTGATGCCTGCAGCATGAGAGATCATGAACCAGCAAAGGTTTAGGAGCAGTGGTAAAACAGCTATTCTCCCACATGACCAAGTATTACAACAGAAAACCCACTACTGGGCTGTGGGTGGGTTTGTTTGGTTTTTCCTATTACTACTATTCTTACAGTCTTACTTTAAAGAATACACAACATTCTGCAACTCAGTTCAGAAAGAGATGGTGTAACTCACAAAAAGCGACTGAGAAGAGTTTTGTCGTGTTTTTTTCTTCCCTCTGAACTCTTAGGTAGAGTTTTCCAAAATGCGCAAACAATTCAGCAGCATAGCTGAATTTGAAACACGGACATTTCTCCTCCTGATTAAAAATGTTCTTTTCTATAGGGCAACCAAATAAATATATATTTTTTAAAAAAGCAGAGTTATTCAAGGCATCCTTTTGATACTGTGGAAATCTTACTACAGGGAATGGTTGAATTATAGTATGTTACATTTCTGACTGAAATCCCAGAATTCTCATGATTTATAGTCCTTATTTTAAAGGTCCTACTCTACACTGGGTAGGATCTCACTGTGCACGACACTATCCGTCAAGAACTAAGAGCAGGGAAGCACAGAGAGAAACCACACCGCAGCAGCAGGGAAAAGTTAGCACGTTTTCACAAACTGAAAAAACAGTAATTGAGAGAGGATAATATCACGACAATCAATTATCATTCTGACCCCCAAAGAAAAATAATGAACACAAACAGCAGTGTACCAGGAAAGCATATGCTCTCTTAAAGTGTTGAGTGCCATGTCATAAAGCTGAAATAGTGTACCGCAAGGAACAATTCGGCAACGTACGACAAAACATCCAATATGTACCGGAGAATGTAACAGCTGTTTCCTTTCACACCAGTCCACGGTCTCTGCAGGTATTTCATCCAAATTCTCCCTACCTTTTTTTTTTAGCAGCTACGTCTTTAAAATATTAGTCACTATTCCAGATACTGATACTATTATATCATTCTCAAAGTGCTTATTTATCCCAAGGGATGCAGAAGGGCAAGGCACAGGCCACCTTCCTTCCTCAGGCCAAATGCCAAAAGCAAAGACTTCTGTACAAATGAACACCCACCAACCCCCTTCAACAATGGTTATATGTACCACTGCAATTAAGAAAAACATATCTCTAGCCCCATCCCCATAAAATGTAACAATGAAACAGCACTGAGTTTTAAACCAGAGAACTTTGGGGGTAAAAAAACCAAACCATCTGCCCATGTCTTGGTTGGTCCTGGCTTGGTGTCTAGATTAAACTCAGGTGTGGATTCCCCCTAGGGAATGAGGAGGCAGTTAACGAAGTGATCGTTACTGCTTCCCTATATCCAGGCTCCAGTGCCACAGGACACAACAGTGGTCACTTGGGCTGTGTCTGTCCTTCAAATTCTCTGCAGGCTTGCAGTGATGCACGTACACAGAAGGCTAGCAGAAACACCTGTACCCCAGTCACAGCAGAGGCAATGCCCACTTACTGCAGAATGACAAGACTTCTGAGACCATAATCCATCGCTTCCGAGAAAATGCAATAATAAAATACGTAAGAAAATAATTAATTTTTTCAGTCCACAGCACCAATCCAACTGCACAAAGCTTACAAGTTTCTGCAACAAATTGTTCTTCCCTTCTTGGGTGTAATAAAGGTTAAACCAGGAAAGGGGGACAAGAGGAAAGTCTTTTTTCCTTTGCATTTGATAATACATTACATGTGCTTATTCTAAACATAGGAGGTTTCCATGCTTCTTTAAGAGAAAAACATGGTTATCTAAAAAAAAATTTAAAAAAATTTTTAAAAAGTCACAAAAACTGTCAGCGAGATTCAGGAACAGGATTAGTACCTGAGGCTATTTCAAAATCATTTATAATTACTTTACAAATATTAAATCAATAGTGTTCTTGTAAACAAAATTTACTTAATGTGTTTTGCTTTCTTCCCAATTACTCTCTCATCTTTTAGAGCTGAAGACTGTACCATCAAAACTTTATTTCTCACAGTAATGGAGAGGGCTGTCGTAAAATTAGATGGAGTAACTGCCACGCCCATCTACAGAATGATTTCGCATAACTTTGCTGAACTCCCAAAGCTAGGTTTTGCTCTGTACACGACGGACCTTTATCTTTCAAGCTGTCTGAAGCCCACAATTAAAACAAAGGGCAGGGTGGCCACTGCTGCTTTAACAGAAGATAGTAAATCATAGAATCATAGAATAGTTTGGGTTGGAAGGGACCTCTAAAGGTCATCTAGTCCAACCCCCCTGCCGTGGGCAGGGACATCTTCAACTACATCAGGTTGCTCAGAGCCCCGGCCAACCTGACCTCGAATGTTTCCAGGGATGATGGGACATCCACCACCTCTCTGGGCAACCTGTGCCAGTGTTTCACCACCCTCAGTGTAAAAAATTTCTTCCTTCTATCTAGTCTAAATCTTCCCCCCTTTAGTTTAAAGCCATTCCCCCTTGTCCTGTCGCAACAGGCCCTGCTAAAAAGTTTGCCGCCATCTTTTTTATAAGCCCCCTTGAAGTACTGATAGGCTGCAAGAAGGTCTCCCCGAAACCTTCTCTCTTCTAGGCTGAACAACCCCAACTCTCTCAGCCTTTCTTCATAGGAGAGGTGTTCCATCCCCTGATCATTTTTGTGGCCCTCCTCTGGACACGCTCCAACAGGTCCGTGTCTGTCTTCTGCCACACTTCTTTGGATGCAGCCCAGGGTACGATTGGCCTTCTGGGCTGCGAGCGCACATTGCCGGCTCACGTCCAGCTTTTCATCCAGCAGTACCCCCAAGTCCTTCTCAGCAGGGCTGCT
>NW_008825071.1:2447141-2448993 GCF_000699105.1 Pygoscelis adeliae | reverse complement strand
TCCCAGTCCCCGCCTTTGCCTTCTGCAGCTTGGGCGGTGAGGCTCAAGCACTTGCCAGTGAAGACTGAGGCAAAATAGTCATTGAGTACCTCTGCCTTCTCCATGTCCCGGGTAACCAGGTCTCCCGTTTTGTTCCAGAGAGGGCCCACATTTTCTCTTGTCCTCCTTTTATCCCTGACATACCTATAGAATCTTTTCTTGTTGCCCTTGATGTCCCTGGCCAGATGTAATTCTATCAGGGCTTTAGCTTTCCTAACCTGATCCCTGACTGCTTGGACAATTTCTCTGTATTCCTCCCAGGCTACCTGTCCTTGCTTCCACCCTCTGTAGGCTTCCTTTTTGTGTTGGAGTTTGTCCAGGAGCTCCTTGTTCATCCATGCTGGCCTCCTGGTGTTTTTGCCTGACTTCCTCTTTGTTGGGATGCATCGCTCCTGAGCTTGAAGGAGGTGATCCTCAAATATTACCCAGCTTTCTTGGGCCCCTCTTCCCTCCAGGGCTTTGTCCCATGGCACTCTACCAAGTAGATCCCTGAAGAGGCCAGACACGAAGCCGGAGTTCTGCTTTAACACGTATTAAGCACTCCAGCCACCGACAGCTGCAAAGATGGGGGAGCACCAACACCTCGGACAGACTCCACTTCTGGCACAGCAATCTGTGTCAACAATATGGCTTGGGCTACAAGGAGAATTTGGTCCCACAGGCAACTAAAGACCAAGCTTGCTTTACATTTTTCTGTTTGGGTTTCCTGAATGCCAAAAGCCAGCCCAAAACACGTTGTTTTGTAACTTACAAGGGAAGGCCTCAAAAGCATGATGCTTATCACAGTGTCTCAGTTGCTTACATTTTTCCACAAAAATGCAAGATTTCCTCTAACATTTCTAGTTCTGGATGGAGAAAGTAGGAACCCTGTAATGATTATAAATAAATCATATTATTGATAATAATGTAAGTTACAAAGTCAAGTTTATTCTGCACTGGCAAAACTTTCAGCAGAAGAGGATGCTAGGTATGTGCTGTTTCCAGCAACAAACACATCAGGATGCCTCTGGTATAAACAATAAAAGAAGTGCTTAAGTAGAAAGAGAGCCACAGCCTCACAGCAGAGAAGAATGAAGACCAAGATTTAGCTAATAAACAGGCAGAACCTACTTTGTCAAATGGTTCGGGTAACCTTTTGTTGTTCTGTGGACTGTAAAATACATAGGCACTGCGTACACTGATTCCTGCCTGGGAAGTGGCCCTCTTCAAGGCCACTTTCAACACGTATGGGCCTATGCGTCAAATGCACCTAAAGGCCGACACAGCTATTTGCTTTCTGAAAACCCGCACGAACGGGGAACCTTAGAGGAAGGCACTGATAAAACCCAAGTGGTCATTTCTCAGGGCTGTGGAAAAAAGTAAGAAAAATAGTAAGTAAAATGGAGATTTCCCAGTGAAAACAGAAGCACAAAGGCAGGAAATCCTTGCTAACCTCCTTCAGAGACTCTCACTACTTAACTCAAGCAGTACCTAAACAATAACTACACAGGTCAAGTTAGTTTAAATAACAAAATTCAACTTAAAACCGGATACTGAGGGAAGAACAACCCACACGTGACTGTAGCACATCAGACCCTAGTACACTAGCACAGGTGAACATTCACTGCAAACTTATATAGGGATTACGATGCAATCACCAAACACACACAACCTGTTGCTCGTTTCCAGGCCCTATACCAATCCCACCTTGTCAGCGGCTACCTCCTCACGAACACACCAACAAAACAAGTATGGGTGCATGCAGCCACGCTACTGTCACCGACCAGTTTATTTGAACGCTGGTTTTCCTTTCCCCATCGTTCGGGCCCTCCCC
>NW_008825071.1:2434219-2446162 GCF_000699105.1 Pygoscelis adeliae | reverse complement strand
GTCCCTGTGCCTGGCCCCGGCCCCGGGCTGCCTCAAAAGCACCAAGGTTATGGGCCCTTCCTGTTGTAGGAGGAAGGGACAGGACAGAGATTGTCCCAGCCTGAAAAAGCTCGTGTCTGGTCTGGATGCTGCCCTTCTCCTGGCGGGGGAGAGCCGGGGCTAGGTTGCAGCCCTGGTTGTGCCGGAGGAGGCTGTGGCTTCCCTGCAAACCCTGGCACCACGTGCTGTGCCCAAGCTCAGGGTGCTGTGTGTGATGAGGGAGCAGGGTTCACTCGTTCCGCTGCGCAGGATGCCATGCTGCGTGGCTGGCTGCCTTCTCTGGATGTTGGTGGAAGACATGCACCGTTTTTTGGCGAAGGGTATACCTGCCTGCATGCTACAGGTATAGGCCTGGTCTCCATTAGATAGCTGCTGTGTTCACAGGGGGTGCTCCCCACCAGCACTGGCAAAATTGTATTACCCACTGGTAGTTTATTCACTTTACCACTCAGTTGGACCATGGGCAGAGTCATGTGAGCTACCTTTGCTGTGAATCATCTCCAGCCGGGCAAGAATTGGGAATAGAAGCCTTTGAACTTGAATAACTATGGTGATCTCTGCACTCTTCAAGGCATAAGTACTCCCCAAATCTCATGTGTGAGGGAGTGCCCTGAGAAGAAAGATTGTGGGGCTGAAACTGAGCTGGAGCTAATAAACCTGCATTGCTAACTCCACGCAGCAGCATGCGTGTGCATCGTGTTCCCCTTCTCCTTCTTTAGTTCCCCTGCTATCAAGGCTTCCTTCCCCCTGCTCTTTGCTGTCCTGAGTGTCCCATTTTGCTGTTATTCTGGCTAACAAAGGGAGGATTGTATGTAATGGGGATGGCTTGAGGCCCATGAGATGTGCAGTTGGTGAACAGTTGAATGTAGCTCCCATCTGTGCCACGGCATGTTTTCAGCAATGGATTTGTGCTGGGGGGTGATCAGTGAGGAAGCTGAGTCCATAGCAGTGGGAGGAAGCAAGACAGCACCACCTCACAGTGGTTGCACCAGTAATTGGGGCACCAGCCTCACAGACCACATTCAAACCCCCCTCTGCCCAGCCCTGTGCTAATGGAGCACAGGGCACTTGGGAAACTGTTGTCATCTCTTCTCTATAAACCATACCCGGAGCCCAGCCCCCCCTCCTCAGGCCCCCCAAAAATGAAGTATCTACCTGGGTGGTCTTGGCTGTGTGGAATTTTGGCATGCAGCTCAAAGGCAAGGCTAACTATCACACAACAACAGGTGCACCAATGAGTTTTCTGCTTAACACAATGTAAATGTACACAAATGTAAAACTTTTAGTTCTGTTTCTTTTAGTGTTTTTATACTAGCAAATTTTAAAGGATAGAAATCATAAGATACGTGTTTACCTTGGATATCTGATTTTTTGACACCATATTATGGTGCAAGTTTTCCCTTTCCTTAAAGGAGAGATCTCAGTTTTTGATGAGCCTGTCCTTAGATACTGTAAAATCAGCAACTCTATAAAATCTTGCGGTATATACACATTTGTGAGCACTAAGAGCAGCAGCAGTTTCTAGCAAGAAACGATCAGCAGCTGTTATACGTAGAGATCTGCTGGGACCACAACAACAATTCTGCCTTGGTGTTTATGCCACACCCATAGCTAAAATGGACACCCTGCTAGCTTCTTCAGTGCCAAGATAAGCAGTCCTGCCATCTCCTCAGGGCTGCTGTAATGTGATATGGTAATACCCTGGAGTAAACCTAATGACTTTGTAAAAAACCAACTTGTAGCAAAGTAGAAAGTATTAAAGATTAGTCTTATTGAGTCATGATTTCAGTTAGAGAATTTCAGAATATTTTATTGTTGCAAACAGTGTGTATTTGTAAGTGTACATCTAGAGTATGATCAGCTGGTTATTGTGTCCTTATTTGCTTGCTGTGCTTTTTCTCTTAAACGTGTGCATATAGATTGTGATGGAAAATTCAATATTTTTGTTTTGTGACTTTCCTAGTAAATATATTCTATATGTCATCTGGTAGTACCAAATTTTCTTCTACCACCCAAAAGAACTTTTAGTGCCGTAACTGTGAAGAATAATGTTCATGTCTTAAAGTAACTGAGGTCACCACTGACAGACAGCCTTCAGAAAAACAATGCACAGGAACAGGACCATCTCCAGAGCCCTGCAGTAAACGTTATGGAGCGTTTGGAGGCCCAGATGTGTAGGCCAGATTTTAACAGCAGGGAGAGAGACTGTAATTTAGTAGACTGTAAGTAATTTCATGTCTGCCCTTCTGCCCTATTACTCATGCAGACGGTCTGAGGAAGGCTGAGTGATTTGTACCAGAGGAAAATCAATATGCGAAGAGGGAAGATGCTAGGTTTTGAGTCAAAAAGGTGGTTCTTCATGAGCATACTCTTTTCTTCTGCTTGGTTGACAAAAAGTAGATCCTCTGACGGTTTATCATGTGTCGGATTACAGTCTCAACTAAATTGATTTCAGGGATAATTTCTAAATCGAATTTATTTTGTGATTTAAATAATGGCTTTATGTTGTATCTCTTTATTGGTACAGAAAAAACAATTTATAAACTTGTGAAAGCTGTTAAAACACATCTGGTTGCAAATGAGGATAATCTGAACTTTAAAGTTTCTTGTTTGTTTAACATGACTGAAGCTCAATGGTCAAAATGCGTGGGAATCTAGTGGAAGAGGGTTTTCTTCAGAAGGGTAGCACAGGACTGGAGCAGGTCACCCCGAGGGATTTTGACATCTCCATTTTTGAAGGTTTTCATGACAGGTTTAACCGAACAGCACCATGGCTGACCTGACCTTGTTGCAGGTAGGCCTACTTCAAGTGGGAGGTTGGCTTGGATAAGCTCCACAGATTTTAGCTAACCAACATTACTATGATTTTCAGGTCCCCAGCCTTCCTTGGCCTATAAAGATACTAACACTGGCTAATAAGTTCTGGGAAATGTCATATGACATGCTTCTGACTGGTCTCATTTCTAATTCTTTAATTTCTTGTAGTTATGAGCAATGTCAGAAGCTTTAAGTCTCTCTGTTGGCATTTTTCTGCAAATAATGTCTTTATTTTTTTTAAGGTATTTCTTGATTTATTGTATATTTATTGCAGTTATCCATTATGTTCTCTGTTAACTGGTAGAGGTTGCATTTTTATTTATAGATATATTTTTTCTTGTCTGTGTAAATCAAATTTTAATGGAATTTGATTTTTCTATTAGAATTTGATATTATTTGATTAATTGATTTAATATTGATTTAATCAATATTATTTGATTAATTAATAAAACTACCCGGAATATAGAAGAATCAGGGAAGGAGACTTGTCAAAACAGGTTTTGCATAGGAAACAAGTTAATTGAATGCATGCAGTTTCATCTGAGACATCTCCTTCAAGATTTTAAAACTAGTAAATCTGATTTTTGCAAATTTCTGCTAACCTAAGAACAAAACCAAACAAAATATGTTACGCTGTTTTTTCAGTGCCAGTTGCTTTTCCTGCTTTGAACGATATAGTTGTTGATCTGATTTTAGGGAGACACAGAACCATAGAACAGCCCAGGTTGGAAGGGACCTCCGAAGATCATCTGATCCAACCTTTCATGGGAAAGGGAGATTATCTAGCACCCTGTCCAGTCACGTCTTGAAAACCTCCGGTGATTGGGACTCTGCCATGTCCCTGGGGAGGTTGTTTCAGTGATTGATTGTTCTCACTGTAAAAAATTTCTTTCTTATGTCCAGATGAAACCTCTCCCAGTGCAACTTGTATCCATTGCCCCTTTGTCCTCTCCATGTGGCTCCTTGTGAAGAGAGCGCCTCCATCCTCTTTGTAGCTGCTCTTTAAGTACTGGAAAGCTGTGATGAGATCCCCCCTGAGCCTCCTCTTCTCCAAGTAGAAGAGACCTTACTCCTTCAGTCTTTCCTCATGGGGCAGATTCTCCAGCCCTTTGATCATCTTTGTGGCCCTCCTTTGGACCTCTCCAGTCTGTCTGCATCTTTCTTGAATCATGGGGATCAGAACTGCTCACAGGTGCAGCTTGACAAGCACTGAGTAGAGTGGGATGATCATGTCTCTGCTAGTAATGCCCCTGCAGATGCAGCCCAGGATCCGATTTGCCTTCGTTGCTGCAGTGGCACACTGCTGACTCACGTTCAGCTTGTTGCCCACCAGGACCCCCAGGTCTCTTTTGGCAAGGCTGCTCCCCAGCCACACAGATCCTAGCCTGCGCTGGACTCTGTTTATGTCCTCCCAAGTGCAGGACCTTGCACTTGTCTTTGTTAAACTTCATACAGATGTTGATTTAGTCTTTCTCTGAGAGATTTTATCAACATGTAGAAAATCTTCATTTTAAAAATCTCCAAGTGCTTGTGATAAATGTGGCTTTTTTGTTCTGAAGGAAAGTTTAGGAAGTGAAAATTCAGGGATTCCACTATACAGGGCAGAGCATGTTCTGAAGGTGTGTTTAGACTTTTGGCACTAAAGCTGTTCTTCTGAAAAAAAAGTTTGTATTTCCTGTGTTTTTGCACTGAATTTAATGTAAAAGTTTGGTGAGACAGAGCTGTCAGCTGATGATCATTGCTGTTATACAAGATTTAGTCTGCTTTTTGCAAATAGGAAAATGGAAAAAGGAACTATGTTGGATGCCAGCTGCTGTTATGTACAGATTGATTGTGACTCCTCATTAAACACAAAAATAAACAAAGAGCCTTGAACATTTGGACAAGGGGTCTCGTTTAGCAGTGCACCATTTCGCATTGTTTCTGTTGCTGTTCCACTAATGTCAGTCTTTTCCATTTTGAGACTTCTTGCTAACTGCTACCCAAATTAAAGCTTGCTCAAACAGTGAGTGTGCTGATCAACTTTTTAGGCTAAGGTGAGAAACTGGGACATAGCAGTATATTGGCATACGCTTTGTCATTTTAATTTTTCTGTATGCTTAATGGCAAGATTCTTAGATACTACACTCTGAAGAAAGATGTGAAACTGCTATAGGATATTCTCTGAACATAAATTTAACACGAGATATTAAAAAAAATTCTAAATGTGTTCATAATGTCATTTCCCAGACAGAATTCCAATTCTGTATGTTTTAAGAAGCAACATGAAAGATCATTTCATGTCTGTATTAAATCCTACCTCAGCTCTCTTTGCCTTCTTCGTTTTTATCTATCTTCCAGGTGTTTGTTTTTCTTACAAGCTCATTTTATTGCCCCCTGTAGTGTCAGAGTTGTTTGAGAGTTGTTATTAGTTTTTTGAGAATGAATGCAACCTTTTTCCTTCCTCCTTGGCAGCTGGGCACAGATGCTGCATCTAGCCCCTTAATACCTTGTGTCACTTGGAATGAGATGGTGTTTTGGCGGAGCATGAATGCACGATCAGTATGTTGCGGTTGTTCTGTGATTCTGTTCTTACGTATAGGACCTGGAAGCTTTCTTACATGTTGCAACTTAACTCAATATATAGGACCTTCGTGGATCCTCTTGCAGCGTACCTGATGTAGAAACTTGTATGAGTGGTTATAAGGTAAAATCATTGTCCTTAGATGAAATTTTGTGTTGTTCGTTTAATAGACTAACTTTTCTTATGTTGCTTCGCATGTCAGTGTAGTCTATAGTCCATTCCTTTGGGAAAGAGGACTGCTAAGAGCTGATCAAGTAGGTTGACTTGGCAGGCTGCAAGGGCTTTCTGCTCATGGGCTATGGGCTGAGGGGTTTATGCTCTTGGATTTCAGCGGAGGCTTCCTCTGGCCATGCCAAATGAGCCCATGCAAAGGAGGGGAGCTGCTCAGAAGGTGCCTTCTCCTACTGCTGTAACAGTAGGAAAGAGGGTGTCCAGAAATAGGTTGTTACCGTCATTAACCTACAACTCAGACTGGTGCCTGTCTTAATGGTTCCTTGAACTGGGGAAGGAGCAGGCTGTCGGAATAGTCAGAAACACAGGCGCCAGTTCAGAGTGTTCACGAGAGCAGCTGGATTTTTGCACAAGTATAGGTTGAGATGACCTGTTCTTCAAGGAGGCATAAAGCTTTTAAGATTCTGCTAACAACTCTTTTGACAACATAATTCACACCAAATAAAATTTTTAAAAAAGATGCTTTTTCAAAAATGGGTTTCTTTCTCTTCCTCCCAATATACCTTATTTGGTCACTTTAATTGAAATATCTTACCTTGCTTTTAGTCCCTGGTATACAGAATCTGGTCACTGGTTCTTTTTACACTTTTATCACTCAGGTAATTTAACAACTGCATTAAAATTTTAGATGTGACAGTTATCCAAGCTGAATAAGCCTTTTTCTCACTGATTCTCCTAATAAAGTTTGTGATTGACAAGATCTGCCAGCAGATTGTCAGCTCTTGGTATCATGTTTCTGTGTGTTAGGGAGGAAAAAAAGACTAAATGGTGATTTAAAAAAAAAAAAATCCAAAACAATAATGAGAAAACAGAGACGTGGCATGTTATAGCAAGTACTGACTGTGGTCTGTCCGAAGTGGTAGTTTGTAGCTGGGATAAGAAATGCAGGAAAAAATAAAAATTGCCAGCTCTGTCCAGCAGAGCTGTCTGACTTCTTTGTAGGAGTAAGGGGACTGAACTGCAGCTTTACAATATCTGTTTTTATCTTGGCTGTGCAAAGAAAGCAGATAACTTACTTTTCCTTCTTTCTATGTAATTGCTGGCTGAGTTCTGAGTGATAATAAACTTTAGGAGTTTTTGAGTCAATTTCCCACATGGTGAGTAGGTGGCTATCTCTGTAATCTACTTGAAAAGTATAAAAAAGTCAGGGCTGCAAGCAGCTGTGGTATTCCTGAGCCCGGGGTGCAGGGTGGTTTCCATCCTACGTTGTTGCAGACATTTGTTTTGGCCTGACAGCTGCATGACCCAAAATCATGGGTAAACGGGCACTGCATGTTTGCAGATCAGTTTTGCAGAGCATTCACACAGATTTGTGGTTGGCCTTATTAATATCTCTTTCCTTGGGGAGTTCAATTTGGCCATTATTTCGGTGACCACACACTGTGCAGATATTTTGCGGTATGTTATTTTAGAGTCTTTTATGTATATTGCCTTATTCTATCAGAATCATGTATGCTTGAATAGAGATGTTGGTATTTTAAGAGCTCTGGATGGTGCTCAATCCGCTGCTTAGGATGGGAACTGTGAAAAGGACTGAGATGATTACACTCTGAATTGTAGTAAAACATGGAAATGCATGCACTTTTGGGGAAAACCTAGAACATGATTCTGGATTGTCAGACTTCGTGTCTGACAGGATTGAAGTATTTCCATTTGACTTCAGTATTCTATATATAAAATATTTTGGAAAGACAACTAAAGCATTCTGTTCCAAAAATGTCAAAACATAATCATTAGATACCATCAGAATATACTTCTCTGAAATTTTAAACCAAATGGAAACAATTTTGCCAAATGTTTTGATTCTTTGATAGTAACGTTTCCCAACTGAAAATCATTCCATCAAAGTTCTGTTGATCATGTTCATTAGGAGCTGCTTCCTTGGATTTAAAGGTACAATGGTGACTGTCATTTTCCAAATACATTCACTTTACCCTTGTAAAATTATGCTCTTCCTAAACAATAAAGGATATCTATGCATTGGTTTTGATGTAATTTTCTTGACTACTTTTTTTTTTTTTTTGGCAGAGGAGAGTTTTGAATAGTAATGTCGTGGTTTAACCTCAGTTGGCAACTGAGCACCACACAACTGCTTCCTTACTGCCCCCTCCCCCGCCCTGGTGGGATGGGGGAGAGAATTGGAAGAGCACAAGTGAGAAAAACTTGTGGGTTGAGATAAAAACAGTTTAATAATTAAAATAAAATAATAATAATAATGTAGTAATAATACACAAAGCAAGTGATGCACAGTGCAATTGCTCACCACCCGCCAACTGATGCCCAGCCAGTCCCCAATCAGCGGCCCCCCCGGCCAGCTTTCCCCAGTTTATGTACTGAGCATGACGTCACATGGTATGGAATGTCCCTTTGGCCAGTTTGGCTGTGCCCCCTCCCAGCTCCTTGTGCACCTCCAGCCTTCTCAGTCGGTAGAGCATGGGGAGCTGAAAAGTCCTTGGCTAGTGTAAGCACTGCTTAGCAACAACTAGAACATCGGTGTGTTATCAACATTGTTCTCATCCTAAATCCAAAACACAGCACTGTACCAGCTACTAGGAAGGAAATTAACTCTATCCCTGCCGAAACCAGGACAAGTAATAACTTGGAGGGAGAGTTTGGAGCACATACATGGCATACAGAGTTCTGGAAAAATTGAAATTTTATAGTTGGAAGACAAATGAGTGAGGGCTTCCTCAAGACTGATTAATGGACTTTGTTGTTTTAGTAAAGGCACCCAAATTGAGTAAATCTGATGTGGTTGTTATCCAAGACATTATTTGCGTTCTTTGTATAGCACAGTAGAACAGGGACATTTTTCTTTTTACGTAAGATTTAATTACCAGTAGAATTTGTTTGAGAAATAATGAGAGTAATAGAAAAATTACTGCCTCTGGCAGTGATTCATGCCAATAGATGTATGCATATGATTTCTGGTAAATGAAAAACACTTTGTAATGTAGTAATAGTTTTTAAGTATTGAAATGCTGTCCTAGCTCACCTCCTCCTTTCCTTACTCTTGGATGTGGCTTTAACAATTAGTTCCTCACTGAATCCATCTGTATGCTTCCCATAATGAAGAGATGCTGACCTCATAACATCAAGACTTATTCAAGACACAGTAGACACAGGCTATTATTTCAAGTATTGTTTAGAAGATCATTCTGGATTTTAAAAAAATCAAAGTAATTTTGCAAAAAAAAGAAACTGCAGTCAAACAGGCAATGTTTAGAACCACTTGCTGCAGTAATGGTTAGCAAGGATGCTGTCTGAACCACCTCTTTGACGAAGATCTTCCCATGGTTTTTTGGGTTTGCTGACCAAGAAAGTACAGTCCTAGATTGTACATGGTTGTCTGTTTCCAAGAAAAATGGGCATGAAAAAAAAATTTTCTTGATTGTTTTCTTGTGCTTGTGAATACTTGGGCCAGCTGTTCTGTTTTGCACAGAACTCAGTACAGAGGATGTCCTCAGTGAGGAATGTTTTTTTGGGATTCTTCTTGATATTATAGTTCTTTCTCAAGAATGAAGATGCCACAAATCAGTCAGACAATATTCTGACTAGGATGGTATTATGGAAAACGGCCTTTTTCCATTACACTTTTTCTACTTTTTATTCTATTCTATTCCTTTTCACCTGATCTCTGTATAAAATTCTAACATTTTTCTCAGGACGCAACGCACAACTGAACATTTAATATGATAATAGTGAAAGAATTCAGCTGTGTTCAGATTCTGTCTTCCTTAACAGAAAGTGTATGAAATAAAATCTTTAAATTATTCTTCAGGAAAATTTGAAGGTCGTGTGCTGTGAATGGCTACATGCCAGGCTTGGCTGGTGTTCAGAGACTCATAATACTTAGGACTAGACTTTTCTTCAGCATCATCTTTGTTACAAAGTCTTAGGAAAAGCTGCTGCTTAGATATATTTTTCTAACTTTTTAAATAAAGAGCAATTGGTTAAATCACATTTAAGTCTTCTAAAGAAAAGAAGCCTATGCACAAAGTAAATACTATGTGTGTGTATGCATGTATGAATGTATTGGTATCAAGAGGTCAGGAATTCACTTCTGCTCCATCCCAGTAATCCTTTTTCAAAAATCCCTGTTTAAAGCAAGCTGTGAAGCCATTGTGGAAGCTAGAGGAAGAATGATAGGTGTGTTAGTCTTATTGCAAATTAATCTCCATTGAATTGCAGTGGGTTGGTTTTTTTCCTTGAACTCGATAGCATTTAGATCAAAAGACGTTTAACTTAAATTTAGAAAATGCTGATTTATAAGTTGACATAATTAACTGTATTTTTTATATACTTTGCAAGAAACTAGTATTTAAATAAGTAAAGCTCCATGAACATTTTACATCAAATCAGCATGAGATTCAGTATGTCTTGTGGGATTCTGAATATGACAGCAGTCAGATTCTCCACAAACTTCATTGCAAGGTCTTGACAGTCCTTCTGAGTCTGCTTGTCTGGCATATCCTGGTCTGGAACCATTAAAGACCTGTTTCTAAATCATTAGCTTGTATAAAAGAAAGATTACCTTATTTTAGCTGCCAGAGAAAGTATGTGTTAAAAAAAAAAAAAAAAAAGAAAATATTTCTCTGAAATTATAATCAGTTCTTATATATTGGCAATAATCACTAATCCATTATGGTATTGAAGCTTATATAATTGAACTTAGTTCTGTGACTTAAAGTGCCTACGAGAATAATTGATTATATCCTATGAGGTCAGTCTTTACAGAGTTGTCTCCATCTCTCTCTTGCACAGCATGTGATTTCTGCTAACTAGTATTTGCTTGCAGGATACATGGTATTTTTGCTTGGTAGTATTTATTTACTGGCATTATTTGTTTCTCCAACAACCATACAGATAATCACAGTGCTCAGTTGCAGCACAGGCAGATGTAAACATCTGTTCATCGTTTGCATAAGCAGGAGAAATGTGGACATGGGTTTCCTCAGAGCCTTGGGGTTGGAGAAAATCAGTTTATCTTGTGGATAGCCACTGTTGATGGTTACACGTTCAGTGAATGTTAAACACTTTTCCGCAGACTATGTTAAATAGCAGTGAAAGAGTTAAATGTAGCTGGAGGTGGGGTGGGTTCAGAACCCATCATTTATTTGCACTGTTAATCACAGTTAAGAAAAGGGAAACTGAGGGTGGAAGGGGCTAGGTACAAGCCATCACATTTCGTCAAGTTTTGGATTGAATCACTAATGGAATTCTTTGTGAAACAATAATTCAATCATTCATCAAAATATGCCTCCCCTCGTAATCAATGTTTTTATTTATTTAAATAACATCAGGCTGCTTCCTTCTCAGGAAAATGTTTTAAAGTCAATACAGCTCAAATGAAGTGCTTAAGACATAGTACAAGCCACAGCATGTCCTAGAGTTTTACAGCTTGAATTATGTTCTGGATGTCAAATAGAAGCGTGTTGTGTTGTCTTGAAACTAACCTGCTACTAAGTTCCAGAAAATATCTTTGACTCATCTAAAATATCACAGCATTTTTCTAGTCCAATAAATTAGCAAATAGGTTTTCAAATTAATGGTCTTCATATGTAAACTAGTTTTGAAAGGAGGAACAGTTATTCATTAAGTAGTTTTATCACTGTCCAAAGTAAATTAGATGTCTCACTCATAATGCTTTTTCCCTGACCTGACTAATTTACAATATGAAAATAAATGTTCAAGTGTTTTGTTTACAGAACAATAATAAGAAATGTTTCGTGTAGACCTCTAAATAGGTTTCCTGATTTCCAGAGCTGTTGAGCACTTTTTTTACTAAATTTCTTAATTTATTCTTTTCAGTTTGTAATTTGTACCAAAAATTGCTGCCTATTATTTGCAGATTTTGAATGTGAAGATGAATATTTATCAAACTGGTGGTGGCACCTTCACAGTCAGCTCCAAAAGCAATGGGAACATAGATGTCCTACCCGCTACAGCAATGCAGTGTTGGGCAAATAAGTATACTGTACTTATATACTTATACAGAACTCCTTGTTCTGTGAACTAGTGGCAGTACTTATTAACCTATATGGATTTTGAGGCTTGATTGTGGGGTTTTATTTCCCAACAATTTGTTGGAATCCTTGAAGGAGAAACTCTCTATCAGTGCGAGTTATTGCTACTATTAGCTAGGGACCTGGTGCTTCTGCAGCTTCTGTGGGTAATTTGTTCCGAGATTGGAAACCTTTTCTGCTACCCTGGGGAATGGAAGGTCATGCCGCATGTCAAAGGGAAGGTAATCTGCCCTGGTCATAAGATGTTAAACTGAAAACATTGCCATG
>NW_008825071.1:2429306-2434187 GCF_000699105.1 Pygoscelis adeliae | reverse complement strand
CTCTTCATACCTCTTTTCCTCTCCTTATATCTCATGCGGTAACCTTAGCCAGTACTCCTCTGAGTTATCGAGTTTTAAGCCAGATGTTAATTCCACATTTAGAGTAATTGTCATCTGAGAAGAACTTCTCCTTACGGCCATGTGCTTATGGGAGGGAAAGGAGCTGGTGTTTGCTGTATGGGTTTTTTTTCTTACAGATAAAGGACAAAAATACTCACGTGAGTGAATATTTTCTTGTGACTTTTAATTAGCTTTTAAGTACTTTGGGAGTTTTTGTAACACATTTTTGGCTTGAAATGCAGAACCTTTTCTGATATGTAAATGTACCAGTCTGAAGTTATAGATAAATATTATAGACATAGAATAAGGTGGTCTTTTTTTTCCTTCATAGTGTAAGCCTCTAAGAGAGAGTGTTAAGGGGGTAACTGGAAAACTCTTTAAAAATTACTGACCTTTCCCTTAGCTTTATCTTTACCTTTAAAATTTAACATCTGAACTTAACATACTTAGGCTTGACTAGATTAAAAGACAATGCTTTGTCAACATTTCTCTTCTTGGAGAAAGAAAATTGATCTCTCTGTCTTCCTGAATATTTCTGATCTCCCTTTCTGTTACAGTGGTTAGATTAAACTGCTTCAGTGCACAGAAGTTCTGTTGGCAGGTTTATTAAATGACTTCTGTTCACTAGACTAGCATAGCTTAAGTTTGAAATTTAATCTCTTTTTTCTGTCTGATATTAAATTATATTTTGTCTGGTCAGATCAAAGTATTACATTGTATGCTGGGTTCTACAGTTTGGACAACAATTTTAGAGGTGGAGGCCATACATAGCCCAAAAGAAACGTTTTGGCTGGTAGATGCTCTTAGCTTTATAATTGGCAGATAGATCATCCATCCTACATTGTTTTTTAGAGTAATTGTTAATAGGAAAATGGGTGTACTCCTTTTTTTTCTTTACGTGAAGTACCTTTCAAGAATGTTGTATTGCTTCACTTAGGATTTAGTATTACTTTCATTCATATGTTACTTCTGGACTCCAGAAAGGTATGTAGGATATATAGGTCCTGAGAAGCTGAATTTATTTTACTGGAACTAGCGGAGGTCTCAAGTATGTCTTTGCTGATCATCATTATGCTCCAAAGATCAGGAGCTGTGGGCATATTGTTCCATAGCTAGTCTGCAAAGGATCTGGCTTTTTTCAATGCTTGTTTGTGCTGATAGCACCTGGGAGGTGCAAGGGGTGGAGAGCTGTGCAGTGCGGAAAGCCATGGTGGATAGTTCTGGAATGTTATGCCTGTTGCATAGAGGTGCTATGTAATTTATGTGGATGAAGATCAGCCGTACCTACCTCAAAACCTCAAATCTGCCTCTCTGACATGATCTGTGAGTGAACCAGTCACTCAGCTTTGCCGAGCAGAATATTCTTTTCCCTTCAAACCTTGCCTCTGTTCGCCCATGGTTCCTTCTGCTCTTTTATCGTGTAAAAAGCTGCATCTGATTTCCTGTGGGGATGAAGTGACACCCAGAGTTTGTACCCATTGCATTTCTGGGTTACTGTTCGACTCTTGGCTGAGGCTGGGGTTTTCAGCCCCCATTTCTTTTGTGCTGGTGTTATCATCTGTACAGCTTGTGAAGACTTCCATATCCTGTAACTAATCAAATACAAAAAATACAGAAGGAAAGATCTAGTTCACTTGACTTTCTGTGCCTTAGGTAGCATTCATAGTGTACAAAACAACCTGTGTTTATTTTTTTCTGAGCCTGTGGTAACATAATCACAGTAGTCTGTATCTGAGCTTCCTGAAACATTTCATGTATTGTCCAAAGGCATTATATTTGCAATCCCAAATGTCTAAAAAGAATATTCAGTACTCTGTTGTACGCACAAAGTAGGATGGTGATTTTGTGTTATGCAGTCCAAATTTATTTTTTTAGGCTCTAGATTTGACTAATAAGCTTTGCATATATTAGAATTTTCTGTGCTGCTAAGTATTACATTGTAATTTCAAATATCCATCATTGTTGTCAAAATTGATGTTGCAAATTTGCTAAACTAAGCATGCAGTGCTTTGCTATAAATGAGGGAAGGTCATTGAGCCATATGGTGATGGGAGGTCCAGTGGGGGATGTTTGTCACTACTGACGGAGTTATAAGAAACAAAGATTTTTGGATAAGCTGTAAAGCTGATAGAAATGGATGAGAGGATAAAGTTTGGAGAATAACTCCAATATTCCAAATCCTGTAACTTCTAGTGTGTTGTCTATAAGCAGACAGAACAGGTGGTCTGTTACTTCATGTGGATTGTTTAATAAATTATATTTATGGTTTATTGTTGTCTTTGTCATGAGATGACTGGATCCTATCTAATTTCAATGTAATCTCTTTTACTAGATTCATTTTGGACCTATGATGCTTAGATTCTTCTTCCTCACAAAGCGCAGGTTTACTCAAGCAAAAATCAAGACGCAAAATTAGTCGTCTTTATTACTAGAATCTAAGGGTCACTTTTGCAAAGTAAAACTTTGTTAGGAGTCTGTTCTGTATGCTCAGAATTACTCGCCTGTCAAAATGACCAACAAAGCTTCACCTCAGATAACCTTTAGAGACCTGTTTCTTAAAGTCTTTTATAAGTCAAAATATCTCAGTTATTATTTTAAAACTGTATGCTGTCAGCATATTTCTGATACTTGATCCCTTTTCTCTTCTAAGGAACTGGCACTTTTATCATTTCCATATTAAAAGAATAATATGGGTACTGTAACTAGATATTTACTGAATCTAAATCTTTAGTTTCAGAAATAATGCCGTGCTTCAGAAATGTCCCATCAAAATGTCATCATCATCCAGACCAACCACACTGAAGTCCAAGAAGTTAGAATATCCCAAGGCTTTATGCCTTGTTGCTTAATTAAAAAAACCTAAGCACTGTTGCTTCATCAAAGACAAATCATTTTCCACTGACAAGTGGGAAATATTTGCATCCAGCAAGGCTGCTTAGCACCCAGTGGGTTTCTAAATGAACAGTTACAGTCACCAAGAGGCGCAATACAGTTAGCCCCCGTCAGGGTACCCAAGTCACAAGCTAAACTACATCACTTCTTAGAATGGAAGGTAACCCCTAGCCATGCTGAAGAGAGAAATTTTGGTCACGGTGTTGGACTAAAACTCTAATCTTTCCAGACAAGTATAATGGAATTTGTAATGGCAATTCACAGCAGGCCAGGCCTTTTTCAAGAACTGTTTAGAAATAGCAGCACAGCAAATGGAACAATATGTATCTGCCTCAAAAGGAGGAAGAGAGAAATCACCTTGTCAGGATTTGAACCTGTGGTTTCAAGGCATTCCCCACCTGGTAATTGGGCTGCTGAGCTACCCGAGTGTCCTGGTGAGCAGTTGGCAGGGTCTTGCCAGTGAAAGCTTAGCAGAGAGCTACTTGTCATTTCAGGCCATCAGGACACTTTTCATCTGTGGCAAATTCTGTTTCTAGTTCCTGCAGCACATCCTTGCCTGGTGCCTCGTTAACTGAACAAGTTGTTCAATTGGGTCCTTCACTGGTAACCCTCTTTTTTTAACCTCTTCTGCAATATAACATTGTAGTTGCAACTCCGACTAAGATCAAAAGAACGCTTTCATTTGGACATCTTTCCTTTTTTCTTTTAACCCTGACCTTCTGAAAAGCACTCCCTTCTGCAGAGATTCTTTACACTTAGGATGAAGCCAATAACTGTTTTTATTTTTAGAAGTATAGCAACAAAAATGTATGTTTCAAAGAACTGAAAAAATAATCATAGTTAACTATGAATAGCACTGATAGTATCCTGGGACCATAAAGAAGGTGGTGTTTGGGAACTGAGGGTGGATCATGCCTGACCAACATGATTGCCTGGATTTGTGAACAAGGGGAGAGCAGTGGATGTCATTTACCTCTACTTTAGGGAGGCTTTCAACACTGACTCCGACAACATTCTTGTATCCAAGTTAGGGTGTTACAGTCTGGATGGGTGGACAGCCATGCACCTTTAAGACTGCTTGGACGCTGGGGCTTAGAGGATGGTAGTTAATGGGTCTTCAGGGGTTGATCCTGGGACTCATCCTGTTACACATATTTATCAATGACCCAGAGGAAGTAACAGTGCTTGCTCATTAAGTTTGCAGATGACACTAAATTGGGGAGCCAATGTGTTCAAGGGCAGGGCTACCGTCCAGAGGGACCTCAGAAGCCTAAAGGAAAAGGCCAACAGCAACCTTATGAAATTTGTTAAGGACAAGTGCAACGTCCTCCACCTGGGAAGGAGATGCCCCAGCCACAGAACAGGCTGGGCACTGACTGGCTAGGGAGCAGCTCTGCTGAAAAGGGGCTAGGGATCCCAGCAGACAGCCAGCTGTGTGCCCTGGCAGCAAGGAAGGCCAAGAGCATCCTGAGATGTATCAACAGTTGCTCAGCCAGCAGATTGAGGGGATTGATTATGCCCCTCTACTCAGTGCTTGTTAGACCGCATCTGGAGTACTGCATCCAGTCTTGCCCCCACCCCACCCTCCCATACAGGAAAGACATGGATAACCTGAAGCAAACTCAGCAGAAACCACCAAGGTGGTTGGGGGCTGAAGCATTTGCCCTGTGAGAAAAGCCTGAGGGAGCTGGGCTGGTTCAGCCTGGAGAAGAACCTAATACCTCAAAGTATCCAGAGGTGCCTGGCAGGAGAACAAGAGGCAGCGGATGTAAAGTGAAGGAAGAGAGGTTTTCAGGCTGGCTTTAAGGAAAAGCTTTTTCCCCACAAGGTCAGCCAAGCAATTGAGCATGTTTCCCAGAGAGGTGGTCCGGTCACCATCCTGGTTTTCAAGACCTGACTGGACAAAGCTGTGAGTAGCCTGGTCTGATC
>NW_008825071.1:2426778-2429280 GCF_000699105.1 Pygoscelis adeliae | reverse complement strand
GTGGAACTAGAGACCTCCTGAGCTGCTTTGCAACGTGAATGATTCTGTGATCCTGTTGATTGGGTGGTCATCCATGCTCTCTTTGAAATGGGTACAGGCACAAACTGATGAAAGGATAGTCAGAAAAAAAAGTCCTTCTTTCCTAAAAACAGCCACAAGTCTCTCCCTCTCTCTCTCTATGTCTATATAAATGTGGGGACACATTTTCAGTTTTTAGATTGATTAAAGAAAATGAAAGGAAACTCTTTTGAAATAGGCATGCATATTAGAAGCTTTTTCTCTTTCTTATCTAGGGCAACTTGCACAGAGAAGGTTGAAGTTTTTATTGGAAGTTTTGAGATATGGGACACAAAGTAGCAAGATTCACTTTAGAAATAAGTTACAAATCCTTGTATCTGATCATACAGCATGTATCATATGCACTGGGTCACAGTCACCAGCTCTCAAGTGTGTTTTCTAATGTTCATCAATTTTTATCCCTCTCCTCTGTTCTTTTATGAGAGAGGATTACCCCAAAGTATCTCTAGTGCTGTTCTCTTCCGGACATATTTCTTGGCCATTCCATTAGAACTCATATTTTGTATATTAGCAGAGAAACCAAGTAGTGGCTTGTAGGTTTCATTCATGTACACACATATATAAATAATCATTCCCTCTGAAGTAATTCTGTACATGGAGACATCCTCACTAATGCTTGTAAAAGTTTAAGGTAAGCTAAAATGATTTTTTTCTACAGATTTTTTTATTATAGAAACTTTAAATTTTTAAATTATATGCAATTCTGAAAATTCAGCTAGGCAAATCTCATCTGGTGCACATTTTGCTAGTAATAATGGGAAATTCTGAAAATTCATGCTGTTGCTACCTTAACTTAATAGATGTTAATTGGAAGGGAGAAGTGGTAAGAAAATAGTTAGTGAAAGGAAACAATGACCTTTTATAAAAAGGATCCCTCACTTGATATAATATTACTGTGTTGTAAATCAGTATCTCTCTTTTGCATTTAAGTAAAAGCATCATATACTTCATTTCAGAATTATTAACCACAGTGGGCTTCCTAGAAGTTGGCTACTGATAGCTTGCCTTAATTTATTAAATACAGCTTAAGCTAATAAGGAAAAATGCATTTTACTTTATACCTTTTTTGAAAGTCTTGACTAACCTGCTGGCCTCTTCCCTTGTAATCTGTTTTACTTGCACAGGTTGTGTACCACAATCCTCCTCTTCTATCTTTGTGTACGTGCTTGATGACTTACAATTTGTAATAGCCATTATGTTTCACAGTATGTTGCCTATAACTGTGATGTGATCCATTAATACATTATATTTGTTCACAGTCGCAAAGACAAGATGTCAACATGTATGTAAAGCTGTCATGGAAAGATTACTTAAACCTTTAGCGTGCTGTGATACTGGTAAATGCAAAGTGGTGCTGAGAAAAACATTGCTTGACCAGGTTTATTTTGAAGGCATAGTACTGTGTACTTAAAAGCAAGTATGTCTGCGCAGTGTTTCAGCTGCTTTTCTTACACTCTAGTTTAGCAGAGCACAAAGATGTGAGAGTGAAGACTTGAAAAGGAAATGGATTTTTTTTATTGCCTGGTCAGGCATGACATAAGTAAACATTTTGAAGTAAAAATATCTAAATCCTGAAGCATCTACTATTTTCTGAAGTACCTCTGTTGCAATTTCATTTTTCCTTAACCCGGCAGGCAGCTAAACGCCACACAGCTGTTCGCTCGCTCCCTCCCCCCCGCAGTGGGATGGGGGAGAGAATCAGAAAAAAGGTAAAACTTGTGGGTTGAGATAAAGACAATTTAATAGGACAGAAAGGAAGGGAAAATAATAATAATGATGAAAGAATATACAAAACAAGTGTTGCACAGTGCAATTGCTCACCACCTGCTGACCGATGCCCAGCCAGTTCCTGAGCAGCAGCCCCACCCCCCAGGCCAACCTCCCCAGTTTTTTGTTCAGCATGATGTCATGTGGTGTGGAATATCCCTTTGGCCAGTTTGGGGCAGGCCCCTCTCTCGCCCCCTGTCCTGGTTTCGGCTGGGAGAGAGTTAATTTTCTTCTTGCTGGCAGGGCATGAGAAGCTGAAAAGTCCTTAACTAGTGTAAGCACTACGTAGCAACAACTAAAACATTGGTGTGTTATCAACATTATTCTCATACTAAATCCAAAACACAGCACTGTACCAGCTACTAGGAAGAAAATTAACTCTATCCCTGCCGAAACCAGGACAAGCTGTTGTTTCAGACTTCACTTCTTGTAGGCTTCATTTTTATGAGGACACATGTTAGGTTTTCGATTGTGCTTCGGGGAAGGAAGAAGATGAACTCTTTGAAGGTAGAGGTGAATGATTGAGTATTAGGAAAAAGACTGTTTTCTAACCGTAACTCTGTGGTTTTACTATTATTTGGGGGCATTGTTGTCTCTTAACATTAGCAGGTAGTGCTCATATCCTGTGAGTCTGTGGCAATGTTTTGGCCCTGGCAT
>NW_008825071.1:2421371-2426747 GCF_000699105.1 Pygoscelis adeliae | reverse complement strand
TTCTACTGATGTGCATCTGTTACCTTGCGTAGCCATCCACCTGCAGTGGCTTTGGTCTGAAGCCGTTGCATTGAGTCTATTACCCATTAAGTACGTACTTTTGATTTAATTGGGAGTTAATTGTGTGACAGATGCACATAAGTAGGGATCACAAAGAGTGTTTTGAGTGTGCATATGTAAGAGAGCACTGAGTGAATATATTCAACTGTACACTCTTGCTTGGGTCCTGCTGTCACTAGTTCGCTAGCAGCTCTTTGCAGAAGATAAAATCAAAGGTGTTCTCTATTAAAATTTCAGTGCACTTGATGACAAAAAAAAGAAAATGCCGTGTTACATCTTTCAGCCATTTTTCAGTATCTGTTTCCAAAGAATGGTGAGAAAAATAGTAGATTGTGAAATGCAGTTTGAGTTTTCATTTGCAATGATGTTTCTTAATGAACACTGTTGCATTCCTAGGACCTTTCCCAAAGGTCTATAGGAGCTGTTTGAGTGTACTATATGCAGAATTGCTTTCCCATTCTGTTTCCCTGGAGGCCTTGCTTGGTACCTTCTTGCTGAAGAGTCCCCTTTGTTGATGCGACTTGCTCGGCCTCTCTGAGTGGGATCTATCACAAACTGTATCCATTTAAATCAGTACTGGTGTATTTCCTCCTCCTCAGCATTAATGCTCATCCAGTCCCATGTAGAGCCAATGGAGCTCGCTAATCCAGGAAAAAAAAAAATAGTAGTTAACTTTTTCAGTAGGTTGGCCTTCTGTCAGGTTACCAAGTTGGACTGGCTCACCTCAGGGCCAAATTTCAGACTGGCAGTGCTGGTCTGAAGGAGGCAGAGGGAGGGTTTGTGCCTACCAGGGAGGGTGGCAAAATTGCAGCAGCTCCCCTTCACTCACATTGGCTTAAACTTGTTGCAGTGCTGTATGCCCTCAGTTCCTTGTGCCAGCTTGGGTAAATGATCATCCATAAGGTACAGCAACCATTTCACTTGCCAGTATGCTTTTCATCTGTCGCTCTCTCTTCAGATAGTGCTTCTTTTATGTTAATGTTGTAATATTTTATGAAGATAGCCATATATTCTCTGCCACTGGTATTTCGAGCTGTGCCTTCAAATGGTACATGATTGGTTTTGGTGTTTATGCTTATTGAACTGAAAATACACGCCACTAGAGTAGCCGATCAGCTGACCAGACTGCTCATCAACCAGAAGATCTTTGGAGTAGTGCTCTTTAAAAAAAACAACAGATATATGTCTGAATGAAAAAGTTCTTTTCATAGTATGTGTATCTTTACTACATGTTGCTACACGTTACTGTACTTTCAAAAGAGCTCAGTTCATGTACTTGCAGCAATATCGCAGCCCTAATGTTAGTACTAGCTTTTAGTACATACTCAGTTCAGAAACTCTTGAAGTGTAGAGAGTATTGAGGTTTGGAATTGACACTGCTCACGACTGTTGTTGCGTATAAAAAGCTGTTGTTTAAAAAGAAGAAACCAAACAAAAAAACCCCAAAACTGCCAGTTTGTTTATATCTTGACTTAATGCTTTTTATATAATTTTGAAAGAATTTGAGTGTTGGCAAAATGTTCCCCTGGCACCTCTCAATGGGGAAGAAAGGATGTTTTACAGTCTGTAGTACTGGATTTGAGCTTGGAGTCCAGCTCATCCTTATTTTAAGTGATATATTTAATCTCAGTGTAACCTTAGTAAAGAGTAGTACTAGGATATACAGCTAATCTTTGAAGTATATTTAGAGAATACTGGAGATGTATTGATTCAGCTGTAGAATTAAGATTGTGTTAAAGCCTATGTAAAATAACTTCATTTGGGTGTTAATGTTCATAAAGGTTTAAAGAATTTGTAAAAGGAAAAAACAGTGCAACTTCCTGACTGTAGAGAAAAACTGATCTGATAATGTTTTCTAAGTACATATCTTTTCTTTCTCAACAACTGTTGGGTGTAATGAGAGGAAGAGAGAGAAAATGGAACAATTAATGCACCATATGTACAAAACAAAAAAACCAGTCTGTAGGTGTTATACTGAACAAGAATATGTTTTAGTCCCATCTATCTTTTTTATGTAGATAGCATTTACTCATTTGTATTGCATTTTGAAAGACTTGTACCCAGTAATGGATACTTGTGTTGTTTGTTGTTGTTTTTTCTTTTAAGCTAAAAATATATATACATATTAGGTCTTTGTATCTTTTGGAAACCCTTTTAGTTTAACCCCACATATGAACATGGGATGATTTGAAATCCATCCATTATCAAGCAACAAAATTACACTACATCTTAATGATTTGGTGTTGTTTCTTTTCTAGAAGAAATAAGCAGCTTCCCCTTCAAATCTTGCAAGGACAGCAGCTGCAGATGAGAATGAGCTTCCATATTTAATACATTCTATTAACTTCACACATACAAACACACGCTCACTCACTCACGCACCCCAGTGTCACATTATAGGTGAACAGGCCCTAATTAAAAGCATGCACCATCTGCCGGTGTGCGGCAGCAGGGTGGCACTCCATAACCATCCTGATTCCTGTGATTGAAATGTATTATTTATGAGCTCAAAGAGAAAATATGCGGCTTGAGTGGTGGAGGCTGCATTAGGAGCTGGATAGCACCATCTAACGGTACGGAGTGCCGCTGGCTATTCATCTTTCCTCTTCTTCCTCTCCCCTCCTCAGTCTCCTCCCCCATATTTTTATTTTTCAACATCATCTTTGGAGTTTTTTATGATTATATTTCAGACAATTTTGTGTCTCATGTTTCACTTTTATACAAGATTGAAAACGGTGGTTGAAATATTACACTATTTGTGGTGTTTGCAGCAGCCTTTTTTTCCTTCCAGCACCGCACATAGGGTTTTACTTTCTGTAGTAAAAATGATACTGATTTGATGTGGTGGTAGAGAAGTGGGACATTATCAAGATAGCTGAGCAGGATCAGTTTACTGCCGTTTCTCCTTCCCCTCCCAAGCACGTGTGTAATGAAAGTATCTACTGCTCAGTCTGAAAATTTTATTTTAATATTGAAATTGGCCCTATTTTTTACTGAGCAGTACACTACAGACAGCATAAAAGTTCTTTACTGGGTTGAAAAGAAAGGGGAGAGATTTGGAGATAGGTGAAGCTCTGGACCTTCCTCTCTGAAAGCAAAGATCGTAACCTCTTCTGACTTGCAGAGATCGTGTCCTGTTATTGCTTCTTAGTGGGGAAATGGATGAGGAGGTGTTAGCCTGAGGAGTGAAAAATACTTTGTCAGGAGAGGAAAGGGGTGACAGGGAAGGAGCCCTTTTTGTTATGGTTGGCCCATCAGTCTACCTTTGTTGACTGCTGGATTACAAAGTCAGAACTAGTAATCATGTATTTAGTGGTTAGCTCAATGACCTTTAAAGTATGCAGAATACAAATAGTCACACTGATTCAAAAATAATTTGGGGGATGATTTTTTGGTTCTTAGGCTTTTTGTTATGTTCTTGAGCTTTGCAGTATTCATCCAACAGTGTGTTTACAGCAATAACAAGCAGTAAGGACTGGACTGATACGTGAAATATGAAATTTTTCTACAATAACTTCCAGTAAAACCACTTTTTTTTAATTAAATAATCTGGTCACTGTTTCAACTCAGGCAAGACAAGACCCTGAATAAAAAGATATATGTATAAAACTGGGCAAAATATATATGTGTGTGTATGTATATTTTTAAAAGTCAGCATGTTTTAAAGAATACTGAAATGTCATAAACTGTGGCACATCTATGAAAACACGTCGTCTTATTGTTTGTGTTTAGAACGTATGCCATCAGAAGGATAAGAGATGCCTTCAGAGAAAACAAGAATATAAAGGATTCTGAAAAAATAGAAGAATTAGTGAATAAAGCCAAAGCAAACCTAGAGGTTATTCATCGGCAGGTATGTTTATTTCTCTCATTTTATCTAAGGGTTGTACACTCCTCAGTTAACTGTCTTATGCCACTACAGATGGAAAAAATAGATCTTTGCTCAAAACATCTCTGGATGAACAGTAGGTTTTGTATGTCTGAGTTTGAGAGGGTAGGAAACATCTGTTTATCCATGTTGGTTGCAATAGGGGATTTAGGGACATTTGTTCCATGAACCAGAACAGGCCTTGCTGTCAAAAGTTTATATGCTCTTCCGTTACCTTTTCTGCTGCTTGTTTTACTGTCTCTTCACTCTGCTTGTCTGTTCTGCCCTAATTTTCCTTTGAATCTGTTTCCTCTAGCTTATGTGTATTAGATTCCTTTCCTCACGCTTTCCTCCTTCCATCATAGGTTTAGAAGAGTTGCTGTGACACTCACTCCAAATAGTCTTGCCTTCTGTGTTTGTTTTTCCCCACCTCCAGGTACAGTGTTAGAACAGTAGCAGAACAAGAAAATCTTAAAGTAAATTAAGTAAATGCTGGCAAATGTGTCCAAGCAGGGTGATAGATTTTCCTTTGGAAAAAGTTGAGTCACTGGCAATATTTTTCTCTGTCCTTGTCTGAGTAGCATTTATAGCATCTCTGTTCCTTCCACTGGGTTCCATATTATTTAGACATGAATTATACTTCGTTGAACTTTAGATACTTTATTACTTCTCATACATACCTGCTGTCTATCTACAGTGATCACTGGAAATTTGAAGAAAGCAAGCTTCTACACCTGAACTCTCTAAGGGCACTTGCAATGCTTAAGCTGTCCCTCCTTGCAAAATCTGCACTTACTGACACCGGTCAGAGCTCAGTAGTATTTTTATTAAATATCAAATGAATATGTGCACCTGTTCCTCCATGGTCTGTTTTAACACAAATCTTTTAACAACCAGCAGATCAGTTAGCTGGATTCTTATTTCAGTGGGAAGCTGGGCCCTTTGATTTGGAAATTAAGTATGAATATTTTGGTGCAAATTAAATTATTTCTTTGGAATTTCTTCTCCCAGGAACAGGTGTTGTTTTGTGCTATCATAGCTTTGCTATCTTTTTTTAACCCAAACACTGCTATTTTTGTATTTTAAAAGTGTTTCTCGAAGAAGCAATTCAGATTGGATTGATTCAATGCAATTTTATTTAAATGTTGGGGTGTTTTTTCTCATATCTGCAGGTGATGACTAGCATTTTCACCTCTCCTTTTTGAGCTTTTATCTTGGAGAGCCTTGATATCCAGTCTTCTCCAGGGAATTATTAGAGGCTGGAGAAGACAATGAAGGAGGGGGTGTCGCAGGAGAAGAGTCAGAGATCACTCAAACAGATCTGAGCTAGTAGTTAGTTTATTGAGTTCTGATCGGTCAATTTCATAGAATCATAGAATCATAGAATAGTTTGGGTTGGAAGGGACCTCTAAAGGTCATCTAGTCCAACCCCCCTGCCGTGGGCAGGG
>NW_008825071.1:2367242-2420156 GCF_000699105.1 Pygoscelis adeliae | reverse complement strand
CCTCCACATGCCTTAGCATAGCTTCCAGGAGGATCTGTTCCATGATCTTCCCAGGCACAGACGTGACACTGACTGGCCTGTAGTTCCCCGGGTCTCCCTTTTTTCCCTTTTGAAAAATGGGGGTTATGTTTCCCCTTTTCCAGTCAGTGGGAACTTCACCAGACTGCCACGACTTCTCAAACATGACGGATAGTGGCTTAGCAACTTCATCCGCCAGTTCCTTCAGGACCCGCAGACAGATCTCATCTGGTCCCATGGACTTGTGCACCTTCAGGTACCTTAGATGGTCTCGAACCTGACCTTCTCCCACAGTGGGCGGCTCTTCATTCTCCCAGTCCCCACCTTTGCCCTCTGCAGCTTGGATGGTGAGGCTAGGCAAAATAGTCATTAAATACCTCCGCCTTCTCCATGTCCCGGGTAACCAGGTCTCCCGTTTTGTTCCGGAGAGGGCCCACATTTTCCCTTGTCCTCCTTTTATCCCCGACATACCTATAGAATCTTTTCTTGTTGCCCTTGATGTCCCTGGCCAGATGCAATTCTATCAGGGCTTTATCCCCGATACATTTAGGTATGTAAAATATTTAATAAGTGCAGATGGATTGGTGGCCAATGCTCTACTATTTACTACACTTAAAGGTAGTATGGGATATAAAGATTATCGCTTAAGCTTACTATATGTATCTTAAATGTTACATGCATGCAAAAAATGTCACTTACCAACCCATGGATGTCTGGTGTCAGGTAAGGGATCTCTCAGCCTCGAGGAGTAAGCTTGAGAGGTGTCCCTACTCAAGGGGAGATCACCACTGCGCAGCCAGCTGCTATGGAGGGAAAGCTCAACAGACCCTGATGGCTGCAGATATTTTTAGCATAAAGTGATTGATCTGTAGTCAGATTTTCTGTTGTGTTTATTCAGTTTCGGTCGCTTATCAGCCCAGTCTCCAGCCAAACCGGGTTTTTTTGGGTTTTGTGCTGAGTTCTCACTGATGGCCTCACACAATAGGATTAACTTTGGTTAGGCCTGCTTGCTGAGCATCTGCCTGGACCAAAGTTCAGTTAGTTCAAAGAGGAGGAGTGCATCCATCACAAGGGGTGGAAAAAGAAAAGAATGCACGGGGTCAAATTCTGCCACTTACAGAAATCCGCATTAAAGAAGTAACAATTTGTGGACATGGGATCTTCCATAGTAAAATGCTACAGAAAATCTCTTCTAGATTGTGGCTAAGATAAATTCCTGTCAGCATGTCAGAAAATGCTCTGTGATGGTTGTAAGTAAGAATGTAAACATTATATCTGATAAATCAGGAAAACATTAGTGAGGCTACCACAGTAACTGTTTTGCCGTGAAATGGATGACTGAGGTGTACTAAATTTATTTTTGTTTTAAAATATCTTAACTAGGACCTACTTGGCACAACTCTTTTATAACAGCAAGTACTTCCTTTTTCTGAAGAGAGTTCAATTTCAAGGTATCAAGGCACTTGAAATAGGTGGGAAATATTGTTCCCACTTTATAGATATGTATCTGGGATGCTGAAATGAGGATGCTGATTTGTAGTATTTTAATGTTCGGGGTACCCTGACTTGATGCGGGTAGGATTTCACTCTCGCTGGTTCTATAAGCCTAAATTATAAAAGGCAGTTCTAAGTCAGACGGTGGGTAAGTTTTGCTAAAATAAAAGCTTTCCAGCTTTTGTTTTGACAAAACACGGTTCTGCTGACTCATCTGAGCCATAATAGGTCTGGGACAGTTTTAAAATAAAACTCCTCTCTCCTGCCTGAGGCCTATGAACACCCAGATTACCTTATTACTGTAGACCCTGAAAAAAGATACCATTTCTCTAAAACAAACTCTTGACAGGGCAGAGACTTTTCCTGCTAGGGTGTGAGTCTTGTCTTGCACCTTTTATGAAGTTTTCTTTTAGCCTAAAGATTGTCCCTCAGCATCACACAGGTCTTCCAGCTGCCTTGGAAAGAGCAGGAAGAGCAGGCAGGCTTGGTAAATCTCTGACTGGTATACCCACTCGCTCTCCTTTGTAAAGGAGTAGTTGGGCTTAAGGACATTTTGCGTTCATTGGTTGCTAGTGAACATTTTGATCATACATAAACGTATACATGTGCCTGTACCTACACAAGTATCTCTAACAAGTCTGCACGTGAACAATAAGTAACTGTTTCATATACTGGCATGCATTTTGCACTGGTAAAAATGTTGTGCATTTAATTCTTCATTCAAGAAAACGACAGCAATAAAAGGTTAGACAAGAGTTGTTATTTTCTCTTAGCATGGATTCTACTTTTTTTAATCTGCTACTTTTTTTTTTCCATTTTGCTACTTTGTAGTAATGACAAAGAAGTTTTATAAGAAATCTTTCTTGAGTCAAGATTGAGAGAAGTCATTGAGAGCCACATTTTGCTCTACCACGTAATACATAAATCTTGCTGTAAAATGTTTTATATGTAGATGTGAATTTTTCAGCCCGGAAGATGTTCAGAAGCAAAAAAGGCATGCAGGGTTCTAGTTCCCTGGAATAGCACCGCTTGAATTTTCAGAATATGAAAATCTCTCCATGTATGTTTTAGTTTTGCTAACACAGGAAACTAGCGTTTAATACATATATCTTAAATATGTTATAATCAAACTGTTGTCAAGCAAATGACATTAAGTACCTATCTTTCTGTTATGCGTTTGTTACATGGAGGGTATCTTTGTCACTGGGACATGCCAGAATAATGCAGAATGGCCTCAGTTATTGCTAAACCTGCAGGGTTTTGCTTGTTTGTTGTTCGTTTCAAATCTCAGCCATTAAAGGGCTTTCTCCCACATGCGAAATCAATCTGCTAAAGCTAAAGTAGTTGTAGATTGGATCACATTTTGGTATCATTCCATGTAAGAATTTCAGGAAAAATATACCTGAAAAGTAGGGAATATTAAAGAGTCTGACACAACTTCCCATTTTTAACACTGCTAAAACAGCGAAACTTATATTGAAGTATCTCTTATATGTCACACTTCTAGAAATTTTCAAGACAAAGTATAATCATGCTGCATTCAGTTTTGGAAGGGTGTATGTGTTTATCTTACATGTTTGCGGGAGTAACAGACAGTAACACACATAACATAATAGGCAATGGAACTTTTTAACAGAAAATAATCTGATAAAAGAAAATTAGTTTATCAAGATAATTTTTTTGACATGAGTCCCTGCAAGACTTGATGTTTGGGTAATAAGGATTATTTTTTACTGAGTCATCCCCCCCCAAAAAAAAAAAAGTTTTTCTAAAAAATTGAGAACTGTTGTTATTTACAGAACTTCTGTTATGTTTCAGTGTCATCTCACTTTCAGCTGTAAAGCAAGAGATAAATATTGGAAAAATAGCAACACTGTCTTAAAAGTAAGCTTTTCATCAGGACTATTAAAAACCTTAGCATCTAAATGCATATTAATATTTACTTGCTGTCAAATTTAATCATGCTCTGTGGAAAAAAATTCATTCTTGCTCCCTGTTTAATTGAAGATCTAAGTAATGAAGTAATCTGACATTATTAAGACTATATTTAAAACTAACCAAGCATAATATAAAGTGCTTTTATTTTTAAATACAGAAGCACTGAAGCAAACGTGAGATCTAGAGTACATTTTTTTGCTAAGTTTGGGGTTTATTATGATGTAGCGCATGTTGGTGTTGCTGACTTTTCATAGTGTGTCAATAGAAATTAAATAGTATCCCACTTTGCTGACAACTTGTTGTTACTCTAAAATAAAATTTATATTCACTTTACATTCTAATTTATGGTTTAGTCATCAAAGTGACCATTGAAGTGTAAGGTTCATAAATAACTATTTGAATCAGCGTAGTGGGAAATGTGAAATAGTGACAGATTACTGTCATTTTGTTCATGTCAGTCACCGTACAATTTGCTTGAATGTTATAAAAGTAGCTTTATAAAGCTGAAAAGCATGGAGGAACATTAATCTCTGCCTTAGTCCTCCTCTGCTTGTTATTGGTTTTGATTTAAAAATAGTCTGGCTAAAGGAGGGAACAACTCTGATTCTTTTCTCAACACTGTGAAGATTTTTTTTGTGTGTTTACTGTGTAAACACCACAATTTGTGGTGTCTTTCCTGTAAAGAAGGGCATTGTGAGAAATGCATTGTCACAAGTAAGTTTGAAATAGAAACTTTTTTTAAAAGTTTTGAGGCTAGGTCTTGAGGTCCTTTGAGGATTATCGTAACAGCCATTCCCCAACTATGCTAATATGACTTCATTTGTGAGTTTCCATCGTTATTGGAATACGTTAGTGGTAGGAGAATTTGCCCTGAAATTCTAGGCAAAGTTACTGCTGTTGCTGAGATTCAAGATTTATAGAAGCCGCTTTGAAGATAGGATAATACTGAGTGTTTTGAAGTATTCGCTAGTTTTCTTTGTGGCATGCTGTCTCTCAAGTTTTGAACTGAAAATATAAAAGTGAAGTTCAAAAGCTGTGTTAGACCTGTGTGCTCTGATTAAATCCCTGTTTAAATTTATAAGACATCTCATTCTTATGTATTCCTCCACAGTACTTTCTCCTCAGTTTTAGATTGTAGCTGGAAACTACCAGTCATCTTGTTGTCCAGCTAAGAAGGATTATTTTGGTTTTCCTGGCAGCTTTGAAGGCTTTAGTATCAATTGTACTGCTTTTGACATCCCACAACTACAGTACTCTTCAATAAAACAGTTTTGATATTTCACAGCCTTTGTTTGTCCCTTTAAATAATCCAAACTGATGAGAATCATGGTTTGCACAAACCTTTAGCAGGGAGACAAGAGATGCACCATGAGCGGTTAGACAGTCAGGGTGTGTGGATCTGCTTCCTTTACAGCTGTCTGGTCATTGGCGTTTTCTAAGGGAATAGATGAACTTTTCTTTTTCTTTTGAGTTTGAGTTGTTCTTCCTCAGGCTTGACCTCTCTTGCTGTTCCCTTCAGAAGTGTAGAAGAATGAAGGAATGTAGTTTTGAAGTATGAGAACTCTATTAAAAAGGTCCCACTGATAATGAGATAAATATTGAGTACTTGCAGCATTTTTCATGTTTGCAGCATCTTGTAAGTACACTCTAATCCTTACAATATTCATTGACTTTAGCTCCGTTTCTTTTAACGAAATGCTTCATGACTATGCCTTGATAAAATCCCGTGTCATATTTAGTGTGAGATTTCCATCTCATATTCTTGCGTTTCTCTATATTTGCCATTTCTAGTAAAAATTATTAGTATGGTCTTGTTTTGAAATTTGTGTAAAATAAGAACAGTTGAACAGTTCTTCTGGATCTTTTTTTTTAGCAAGCAAAGTTGCCAGTGCAGCTGTGTGTAGCCAAGTACTTTGCCTTCTTGAGGTGTTCATTAGCAGTATCTCATCTTAGCAATATCACGGATTCAAGTAACAGTTGAATGGAAGTGGAAATGATACTGAATGAATGTGCTAATACAGCACTCACATTATTATGAACTGGTAATAATATAGCCACAGCATAAGGAAGCATATTTCTGTTCATCAAGACAGTGTAAATATTAAAGCATGTTTAATAAATATCAGCAAGACAAGCAATTTCAATTATAGTTACTCTAAAAAACAAAAAGTAGAAGTACCTTAGTTTACTGCACCTGCTTTGGATTTTATTGCTCATCCTTTGTGGCTTTATCAGCAAATACTCCCATTGTTTTCCATAGTTCAGTTCTAGTAATACTGTGATTGATTTGCAGCAATAGGAGGTAAATTAGTAAATGCCAAGGTGTATGTATTTCTGGACTGAAAGCATATTGTTGAGCATTCAGGGGACTGGTACCAATTTACACAGTTGTGAGTGACATTGGAATTGACTGTCTGAAGGAACTTCTCAACCTTCAAGAAATATTCTGTGTATCTGAAGATACCTGTGTTTATACTGCAAAGCACTGTAGGCTGGATGCCCTTAGCAGGAGAAGGTTCATTATGAATACTCTTATTAGTAGTTTTAGTTTCAGGCTACAAGTCATATTTCTGTCTAATTTTTATGAATATGTAAGAAAGTTGCAAAATACTGTATAATGTATTTGATTATGTTAGCAGGAGTTTTGAAGCCAAGAGGAAAGAATAGCTGGAAAAGCTCTTTAAGCACTCTGAGTACAGGGTGCAGCACCCACACTACTGTTCAGGAGTGTATATGATATTGGCAAGTCATGTTTTCCTGGCAGCCAGTTATGTTGGAGCTCTAATACGGTTTCCTTTTATCGAGTTTGTCACTGCAAGGAAGTTTTAAAATCGCAGATTAATTTACTGCTTTTCTTGAGAAGCTCCTTGAATTTTTTTTTTTTCAGCTTCACAATGGCAAATACCTGTTTTTCTACAAAAATTTATAGACTTACAGTTCTTATCTAAGAGGAGTGTCCTTGGAAGTTTGCTGCTTTTTTACTGGTGTCATATATTTCTATTCATTACAGTTGCACCTACACGTTCCAACCCGGGTAGAGCCAACATTATGCACAGAGATAACTATTCCTACCTCTCGAACCATTTAGTTTGTTAAAGCAAGTGTAGACGCAGCAATGAGTTTTCAAATGCCTCATTCACAGAAGAAGAGCAGGAGGCGAATGGCATAATCAGACAATGGACAAAGATCCTATTAAAACAGTTTTATCAAGTCACTGCACGGTGTTAGTTTTTGAAGGTAATCAAGCATCTACAGACTTCTAAGTACTTGCAACGGCATCTAGAATTTAGCAAATGGTTGGCATGAGCCTCTTCCATTTGTCTTGCTCCTAGCCTGTTGCAATACCGGTAGTCAGTTTTTAATTGCTTTAGCAGATCATGAGTTCTCCCTTGATTGGTTCCCTACATGCATTTACCGAAATTATGCTGGAAGCTTGTGGCAAATCCAAACACTGAATTTAAATCAGCTGACTTTGGTTTTTAGAAGGCATTGGGGGGATGAATCTGTGGATTTTTTTTTTTTTTTTTTTTTTATTCCAAAGCTCTTTGGGGTGATATTTTTAGATTTATTTTTTTTCCTCAAGGTCATTTAAATCGTATTTGTAATGTTCAAGTTGCACTTACTTTCTGTGCGATTTGAAAACAAAACTCAAGAAATATACAATTGTATATTTCTTCTAACAGTAGCCTACAAGGAAGAGTATGATTAAGAAAGCAACAGAAATCCTGAACATATGTTAAGTTTCAGTGATCTTGGAAAGAGACACAGATGCAGGTGGAGGAAGGTATAACAGAATGGATAATACCTGTCTTTTAGTAAACCAGAGAAAGCTTGAAATTGAAATGGGGAGGCATTAAATTCAGAGCTATACTGGTTTTGTATTCCAGTATGAGAGTAAATGCATTTTATGTCCAGTAAATATCCATAAGGTTTTGGGGGAGGAGGAACAAAAAAAAAAATTAATAGGAGTGACTTTGAAAAAGGTTTGGTAAATTTGAACAGAAACCCAGGTGAATCAGAACTTGACCCTTCACAGGACGTGTTAACAGTGAGGTCCACTTCGGCCAGCCTTTTCAAATAGCTTTTTCATCTTGGCATGTAGGATAGCTTTGGAGATATGCAATATTGTAACAGATGCCAAAAGCCCAGTGCTGTCCTATCAGCTTATTTTCTAGCATCTGAATGTACAGGAAGTATAACAGACATTTTACCCGTCTTCAGGTGGCATGGCTCTCCAGGTTACACCTGTGTGAGTCTCCAGAACAGTGTTGTTATTAGGCTTTCATTTAACTCTCCTGGTGGAGAGCAAGATTGTATTTTCACAAGTGATTTGCTGCTGTTTGCCCTGCTGACTAAATTACAAGTGGCAGGTTCTGCCTGCAATATTAAATACCAAAGTAGACCCTGCATTGAAAGTAACCTTTAGGCTACAAGCAAAGGCAATTCAGAGGTAGAATAAGGCTTTGTCTTTCTGATCCAAGAGCCTTAGTGTAAAATACAGCATTTGATGCATGCAGTAACCTTTTCTAAAAAAAAAAAAAAAGACTGTTGAGTGTTGGCAGCTGCTTTTAAAATACTTTAATTATTTGTCATAAAGAGCTGTCATTATTTTTGTTACATGTATTTAGTGGCTAATCCAGTGAGGTTGGGGCCTTATCATAAATAATAAGTAGTTATATAATGCATCCAGAGCTCTGAGCATCTGATGTTATGCACAGAGAAGGGCTGTCTGAAGGACAGGAGAAGGACTTACTTTCTAGTGAGCAGTTTGGCATGGAAGTATGTCACATCCAATCAAGTAAATGCTAGGTGTAAACTTCCACATGGAAAAAACTACGTTTCATCAGCCTGGCTGGTCAGTAGCTTCTTGAAACAGTTAGCAGCACTGATTGAACCAGCCTGTGCTGAACAAAGCTCCAGAAGCAAGGAAAGCTCACGTTTTCAGGGAGATGTGTTCATCTGCCACTTGTCCCTTCGTGCTTTCTGCTTTCCTGTGTTTGGTGTCTCAAGGGCTTCTGCCCAGTGTGTAAATGAATATGGTTCATAGGGGTGGCTGTTGCAACAAAACTTCAAGGGGGCCTGTTCCAAATGAGGCGAGTAACAAGAAGTACATGTGTGTCCTAGTATAAATATAAAATATTGCTAAGAGAGGGAAGCTAGAAACAGGTGCTGGTAGTTTTGATCACAGCTCGAATGACTTCTGCCATGCTTCGAATCTGGCTGTGTGATCTTGAGTAGTGGTGCCAGTTGAGGAAGGATTTGAAGATAGAGTTTCTAGCATTAAAGTATGTTAACCTTTGAGCAACTTTCTGTCTTTCTTGCTGTGTGGTGTCTGCTGCAGAGCAGAACATTTGTGGAGAATCTGTTTTACTGAATAGGCAAAAGAGAAATATGGCAGCTTTGCGTGTTATTTATGAAACATATAACCTTGTAAAAGCCTTGCATATGTATTGTGACTTACATTCACATCAGAACATAGATCTTTCCTAAGCGTCCCTTTTCAGTAGTGTTATCATGGGATAAACCAGTTTTAAGTACAGCTAGACCTTGGGGAAATGAAAGGGAATGGTGTTTTGAGGACTTTTGAAAAAAGTAAGAGAGACAACAGTGCTGTTATTACAACAGTGATCTCTGTTTTGATCTCCCACAGTTTGTTGGTTGCTTTTTAATCCGTTGTTTTATTTTGCTTTCCTTCCTGAGGAAACTTTCCTTCCTGGTTTTGTACTGCTTATTGAAAGGAGACAGTGTCAGGTTCAATGGCACTGCAACTGAGCAGGCACACTTCCCTTTAGGAGGAGTTTTGGCACGTTTGTCTGGTGCCTCAGATCCCAGGACTGTGTTCTGCTGCCCTTGAACTGCAGTCTGTAATTCAGGATGACGATGTTGGTGTTGACGCCCTCACTACCTGACAAGTCATCTAGTCCTGTAGCTGTACGATGTCTTTTTATGACATCTTCTCCCCCCATGATCAGTCATCAGTCTCTCAGCATATCACAGTTACAGTTTTTCCCTTTACAGCTAACAAAGGGAAGAGGGAACATTTTAGCTCCTCTTTAAGCTACTTGCATTCTTTTCTGGCCTTTCAGATGGCCATGCTTCTCCCCTCAGCACATTGAAAATGCAGTATGTAAAATCTTCCCCTGCCACTCTAAATCAGATGCCTTTTTTTGTTTCTTCCACAGATAGTTTGTCAAGTCTAAAGAATTTATTCTTGTCTTCATTCTCAGCATAGGGCCAGCCTGCAAAGTGCTCTATTTGTCCTATTTGCTCCAAGAATCTGGCTTCACGAGTGCTTTTTATTTCCCATCTTATTATCTTCATGCTTCTTCTGTTGGTTCGGTCACTAAAACTCTTCCATTATCCCAGTTGCAAAGGTGCCAGTTGTTTTCTTACTTTAAAATTGCTTGTCAAAATGAAACCTGTTTATAAATCCCACCAACTTTAACTGTGATTTAATAAAAATCTGAAAAAAATAGGTACTTAAAAAAAAAAAAAGAAGCCTTCTTCACAGTCCTCTGTGTCTGGTGTGTCTGCGTTTATTGTCATCTTCTGGGCATCTACTCAGGGGGTCCATTGAATGCCCCTGTGGTTTAGCATAGCACCAAACATGGTCTCTGTCACTAATTCCATTTGACTGAATTTGCAGCCAGGCAAATTCACAGTGATCTGGTTTTATTTTGACAATAAACATATGCGTGGCCTTCGCATAAAGCTCGTTCAAACAAAGAAGCTTTATCATTGACGTGTTATGTTTCAATTTTATCTTTTTTTCAGTAATTTGGATTCTGTCTAGCATGTCTGTAGTAAGCTGCTTGTATTTGAGGGAAACGTGTTTGATCCATGAAGTTGTGATGAAGGCCGAGAAAGTTGCTAGACTCCAATATCAGCATGTCTGATCCAGCCCTTGGAAGTTTAAGCAGGGAAAACTGTTTTCTAGACAAGAGTGTAGAGAGAAGTTTAATTAGTGTTTACGCAGTCTCCTTGGTACTGGTGCATTGCTGCTGTCTTTAGCTCTGTGCTTTCTGAGGTGAGCCTGGGGTTTTTTGGCCATTAAAAGCTATAGCTGCAGTGCCCTTCATCTTGGTGACAGGCATTGTGCCAGTACATTAATTCTGAAAGCAAGTAAAAAGAAGAAGAAAAAAGGAGCCTAAACTCTTCCAGTCACATTTAAATCACAAATTGACTGATTCCTGTTGTTATTCTCTCTGGGGTATGTCAGATGTATTCTTCCCCCTTTCAAGGTGTGGACTGCCTGAATGTCCTTCCTAAGCTGTTTGCTTTGCAGGACATGAACCGTTACTAGGCAGAGTTCCGAGTTCACCTTTATATTTGGTCACCTGTAGAATGTACATAAATATATACTTTGAAACAAAGATCTGCTTCTTATCCCGTAAACAAGGTCTTGTCCCTCACCAGAGCAGTTATGAATATTGCAGTGTAGTGGCTAAATAACACGTTCAGTCTTTCTCCTATGAGCGTAATTCACTTGCTGAGCAGTTGCTTTGGTAATTTTTAGCCATATTTTCATCCGAGTGTATGGTTAATGAGAGCGTTATGTGACCTAATCACTTAGCCTTTCACATTAATACAGATCTTTGTAATTCTGTTGATTTTGTTGTTGACCCAATGCTTTGGTTATGTGTTCAAATGATCTTAATTTTAATTGAAAGTACTTTTTGTCTCACAGCAGTCTAATTTCTATGCACATTTGTCAGTAGTGAATACTTATTGGGGGTGATTACTCTAACTGCTTGTGCCAGTATACCTCTGGGAGGTTAATCAATCTCGTGCTTTTTAATTGACATCAATAATGTGTTTACATTTATCAATATTTCTTAATTGTCAAGTTATAACAGTGGAACTTCAATAGTAAATCATGCCAATGGTTAACTTCATACATTAGCTTTTTAAGAGTCTCCTTAAGCAGTTTGACATGTTGTAAATTGTTTTTAAATTATTTGTATGTATGCTTATGGGGGAAGAGGAGAAAAAATTGCTATGCAAAGTCGTGCTGTAGAACAATACTGAAGAACTAACCCATTGACCGTAAAATACCTTTACCACATGTATGGTATGCTTTATGGGTAAAAAAAGGAAGTAAGTCTTTTCAAAGTGCTAGTTTTATTACTAATAATTTTGTGAGTATGACAGTACACATACATTTATTGTGCCATCCCAACGGATTTGTCAGGGCTGGGGCTGTTTCCCTTCTCTCAGCTGTACAAGCAAGGCAAAGGGCAGAGAGAATTACTAGTACTACTTGCTCCTTTACAGAAGCAGCAGTGAGCTCTGGGAGATCAAGGCACCCTGATTTTAACTGTGCATTTCACCATATGCCTGTCCGTAAGATATTGAGGTGGAAATCAAGTAGGCTACTTCTGTTTAAATTTAAGCATATATTTAAAGCCTTTGTTGCATAGGGAACTGAATTATTTGCCCAGGTTCCCAAAATATGCTTACAGCAGAAGTTAAAGCATGATACTCCAAGTCTTACAACACTGTCTATCTGAGTAGGTACCCCTTTATCATCTGCCTCACTCTCTTCACTGTCCCCTTTAGATCCAAGTAGCGATAGACTGGAGAGGAAAATCTGCTTAGACAGAAAGCTGGCAGGATGCTGACCACATTGTTTGTGTCAGTCTTATGATGTTTTATGGGCCACACCGAAGACAATATAAGAATTAAAAACCCTGCCTAATGAGCAGTGAAGAAATACTTAATAGTTAATGCTGTTATTTTCTATTTAAGTGAGAACCAGTGTGAATACCAGGGTAGGAAAAGAGAGAAATAGGGAAGCAGCTATTTGTGGTTTTTGCAATTTTACTTGTCTTTTTCATTGAGATCCTAAAGGTGAACTGCAGTTTTTCAAGTAAACATACATATACATACAAAAATTCAGGTAAAAGTCATTAATGTTGTTAAACTCACATATGATATAAAATTAATTATTTTAATATCTTACTGTGTAGGACTTAATTTTACAATGCTACTTGTAGAAGGAACTGTTGACTAAATTAGTTGTTATCTGAAATGCTGTAGAATTAAATGGTATTTTACATAGAGTTAGAGAGACACCAAGTTGAAAATGAGATTAGAAAAATAAATGCTTATTTTGGGAAAGAACAACAGGTGAGGAGTTGGAAGAGCTGGAGAATGAATATGACTAACCTCTTTAATCAGTTGAAACAGTAGGAAAAGAATATTTATATTCCTGATGATAACAAACCCCCTTTATCAAGGGGTGGGTAAAAAGTTCACCAGGGTCTCAGTCCTAGGAAACAAAAGGACTGATTTAAATATCCAAATCTTGATGCAGGTAGCGAAGTTCCCTGTCATTTGAGCAATTCAAGATCAGACATGTCCGCATTCCCGTTCCTCTTGCCTTTCTTGTTCTCCATCCCAGCTCCATCTTCACATAGTACTCTGGGTTAGTACTCTAAAATATGATATTTCTCTGTATTTCAAATAAGATACTGTTAGCTGAAAACTATTGTTAATAGATTGATAGTTTTTATTTTACTTCTTTGAACTTGTATGAAAGAAAAATGGCTGGCAAACAGGTGAGTTAAACACTAGTATGAACCCTGATGCCATCCTATCCAGTGTCATGATTGAAATTTCTATTTCTGTAATCCCTATCCTCTTCTTACTAACTGAAGAAATCATGTGTTGCCCAGGTCATAAAAAAAAAAAAAAAAGACCCAGAGATTTTGTTGTCAGTGTAAAAAACTAAGATGTCTGTACTCTAACATCAAGGGTAGCTTTTATATGAAAAGACAAATTAAAATATTACATGTTTCAGTTTTAGTCTAGCAGCCATTTTATTGACTTCTTGCAAATGTTAAAAGTAATAAATTAAGCCTCTCCCTCCTTTGTTGAATGAGACAAGACTGATAAGACACAGCTATCTAACATATCTAATTACAGTGGTTACCAAATCAAATCGCATTAAAGCAAGGATGTGTAATCAATCTCTTTGTGAAGGGTAAAGCAATTCAGACGACAAAACCATCAACACTTTCTTTAGCATGGCAGATTAAGTACATTCATATTGCATGTAGAGGGCTTTGCAGTAGGGTGTTTGTTTGAATAAGTTATATTTAGTTTAAAAAGCTGGCATCCTGGGGTGCAGCTGATACAGCGTGTCAGCCCAGACACCTTTGCGCAGGTTCTGAGCTAGAGGTCGTTTGCATCCATGTCTAGAAGGGTAAGCCTGGGTCAGCATATGAATGTGTGAACACAAGTCTTTAAGAAGTGGTGACCTTTCAGTGGCATTCAAATTGTATTTGCCCTTTTGGTTTCAAACCTGCTAAGATACCTGAGACATATATGAAACTAAATTTAGTTTGGCTGTTAACATGAAGAATGTAAAATCTTGTGTGAATTAAGTTCAAAAAAGGTGATTTTCATGCACTGCCCTCCAAAAATATATTTAATGCCAGCATAGCCTGAACAGTAGGCTAAACTGGTTCAAATTGCCAGGTTTTCAAGTACTTTTGAGGAAGACTGAAATTGCTGCTACCAGGTCATCAGGTGGGGTACATTTTGAAATCTTAAGTGAACCTGGTACAGGAAACTTGTCTTTTAACCTTCTTCCTTTCCTCAGACATCCTACATTGAGTGAATACTGAGGCTACTGAGAAAGTAAGGAGTGTAATGAATATCCATAATGTATATTCTCATAGGCTGAAAAGAGAGGATGGCTCTTTTGTTCAGAGGGTACCTGAGCAGATTGATATCAAGGATCTGGACTTGTGTTCACACATTTATGCTGACTAATATGGGCGCTTAAGAGCTCAAGGTATTCTGGAAGTCACTAGAATGTAAGCCTCAAAATTGCATAAGCATTCAAGAACATGAGCTTTTTACCTGTAATACAGTTTCATATGTGAAAAAACTCAGTACAGTGTAAAAGGAGAACTTGTGGTCTTTTTCATCTTTTGGTAAAGTACAGGCCATCTATGTTTCTATTTCTTTCCTAAATCTTCAGCTGAAAGAAGAGTAACTTCACGTAGCTATCCTGCAAATCTGTGGGGAATACTTACTTCAGGGAGTAATTAATGAGCTACACAGTGCACTTTGTATTTTTCACAGGTGCTTAGCATGTGCATCTCCTATTGTAAAGCTGAAAGCTCTGGGTAGGGGAATGATGGGGCTTGAAGAAGTACCCAGTAACCATTGCCACCGTTGTGCTTGCTGACATACAAACAACGAGCCTTTGAAGCTCAGCTGGTCAGACTTCAGTGATGGTACTTCCAATTTCAAAGGTTTGCAATGATCTAGAGTTAAGAATTTGTTTTTTAAAAACACTACACAGCTTTTACTATTCTGTGCAAGTTGGTAGTCAGTTCATACCTGACTCTCCCCTGTCATGATGACAGTTGATCTGGAAGTAGTGGCAAATAATTCAGTGAGGATCAGGTTACATGTTTTGTATATCCATGTAGGGTGGTAAAATTTGGCTGTATAGCCCATTAGTTTTGTCAGTGCTGCTTGATTTTGGTTTTTGTTTTCAACTTTTCATTTAAAGTAAGATTGGAGTTCTTTATTTGACTTGCTGGGTAAGGCTTTTTAAAATGTAAATAGCAGTCTTGTACGGATAATTATACTCTAATACAGAGTGCTGCAGAGCTGAGAGAAGGAGAGTCTGACCTACTCTTACAAAAGAAAACAAAACTGAGAAAGGGTGGCACATAGGAACAGAGAAATCCAAGTTTCCCACTGTATAGTAATGGATATGACCTTTAATATTGAGGCCTTTGGATCAAATTTAAGTTGGCATTAAAATTTTCTAATAAATTCCCTGCTGAATCTCAGAGGTTTTTTCCTCAGATTTAATTCAATAAGGTCACAATAAAGCAAGTGCTGTCTGTGCTATTTTAATTGCTCTCAGCAGGCTGATAATATTATTGCAGAGAAGTGCCAGCTACTGTGCTTTTATTTCTTTCTTCAAGCACTCTCCTTCCTACATGCTTGCTCCCCTTGCTCTCAGGTCTACCCTAAGTAGGAAGTGAAGCTGTTTTAAATGCCATTTGCTTCTCATTTTGACATGTTTTTATAGTAATGCTTTCCTGAGTCTCTTCAACAAAGGGAATAAAAGCATAGCCTGTCTTACTGCAGAATAATTGGGGGCTTGTATTTCCTTTCCTTAATTCTCACCCAACATTTATGCATTAGATTCAGCCTCTAAGTTCTTAAAAGTTGGTAGTCCTAAACATCCAAGGCTTAGTTCATTTTGGCTTGGTGCTTTTAGGGTTATGGAATAGATGTGCAGCTAAAGGAGTTTCTCTTAGGCACGTGGGGAGAGACACTGGATACCCACTGTCCTGTTTCATAAAAAAATGACAAATTGCGGCTCATCACAGTAAGGCATATGTGTTTTGGGTCCTGCACTTGTAGATTAATACCACGTCTTCTTTTGCAATGTGACTTTCAGAACAGCATTGTTAACATGACATTTCTTGTATGAATGCAAGTTTATGCTTAGCGTGCTACTGGTAGATCTGTTACTACTGTATTGGAAGTAAATCAGAACAGTAAATAAATGCAAATGCAGAGTGCTGTGATCATGGTTCTCCATGTAATTCCGTATGACTAGGAGAGACTCAGTGCAGCTTCAGTATCAACTCTGCGTGAGCTGCGCTAGCTGTACACTAAGTTTCTAGATGCAACTTCCTCCTTTTTCCAATCAGACCTGCTGTCTAAAATGTCGAGTTTCTGTTTGTAGTGGTGGCATGTTAGGAGCTCTCTACATCATGTCTGGTCCTTTTTAACAAATGAAGAGGTATTTTAAAACATTGTAACTAGATCACGAGTAGTATTTTGGGGTGACAATGGACCAGTCCTTTAGGTATGGGGCTAGATATGTTTTTCTTGATTGTGGACATAAAGTAATAATTCATGTTTCCCTACCTCAGCATAACTGGTAGCTCGGGCCTTTGCAGTTTTAAAGGACGAACCTGGCCATAGCTGAATGCTCCTGCCTGGTATCCACATCTGGCTTCCCGCACCCTAACTGGCTTCACACTTACCCATCTTCACCCTCCTGGTCCATCATCTTCCCCTTGCGCTCTGTCTTTTCCTGGGGCCCAGAATTTCCTACTTAAAGTGTCATGCACAGAGTATTTTTTATGTATCTCCAGCCACATGCAGACATTTACAGTTCTCTGCCCATGGCATTCATTGCTGCCAAACAAGCCAGTCTCTGTACAGAAGAAAATTACTGGCATGGATATTCAGCTGCTTATTTGCATACTCAGCTAACATATGTACAATGGGATATGTCCTCTTGCCCACATGCAATTGACTGGAAACAAGGAGCAACAAAAGATGTTTTACAAAGGCAATTCCAGTTCTGAAATGCATGCAACTGTATTCTTCCCACCTTCAACCTCCATGGCAAGCAGAATTGATCAGGGCTACCTCACAGCACGTGGGCAGTTTTGATATTGCATAGTGTTGCTTGCACATACCTGTGCCAAGTCAGCTTCAGTAATTAAAAAACAACAGATGATCATCTTCAGTCATAACGTTTCACCCACTTTCTTATTGCTCATCATTTCTTCTTCTTTTTTTTTTTTCATTGCTCTTGATGTCTACTCTTAGCCATGCATCATGTGGTGCCGGTAGGATGTATACCGCAGTGCCAGCACGCTCGATGAACTTCAGTGATAAAAACCATCACTTCTGCAGTGTATGGAGTTTCTCCCAGCCAACATGCAGGCATGTTGGAGGGAGAGCACTCCTGATCAATAACTGCTCATTGCTTTTTACTTATGAAACACACATTTTAATTTATATTTCCTGCTGCTGCCAGAGGGAACTAATTTCCGGCACCAGAGATGCAACACAGCTACTTTAAAGCAGAATGGTCCTGAGATGAAATGATGTTACTGACCTGAAACACTTCAAAAAGCTTGATTCCAAAGCCTGCTGTGGTTTGAGCTTGCAGTTTCTGAGATAGGTTAACATTGCTCTGAATCATTGTGAGACATGATCAGATTGTTGCTTTGTAAATTAAATAATGAAGCATTTGTGTGTGAGAGTTCCTACTATAATTAGTAGTTAGACTCTGCTTTGAAAAGATCAGGATCCACATTACACGATGATAGGATCTGGAATTTGTTTTCCAAACTTGACTTTCAGTCATAGAGACATGAAGTCTTCCAAAATCCAGGTTTGATTTATAATACTTTGTTTGTGTATTAACTGTAGAAACATGAGTGAATAATCAGATAGCCCTTTGGGAAGTGTGATTTTTTTTCTAATCTAATCTAAATTTTTTTCTAATCTTCTAACTAAACTAATAATCTGGCTTGAATTACTTAGAGAAAAGCTCCTGTGGTTGAGATGACCTTTCCTTTAGTTCTCCTGTAGATCTCAGCTGTGAAGTAGTGGTAAGTTTCTTTGAAGGATTTTGCTAAGCAGCAAAAATAAAACTTAGCATTCTTGCCAGTCTGCATGTATGAATTGCTATTAGCCTGAAGCTTCTGAAGTGCTGTACGAATTGTAATAGTGCTTGTGAATCAGTCTGCTTTCAGATCTGTCAAATGGCATATATTTAACACTTACTAGTCTAGATACAACATTTTAAAACCCTGCCACTCTTGCAAAAAATTTCAATTCCACATAACGATTTTAACCTAGCTATTACAATCACACATCAAACTATGCAACATGGGATATGGGATATCCCAATGTGGGATATGGATGCAATAGTTAAGCAAACTCACTGGAGTTAACATCTGGGGTTTTTTGGAATATGGAGACAGAAATTTAGCGTGGTGGTGGTTTTTTTTTTCAATTTGTAGGCAGAATGTCCCTCATTGCGGTAAGTAATAGAAAGTTTCATCTCTTTTCCTTGCACAGAAAGTAAGAGTTGAGTAGATTTGAAAATGGTAGTAGAAAGACTTGGTGTTTCAACCTGACATTTTAACCTGTGGTATTGTAACACTTCTTTATAAATGTTCCTCTCTTCACTACTCTCTATCTCTTAAGAATGGTGTTGAACAGCTTACTACTGTGAAACTATCAGGTCAGAATGCTTTTGTAGTAAAAAACATTAAATACTTCCCAGTCCCATCTAAAATTTTCGGAAGAACTGAGAGCTTGACCTCCTGATTTAACACAAAGAATCTTTCAGTGCCATTTCTTCAGACTAATAATGGGGGCATTTCAGATTTCTATTTGTTTTCTTTTTTATAGTATTGGATAAGCGGGGCAGTTGGTAGAAATCACATTGAGGGGGACAACGTAAATTCTATGTCACTGAGATCCATTTAAGCAATATCTGTTCTGGAAATAATCCTATATTAAAAGAATCAATGCTAGGATTTTGGGCAGATATGGCTTCGAAGACTATCAAGTCCTGCATCATATGATCAACTGGACTTTTACCTTTGGTTTAATGGCATGATTGCTAATCCCAGGATTAGCACATTTCATGTGCTTTTTGTGCACTCAATGCTTATCATGAAGAAGACTGCATGCAGAGGTTTTACCTCCACTGGAGTTGCTCTTGCAATTCTGCTCATATCTTAAATGGCTCTCAGTAGTCTGTCCTTATTTAGGTACTGTGCTGTGCTCTCCTTTCTTTTGGGTGCTCCATGTATGTGCTCATCCACCTCCAGATGATTTTAAACCTTAATCTTAAACCTTATTATCTTTCAAGTTTTGAAAGAAAAGAAGAAAAAAATGGAAGAGCAGCTTGTGGTCAAAAAGTTTCTGTAAGAGGCAGGGCTGTAAGTCCTGAAATATGAAGCCACATCTGCCCTGATCTAGCTGGCTGTTCTGCCAGTCTGTGTCTCCAGGTCACATTTGTATTGGTTTTGGATCAAGTAAGGTAACAACATGCTTCAAGTGCCAGAAAACCTGAGAAGAAGAGAATGAGTTGATGACATTTTTTGCATTAATGTTCCTGTTCTCTGTTATCACATTCAGGAAACTGTGACTAAAATGATGCTGAAAGGCTGTTTCCAATATCCCATTGAGAAAAACTCACACCCGTAGTAAAAATCTGTGCTGTAGTATGCTGATATATTGGGCCATTTTTAGAAACATGTTTATTGCAAAAATTTTCCACTGGGTTTTAGCTGAGATTCAGGTTTTGGAGGTATTGGCCTGTTTGAAAATTCACTATCATTGTTTATCTGCGGTTGTGAAAGCATCAGGAGATTTTGGGATGGCAGGAATGGAAAAATCACTTTTCAAAGATTTGTTTGGATTGTGATACTATATATTTAGAATTAAGCATTTCATTGCTATTGTAGTAAGTACCAAAATGCGCTAAACTTCCGGTTTCTAGGAACATTTAGTCTGTTCTTGTTAGCAGACTGTCCTCCTGTGCTGTAGGTATCAACACATAGCTATTTTGGCTTGTTTCTACCATTCGTTACTAACTGAACTAAAATGCAAGAAGCTTACAGTTTCTTGTAGCTTACAGTTATGTAGCAGAAGGTAAGACTACCAAGATAGGCAGCAAACAAATTCCAACTTTACGTGACGCTGAATGATACCAAAGTTACGAGGCAGTGACTCTGCACAATTCAGGGTGCTGGTCAGCCCACCTTGACAACGTTTCTGCTTCCCTGCCCTGCAGGAGACTGCACTCCTGTCCTGGTCCCTTACCTGCCCTCTCCAGCACTTCTCTGGAGGGGAGGAGGAGCAAGGAGTTACTCCACAGTTGGCGCCAGTGAGGGTCTCTGCATCCCAGGTCTTGGGCATGTGATGCAGAAGTCCTGTACCACGCACAGGTGGGAAGGATGAAGAGGATGCCAGTACCATCTGTATTTTGCAGATGGACTGCTCTTCCTTGACTCCCTGTGAGATGAACTTCTGGTTCCCACAGAGACCATGTCAGAGGGAGGAAGGAAATCCCCTCTCATGACAGCTCCACATTGCAGCCTCCTTGAGACCTAGAACCATAAGTCCAAAATATTTAATAGTCCTGTAGTGTTTAGTGATTTCATGATAGATGTTGGGGTTTTTTTGTAGGAGTATTGTGGAAGATTCAGATGATCTTTTCTATCTAAAATACGTGGTAGGGATCTTTTTGGTTGTTCTTGTTTTCAGTATTCTGTGGGTTTGGGGGTTTTTTTAGAAGATCTTTGCAAATTATTAATGCTAGTATTTGACAGTTTTAACCATTAGCTAAACTCAGACTTTCTTTTCATCAGAAGTCTTTTGGAAAACAATGGCTAAGGCATGCAATGCATTCTTCTCCCTAGAATTTTCAAAGGCATTGTGAGAGAGAGTTTTGTCTTTGCTGTATAGCCCTTTCTCATGGGGCTCAAAGCTGTCTTTGAGCGCTTACTGTAAGGCAACAAAAAGCTGTTGTAACATGCCTCTTAATAAACAATTTGAGATTTTTCCCCTCTGGTACAAATAGTTGTTGGCATAGTATTTTCATCTGAAAGATTGAAACCCACGTGTAAGGACCATGCTCCTGTGACACAACTTTAGATTGATTATAGATGTTTTTGCAGTAACCTATACTAAATGGTAGTCACCAAAAAGAGGATGCATGGAGAGCAATGCCATGGCTAAAGAATGAATGTGAAGAACATGACACTGGAAAGAAGGTCTCTCCTGAGATGAAAGAAAACATTTAAATAGTATTAATGAAACTTTGTGAGGGTAAAATAATGTAATCCCTTTGCCCTATAGCTGAGTGGGAAAGTGGTGTATATTTATGCATGTTCTTGTTTGGATATCTAAGAAACTTGCAAAGGCTGTGAGATACTCAAGTGTTTAGTTTCAAGGAACAGAAGTTTAGAAAAATCACCTTTCAAGTCTGGTTCTGCCACAAACTTCGGCAGTGTAGAACATCATTTATCCTTTTTATCTTTACCTGTTGTCTTGGATTCTCCCTTTTTAAAACAGGTAATTCTTCAGTTGCATATATGACAAAGATGGTTTAAGGCTCACTTAATATGAAGATGCTTTTTGGTGTTGGGTGCTGTGAGGATATTTTTCTTTTAAGAAATGTCTTTTAGATTTTCAACTTTGCTTTAGAGGGCTTACAGTAGTTTGGATTTAAAGTTCATGTGAGTTTTGAATTTGTTCTCAAGGGTCCTAAAGAGTTTGGTTTGGTTCCTGTGTAATCCGTGAAGAAATTCAAGCTTACTTTGTCCTTCCTCAATTTTGAGTTCTGCTCCCATTAAGCTTCTGGGGATGGAAACCCTAATAAGCAATAGACACCTAGCAAATTATTCTAAAAACTTGCGAGCACTGGTAATGAATTTCCTGATTATCATTGAAAAGCACCAAATGCAGAAAGATTTTGGCCAGACAGCACAGAGGCACAATGGGGGTTTTCTGGTTGTTTAATACTGAGTAATATTTTATTCTTAATTCTGTTGTGAATTTGTGTAGAATTGTGTATGAACCTAAAGTCCAGCCTTTGTTGTTTCACTGGCACATTTCTTTGCAAAACTGGACTTAATGCAGGTGTCGAGAAATGTTAACTAGAGTACTATGTAATGTCACAGGAAAATATATTGCTTAGTCTACCCCAAAAAACCAACTAACCCAGTTTTACATGACAGAGGTCTGTTCATTTGAATTGGAGATATTTGGAATAAGAAGGAAATCAAAGCATTGTAAACCATAGTGTTATTATGGAAGAATCAACAGTAGCTTACAATCACCACTGCACAGATAGCGTCAGGCTAGAAATGTTTTTCATTTTCTTATTGATCTCACATGTAAAGCTGGCTTTCAGTTGACCTCAGTCAGAAGGTGGCTGAATTTTGCCTCCATACAGTGTTCTGTACCTGAGGTTTCTTTACACCTTATCAAAGGATGCTGTAGACTTGGGCATTAGGTATCTGTCTAGCCTGATTATTAGTACAAGTAAAGTATGTTATACCTCTGCAGAAAGTTGAACCTACTTTTTCGTACCAATTCAGCTTTCATTGCACTAAGAGGATCTTAGCGTGCTCACTGTTATTTTACATATCAGTATTTCAGTAATTTTCTGTGTCTGGCTATGAAATTTCTCCAATTCTCTTACCCTTGTTTCTGACCCTGAACATGTTTAAATAGATTTAGAAAGTGGTGTATGTATTGGAGGTATCTTTTTTTATCAACAGAGAAGTCATGTTAGGAAAAACATTTAGGAAAAATTAGTGGATCTCTTTTGAAGGAATATAGAAATGGTATGTGGAGTGGCAGAAACACCTGTGAAAGAGTGGCAGAAACACCTTCTGTTTCATTGGAAGGAAAACTTAAATGATTGGCTTAACAGAAAAATTAATATAGTCTTTTTTCCTTTAGAGAAGCAAAAACCTTTTGTAATTTTTTTTAGGCTACATGACATTCTTCGTTGTCAAAAGACTGACTCTTTGCTGTCCTATGACATCCCAATATTTAGCATACTAGCGAGACTCTGAATTCTTGTAGACCAAATTATGGAAAGTCAGGTAAGTGGCATTTTTCTTTATTATATTGCACAGCTTTTAAGTTATATACAGTTCGTATACAGATATATCGTAAAACTTACGTAGGAGAAATGCGCAATATAATAATATTAAAAAGCCACTTACCCACCTTACTGTTTGTGCAGCCAATTCCATGGCCCAGTATTCGTTGTACGGTGGGCATGAAGTCCCCTGTACAGTGCATACTGGGGCACGCAGCTGATTAAGAATTAGGTCTTTCTTTTGTGTATCGGATACACAAAAGGACAAACACAGAGGGCAGCTGTTATTCAGCTTGTGAGCAATGAGAACAAAGTGAGATCCAGTGGTTGTTCTCTTTCGTGGTATTTGACCATTGCTGTTCAAATTTGGTTTTTCTTAAGGCTGAAGGCCAGGAAGGACAGTGACATAGGTTGGAAATCACTGCAAACCTATCCTGAATTGCTAGTGCTAATACTGTTTTCTACTACCATATTAACAAACATCAGCAGTGACTCATTTAGTTTACAGAACTAAAAGCTACTCTTAACAGTAGTGCGTTAAGGACTTCATTTTTTGTTTTGTTCTTTTACCTGTGCACTCAATTCTTTTACACAGGAGCTGGTTACAAAGAAACTTTACAACTACTGCAAAGAACTAAGGATAACATTATTGTATAGATACACAAAGAGCTAGGGAACTTGAGCAGGAGTAATGTTGCATATTTTTATTGTTATATAAACAAATTTCAAATGCCAATATTGTTTAAAAAGCAAATTCTGTATATGTAAATTATGCAAAGCAGAAAAGCAGTGTTTAATTTGATCATGGTACCTGCTTGTCAAACCCGTAATTTCCATTGTTCCCTCCTAAAAGTAATCATATGACTGCTCTCTGGTATACGTGCTACAGATTATTTTTGGTGTAGAAAGTGACATTTAAGTAGTACTTAGCAGAGATTTCTATCCATGTCAGCTTTCAGATTTTAAGTGTATTTGTTTTAGCCTTATTTCTTAAGTTCAAAATATTTTAAATCTTTTTTAAATCAAAAGGAGTTTTTATTTATGGGTCTTTATTGTATTCTCTATTGGATCTAGGAAGAATCTTGCTTTTACTTTGTGGGAGAAAATACTGCTTTGGGAATAGATAAACACTGGAATTTCAATCAACATCATGAATTTTTCTGAAAACTTTTGCAGGGTGAGAATGGGAATTTGACTAAAACAGCTCCTTAGTCTTAGCTGTTGTAGAATCCAGCACTTACCATAAGAAATCAAAAATAAAGTTGTGGGCATAAACCAGCAGTTGGATCCATAAGGTTACACCTGAAGTCAAAGTTGTAATTCATAAGTCGTTTCCACAAAACTCTGCTTGGTTTTTTTTTTTCCAATGGAAGTAGAAGTTAAGATGTACTTTTGAACTTCAGTTTGTGGAAAGCTGTGTATGTTTCATCCCAGTTGCAGGGGCAGCTTTGACAAGGCAAGAAAAGTGTTTTAATATCACCTTCAATGCCACCCTTGCCTGTCATAATGAGACAGATGCCTGTTTGGTGACTGCTTTTTCCCAGCCCAAGCCAGCTGCCTCCAGCTAGACCTTTCTTTGGGAAGATCAATCACAAAATTGCATATATATCTCTTGGGAAATTCAGCGTGTGTGAGCAGTAAGCAGAAACACCAGTGGAAATTCCCTATTTCAAATTTTTCACTGGCTTTGAAAGATTTCCTAGTGATCCTGGTAATTGACAACCATAAATAAAGAGCACTCTTTATAACTTAAATAAACAGCAAAGCATTGTTACTAACTATTAGGCATGAAAACAAATCTCTTCTCTCATATCTAGGTTTGGTCCTCCAGATAAGGTTATAAGTATGTTGTCCTGACGATGTAGGTAATTTATGATACAGCCAGGGGTGTAATTGTTCTGTGGATAAAGAGAGGCTTTTAGCTTCCAGGGATATAAAGTATTTTTCATGAATATTAAGTAAACTTTAATGATTGAAGAGAAGAGCAAAGTGGAGGACAGTCATTTATATCCTGTCTAAACTGGCCTACAGCCACATTTATGTTTGTAACAGATTTAGAGTATAGGTAAAATAACAGTAAGGATTTCCTCCTCTGTTCCCATACCCTTTTCACCACTTTTTAAACATACACGTAACTAAAGGGGTAAAGGTTATCTGCTTATTTACTGTAATTTACAGGAGACATTAAAGAAAAATGGAAAGTAACTGTAATCAGTGCTGTTTGAGAAGTAGTGATAGATTGCAACTGGATGGTTTGAGGCTATTAATTGCAATGAGATTATACTAGTTCAGATACCTCTGATGTCAGGTACTTGAAATATTAATTATTTCAAAGACAAATTGGATTATAAATTATTAGTCAATCTGTACCAAGGTGATTAAACCCACTTGTAAACTGTCAAACATGGGTGCTATTTCAAGTTGTAGTTTAGTCACTTGTATGCTGGAAAGGGAGTTAGGAATTAAATTCAGGGGTTATGTGGGAATATGTGGAGTAACTGAGTTACTTTTGAGACTGAGTGTTTCCTGTGCTTTATACCCTCTTAATGAATTTTTGTTCAGCTTTAAAGTTTTCCTAGTCCACCACTAGCCTTTTCATCTGACTGTAGAAGATGCTTTAGAGAGGGAGGAAGCTACTTCTCTAAGGCGGACTTACAAACTCGCTTGACCACTTGGGGGAGATAAAAAACAGCAGATCTATGCAGCCCTCACACAGGTCACAAATACAGTCATGGCATCCTTGAATTTCCACTCTGAGGGTCTGCCATTTCTAGACAGTACTGTTCTCAGTAAAACAATATTTTTTTTTTCCAGTAGGACAGATAAAATATATTGCACTGCATGGGTCTTCTTGGTAATACCATCCCATGTCATTCTTCTTATCATTAATCAAATGTTGTTTATTGAAGCAGATACAGAATTGCTTAATGGTTTGGTATTGGATTTATTGAATTTTAAGGAATGAGAAATTGAAACAGTAGAAGCTGAGGGATGGTTTGGTAGTTTAAAAGTCCTGTTAACTTGTTGTGTAGCTACTGAATTTTGCCGTGTGTTCACACTCTCACATGCACACATAAACACTTAGAGGATTCCAGTCCCCTGCACAAAATAATTAAACAAAGCTCGAAGGCCTGACAGTGTGTACATCCAAAGCAGTGAAGGGGAAAAAAAGCAAGAGGACATCTTTTTCCGTTTATTTTCTCCCATCAGTGTTGTTTCATTCCAAGCTTGAAGTCTTCTCACTGATATGTTGTCTGTGGTGTGTGGATATTTGCAGGAGGGTGTTAGCAGAGTTACAGGCATTTCGGACGACTATTTTTACTCTTCAGTTTTTTACATAAAATGTTTGTTGTGATCATTACAAAAAGTGGCATTCTAGATATTCTGTTATATGTACTATTAAAAGTGCAATCATCCATGGGAAATATTCCCCAGCAATGTCCTGTTGGTAACTATAATAATAAACAGATGTAGTTTATACAAAGAAAAACTTCTATGATGGGCATTGCAGTTCCTTTCAAGTACCCTGGGCTGGAGCTAGGGTTTGGGGACAGGGGGGGTCCTGTTTTCATTCTGCTTTGATTTTTCTCCTGTGATCTTTCAGTTTCTGTTCCTTTTCAGCCATTTCTTGTAGTCGAGAAGCAATTCTCTCCTCCTCGCTCTTGCTGCGTATCTGATGTTAGGTCTCTGATCAAATGCCACTCCCTTGCCAGAGGTACCTCCTGCCGGCTCATTCTCAGACGTGTTCATGCTGCTTACCAAGGTGACAGGGTTGGTGTTTTCTTAAGTAACCTTGCATCCTCCTATGCTAGAGTGAGTTTTGGTCTGCTGAGATGGATCCCAAGAATGGTTTTTTCCTTCCTGGCCTTGCTTTGAGACTTCATGGCCCTGCAAGTTGCCTTATGAGGCTCATAAGCCTTGGGGCAAATTGAGATCTTACCCAAGCTGAGTCAGTTCTAATAAGGAAATTCAAGGACCAGAGGTCTTGCCACTCTTCCAGCTCACTTCCAGCTTGATGAGCAGGACCACGAACACTGCAAGATCTTGTTCCTTTCTTCCATCTGCCAACACTCTTCTCCCCCTTTGTTCCTGCCAGCTGGTGCTGAATAACTCTGTCATGCCCAGAGGAGATGGAGCTAAAGCACTTCATGCTTCTGTCAGTCAGTCCTGCTGGACTTACCATTAGTGCAACCCCTTGCACCGTCAGTGCACAAAATGTTGATCTGCCTTATTAGAGCTGCAGCAGTTTGCTCCAGTTTTTTTCATTTCGCAGATCGCTTCTCTGTCAGTGCTCTAAATGTGGTCCTCTTCTGGCATTGCGACTTGTGGCCTACAGTGACTTCTTCCCTTCCTCCCTGGGGCCCAGCATGAGTCTTTGCTCTGCTGCTTGCAACAGGCAAGATCACCTGGCTGCTTGCTGGGAATATCTGAAGCATGCACAGGACATGTTGGTTCCTTGTCCAGAGATCACAGGCATTGAACCTCTACAGCATCACAGAGCTGTCTGTGGGTGATGCCACATTTAGCAAACTTGTCCTACAGATGCCGTTTGCCTGGAAACTCTAAGATCCCCCTTCCACGTAAGCTACTTCCTCAGGTCGCCCGCTGCAAATGCATGTCGGGCAAGTTGTTGAAAAGAATAAGGTTGTTTATCAGTCTTTGGTGTTCGTAGAGATGTGATGTCCATAAAAAAAATTCATAGCCCACCCTCATTCCTCTGTTCGTTAGAGAACCTGTAGCATACATTTCAGTCATATCGTGAAACTAGTCATCTCTTCAAAGAACTAAACTTTCCAGTTATTTCAGATAGTTCTCTCAACTAAGAAAATAAATGTTAGCCCTATGAAGTCTTGTGTTATTTATACATGCTTTTAAAAACAAATAAATGAATTGTAAGTAGATGCAACTGAAATAATTTTCCATCTCCTAATCCCAAAAGCCAAGTATCACACATTTCACATAATGTGTGAATATTATTTTCAGACATTTTGAGAGGTGACTTGTTTCACAATATGACTGTAATGGAATTAATAGAATACTGTGCCCGTATGATTTGTTATGAGGATAGGGTTTGGTTTGTTTTTAAACTTTATAAATAGCCATATAAATGCACTTGTCAGATATTTTTACATTTTTAAAAATACTCCATTACCCCCAAACTCAGAAGGTGAAAGAGTAAAAACTTAACATCCTCAGCCTTGTTTTGGCTTCTAATTCCTTGCGTGGTTTTGCTTTCTTCTTTGCTTATTTAGATCTTCAGTTTTCCACTCAAATATTTTTCTGGCTTTTAATATTGTCTGAGAGTCAAACATAAAATACCATACAGATAATTCTAATCGCAACAGGTATTAGCGCTGATAAGGTAATGCTTATCCTTCAGTGTTGTTCTGTTCCAAGTTTGCAGCAAGCATTTAGCATCTGTGCTGTGCAGGAGTTCATCTGCCTTATACTGCATAGGGGGGATAATCCATTCAGCAGAAATAGTTATAGAATACAGAATATTAAATATAGACTATTAAATATAGAATATTTAATTTCCTTAATCCCCTGTAGCTCTAGATACCTGTAGCAGAGCAGAACATGGCTGCTTATGATGGGAAGGAAGAAAGGACAAAATAACATACTCTACAACTAGTTATACTCCCATGCCTGCCTTCAGAGGGTGCAGCATCTGGCTGTTGCTTCTCTCTTTTGCCAGAGGGACTTCAAGCATTTTATGTCACTTCTACTTGCTCCATCACAGAAACCTCTGATTGCATCCTCACTCCAGAATCTTTTAAGCTGGTGAAGAAGCATCAATCATCATTCATACCTCTACAATCTGGCATTTAGGTGGAAGAGTGATGTCTCTGGAAGTTGCAGCATTTTGCCAGCGCTCAGCTCGGGAAGGGGTGTCAGAATTTCATCGCTTCCTTTTTAATCTTGGTCACATTTTCCTTAATGCTGTACAAAAATTCCTCTCGCTCATTATGCTCAGTTCTGAAGTATGTAGTATAGATGACATTTCAGTTAGGGAAGGACATGTTGGAACATTATGGTTGATTCAAGTGAGTAATAACACTACATATGATTTGAATGTCTTTTCTTGTGGGTGAGAGAAGAGCTTTTGGCTTTTTAATGTCTTGTTCTTTTAAATTAAAAAAAAAAAGTTAATTCCCAAAGCCATAACAAGAATTATAACAGAGGTTTGCTGCTACCCTGCTATATGTCTCGCATGGCCACCTACCCCTGTTTGAAGTGGGTGTAACAGACTGTCTCACTGTAGGTGAAGAGTTCTGAATCAGCAGCATTTCTGCAGGCACTTTGTGCTTGCTCAAGACTCAGTAATGTAAGGTGTGGCTGTAAATATAGGCAGCCAGGGAAGGGCGAAGCTGGCTGAGAATTTTAGTCTAACATAAAGCTCTTTTCCCCATAGCACACCATTTGACACTTAGGAAGCAGTTAAAGGCTAAACTAGGAATGAAAAGTCGTATTCCAAAATAAATATGTAGAGGGAAAAATGAAGAACAGTGTATGTCATTCTTACCATGTGAGGAAAGTAATCACAGCCATGCTTTTGTTTTCTAAAAATGGGTTTGAAGGGTGCCTCCTTCGCAGTAGGCAATTCCCTGAACGATCACTTTGAGCCTATTTTTGCGCTTCTGCAAAGAAGCAAAATATTGCTCCTCATATATGTAGAAAGCATAACTGTTTGTTCCAGTGCACAAGAAAGTTAGCTAGTTCTGCACACCTCTTCGGAAAGCTTTGATGTAGGATAAGGAAGATAGCACAGGTTATATACAGTTCTTTCAGTGAATCCTGAGAAATGCTTGCTAACCTTGTGATGATGCATGTATAAGAGAAATTTGTTGTATTTATTATCTCCTGTGGAATGACTGTCACATAGGTCATGTCCATGCAGGCAGGTATTCCTAACGATGTCCAGGCTGTTGCATCACCTTTTGGATGGCAGGTGCTTTGAAGGATGGGGAGAGCTGTGTGTTCCTTCACCAACCTCGTTCATTGCTGTTATCTGGCATCCATTGAAACCATTGGCAACACTGAGCTGTGAGCTGATGATCACCCAAGTTTTTAATAGGTGTGCAAGCCATCTGTAGTTATTACACCACAGGTATCAATGTTGCATTATCTACTCCCACCACCACCGTGTATATCCCCAGTGCCCCTTACAGAAGTAGGGTCACTTTCTCTACAAAAATATTTGTATCTTTTGCAGTTGGTTATTGCGTGCGTGTGCATTTGTTTTTGTAGTACTGCAAGAACATCTGTGTTTCACTTCACAGATTGCTAGGCCTTACATCTACTGTGTTTAGATCTCAATTTTGCTTGGAGAATCTGCATCCTCTACATATAGTAACAGTGGTCTTCTGCTTTATAGAGTGTGCCTGGAAGTAAACGGTTTTCAATAAAGCCTCCCAGTCTACCCCATTCTCTTTATTGTTATGAACAAAATTTGTATGCATCATAGGCCAATGAATACATACATGCTGTTTTAAGTCAGCTTTACCTTCTGCAATAGAGTTGTATTAACCCTTAACGATATCTGAGAAAACACCTGTTAATGGAGCTATAATGTAGCTCTTGGCAAACGGTGCTAAAAGTTTTCTGCAGGCTGAAACAAAATATGCTTCAAACTTGAATGGGAACAAGTTCAGAGATCTGGTGTGGCATTATAAGATGCCTACAGTGAAACCTATGATTGTTTCTGATTGTAAATTAATGGAGAATTCTTCACAGTAATGGTCATCACGTTGGCATAGTAGTGCTGCTGTGGCAGTGAATTGTGTTTTTCAAGAACCGTAATATTATGTCAAGAGGGTCATTACAGCTGAGCAATCCAACCAAAATGCCCTGAACAAATGAAACTGCTTGTTTAACAGCACTCTGTTGATCAGTGCTGTATAACTACTTCATGGTTTCAGTCTGGAAAGGCATCTCTGAGGACCAAGAAATTAAGCAGAGAAGTAGCGTAAGAGAAAAACTCAATCTAATAGTTACTGGACAACGTGGGTAATGTAAAACCCAACCTGATGCCGTTGTTTTGTTTTCTTCATGACAACAAATTATTTTAACATCACTGTTATGTGAAGCGAGAAATCAATAAAATTTCATTTCATGGGATTGTACCTATACTCGTAGGGACAGTATTCAGTAATTATCTGTACTTTTTTTTTTTAATTCCCAAGCAGAGCAATCCCTTTTGTTAAAGACATGCCAGTGTATAAAGAATTTTTTCTTCTTTTTTGAGATTGTATGTTTACCATTAAAACAAAGTTCACGCAAAGAACAATTGATTTATAAGAACTTGACTTACTTTTCATTATCTTTAGTATGAGATTACATTGTATTAGTTGATGTTACCATGATGCTAGCAAAAATATTAGATTGAAAATTAGAATTAAAAAAAGGTACTACCTGTAAGTAGTTACTACAAAATGACCTAATAAAACATAAGTTTTATAGTTTCCCTCTGATTCGTATTCACTTCCTATGTTTTTGTAGGTGACTTCTGGCTTTTTTTAAATTAAGCATCAAAAAAAGGCCGGGCAGAGGATACTTTCTTTTCCAGATACATAGGTAAACAACAGGAATGGCTAATATACCTGTTGCAGTGGATTTCTTTTTCTTTAATCCCCTGAAAGTATATTGCTGAAGTCTGCCATTTGTGGCTGGGTCTCCTTTGGTCCTTTGTTGTTGAAAATTTGCATCAGCGTCCACAGGTATGTGGGATCACTCGCTGTTTAAACTTTTGGGGGAAACTATGATGTGTCCAAGCTACTGTTATAGCTGAGGGTAGCCCAGTCAGCATCTTCATACTGGGTTGTAAGATGATGAATTGAACATACAGAAGAAGGAAATTGGAGGAATCTTCAAAATCTTCTTTATGCAAATATTTGGACATTATCATGTTTCTGTAATTTTCTCCTGCAAACCACTTTGAAGAAGTTGGGGAGGGGAAGTAGCCAGTGTATACAGTTACCAGGCAGTCTGAATAGCAGAAATCTGTATCATAGAATCATAGAATCATTAAGGTTGGAAGAGACCTCTAAGATCATCGAGTCCAACCGTCAACCCAACACCACCATGCCCACTAAACCATGTCCCTAAGTGCCGCATCTTTTAAATACACGTCTTTTAAATACTTCCAGGGATGGGGACTCAACCACTTCCCTGGGCAGCCTCTTCCAATGTTTAACCACTCTTTCAGTAAAGAAACTTTTCCTCACGTCCAATCTAAACCTCCCCTGGCGCAACTTGAGGCCATTTCCTCTCGTCCTATCGCCAGTTACTTGGGAGAAGAGACCGACACCCACCTCGCTACAACCTCCTGTCAGGTAGTTGTAGAGAGCGATGAGGTCTCCCCTCAGCCTCCTTTTCTCCAGGCTAAACAACCCCAGTTCCCTCAGCCGCTCCTCATAAGACTTGTTCTCCAGACCCCTCACCAGCCTCGTTGCCCTTCTCTGGACACGCTCTAACACCTCGACGTCCTTCTTGTAGTGAGGGGCCCACAACTGAACACAGTATTGGTGGCGCGGCCTCACCAGTGCCGAGTACAGGGGCACGATTTGCAGGCAGAGCTTCCCTGAATGTTAGTAGGGAACAAGGGGTCTCATAGGAAGACAGGACATGGCAGAAAATTCTGGGGAGAATGCAGAACAATTTTGGGGAAATATTCTGATGTAATTAGATTCTCACTGTGATTAAATGGTCTTTCAGAGCAATGATTAATGTGGAATCCAGCAGTTCACTGTGGGAACTGCTTCTTTCACATATATACAGAAGTGGTTGATTGAAACTAAATTATATTTATATGACAGAAGGTGTAAAAACACAAAATGCATTGTAAGCCCTGTTTAATTCAGCAGATAAACGTCAAGTCATCTTTTGTGTCTTTGGTTATGCATTTTTAACATTGTTTTAACGTGTTGGCATTATGTATTTTATTCTATGGGAAAAAAAGAAAAGAGGGGCTTTCTGAGCTTGTGAATTTTATACTGCTAGAATCAGAAATGTCTCCTGAATCTGTCTTTCCATAACAGATTAGAATAGCAGTCTCTCTGATCTCTTGGGGCTTCTAATTGCGATTTTTTTTAAGTCTTTACTGAGCTAGTATTTGAGGCAATACAGAATTTAGAAATGCAGCCCATCAGCAGTTTGCTGGATTCTAGTTTCTCCATGCAGAATATTAAGGAGGCATGTATGAAGTTTAATAAAATACATCGAGGCATTATGCAACTATATATTGCTGCCACAAAAATATTACAAGAATTTTGTAGAAAATTAAAGGGTATCATCCTATTGACATGAAATAAAATCTGTCTTAAACTTCATAAATAAAATATAATTATGAATGCCAATATATGGAATTAAAGGAAGGAAGTAGTAGGATGCAGTTTTTCAGTACATCCTTTTTAGTGGTTTTGCCATACAAATGTACAAAGGGAAAGGCAGCATTAGAAGATGCAAGGCAGAGTCTCCCCTAGCTCTCCTTTGTTCTGCAACACCTCTCCAAGGCTCTTACATGTTCTGCTGAGACGGGCTGGTGCGTGCCCATTTCTTGGAGGAAGTTCGTTTTGGAAATGAGACGTTAAAAGGAAGTAGTTCACAGCTGCTGCTTTTGGAGAGGAGGAAGCCCTGTTAATAGGAGAAATGATGAAAGGAAGAGAAGACTTAAGGGCACAAGGGTTAAGGATGAATTAACGGATAGAATGAAGCAGAGTGGGAAAGGAAAAATAAGTATTAGTTGTTACTGCATTCCCCCAACTGTTTCAGCTCCCTGGTATTATTTATGTGGGTTTGACCACCGTAACGTACAAACAAAAACGAGAGAGATGCAAATCTTTCCCAATTAGTGTCTGCCTAAGAAATAACCTACTTTTTAATTACGTCTCCATTTCTTCTAGCTTGCTGTCCTGAATCTGTCAGCTTTTACCACCTCCTTTGTAAATTATATGCCCTGATGCCAGGTAAAAAAATTTAGCCTGTTTTATAGTTGATGATTTGGTACAGATACAGAATCACACCAATGTTAGAGACACGTTTTTCAACCTGTGGTAGTTGCACCTATTCTGCCCATCCTACCATTGTACAAGCCGTGTTAAATCAGAGCAGGTTCTTTAAGAAACACTTTTTTGTTTCTGCCTGAAGATGTACGTTAATCTGGTACATAAGTAAAATGAAAAAGAAAGACCCCACCAGGGTTTTCCTGTGCTTTCCCCCGGTGCAATTAAGGTCTTGTGTTGATTTCACAGTTCAGCATATTGGTGTTTGTCAAATGACACTAACTCTGGTAGGAACCAAGGGAAATTGCAGTCTTTTTTTTTTCCCTTTTTAAATTAAACTGTTTGGCTGAAGTGTCCAATTAGCACTGGGCCAATTACAGGATACCCTGGTGAAGGAAAGCAGGAAGCAATGCATCTTGCTTCCTAAGCAGAAACTTCATTTTATTTTTAATCAGTGCTATTAAGGAAGACTTCCTTGGGACTAGGCTTCACTGAGGGTTTGTTCATTATCAGCTCAAGGTGAAGCCCAAGGGAACCTTTCTTATTTCATACCAGAATTGATTTAAAAAAAAAAAAAAAAAACAAGTACATGCACAGGGGGTTGGTGCATGTATTTAAAAGTGGAGTTGCCATTGGTAACACAGCTGATTTCCTTTGTTGGAAAAGTCATTGTTCATTACTTACCTGAAGTGAAAGGTTAATGGTCTGTAGTGATCTGAAGAACCCCCTACAAAAATGCACAGCAAGAATCTAATGTTGTTATACAATAGTGCTTTCCACATACTTTTCCTCAGGTAAGACAGACATGGAAGATAGCTGTTGCTGTTCTAATAAATATATTTGATGTAAAGCAGTACCCGGTATACTGGAAAATGAGAAGGCTCCTGTTACTGTCAAACAGACAGCTGTCACCACGGGCACAAATTTTGATTTCTTTTTTGATGTTTGCAAAACATGCTGGCTATACTTTGTATAGAACTGCTGCACTTTTTTTCCTTAAAAAGCATCTTAGTTGTAGTAGAAGTGACTTATTTTGTAGTGTGGCTGTTGCTTTAATTGCTTTCTTGATAGCTTAAAACTGTTACTTTTGACACGTGTTTTTATTCTTGCAGTTTGAAAAAAACTAAAAATGAGATCTTGTGTAGTACGTTTGATATTGAGGTATTCCGAAGAATTTTGTTGGCTCTTGAGCAGAAACTTGAACACTTCAGAGACATCATCACTGAGACACACCTGTGATACAGGATTAAGCCAAGTGACTCAGCAGCTCAGGGAAGAAAATGCAGGTTACATGTTTCAAACCAAAGAAGAATTTCATGGGGATAAACTGCAACCGTTGGTCTGCGGTTGAAGAAAAGCTCTGAGTTGGCACTGCTGCTGGAAATGACAGTCCTGCCTCTGGTCCCTTGTGTGGGTAGAAGTAGTTGGTGTGGTACATGGGAAGGGGGATCAGGCTGGCTAGGAAGCAGTTTTTTCCAGGCAGGTACCAGAGTGGTGGTGGTGGTTAGCCTGGCCACTTTCCCGGTCACTTCACCAAACAGCTGTACAGATGTTGGTGTCAGCAGGAGCAGAGTGGGGAGGAGAAAATGCAGGAAGGGGCATGACTGCTTTTTTTGAGTGACAGTAATAGCCAATAACAGGATAAAACATGCATCAAATGACAGTCACTGATTTTTAAAAGCTGTGGAATAACATCCCTCACCTTCTGAAAGATGCAACTGGAGCTTAATCAGAAGGTATACAAAGAGCATCTTTCTGCAGTAGTGCTGGTATAAGCAGTTCCACCTTAGAGAAACAGGAGGTTGGTTTCCCAGTGAAGGCGTCTAGGCAGCCCCCAGACCGGCGGATCAATCACGTACCAGAGGCTCGTGGCAGAGTCAAGCGGCAGAGGCAGAGCCCACGGTAGACTGCACTGCTACAGAGAGAAACGTCAACCAAACCATGCGAGTGGGGACAGCTTCAGGGCCATTGCTTCTCAGAGTTTAAAGATAACAACAGGCAAGTGGTCCTCAGTGCTTCTGAGTAATAATTCTGCCAGGACTAACTTGAAATAAGTAATGCCACATATTAAATCATTAGAAACCTTTCTTGCAGCACTCGGATTTTCCTCTCATGCTGACCGTTCTCAGCTGGCTATAGCTTGAGAGGAGATAACGTTGCATATTAATCATGTATCGGCAGCTTCAATTTATTTAGTGCCAGATGCTGCCAAAACGTCTTTTTTGTCAATGATATTAGCATAGGTATTGGAATACTGTGTGAAATTTCTTTTTAATCTGCTCCTACAAGCCGATAGCTGAATGTTACCATAGATCACAGTCTGCTGAACGTAAAATTATTGCTTTAGTCTAACTTTTCCACATTGAGTAAAAACTTCGAGAAGGCACAGATCTTTACCTTTATTTACTTGAGTGATATTTGATGAACTTGCAAATTTTGACCATGTCACTTAATAGAGATGTATATTTTCCTGCCATAATGGAAAATTTTTGAACCCGGTTGTCTTCCTCCTATTTTGCACTTGCCTTCCTCCCCAGTCTTCTTCCTTTCCCAGCATCCTCATTTCACTTACTATAAATTGTTCCTTTCTTCATGTTTGGTAGTTTTAGCTTAATTAGTTATAGAGGGCACTCTACAAACATTTAAACTTTGTTGCTGTACTGAAGGAGAGGTGGGGCTGGGGAAGAGCTTTGAGAGTATAGACAAAGGAGAGCAGCTGAGCTAGGTTTGGTGAAGCAGATCCTTCTGCTGAAAGTTGCTGCTACCTCAGCTGAGGCGCAGTAACCAGCTGCGGGTACATCCCTAGCCTGCTGCAGTGCAAATAAAAACTACTGGTACCTAAGTAAGCTTACTTCGTTTTGCATCATGGTAGACTAGGAGCGCAGGTGCAGTCAGTTGCTGTACCTCAGCTGAAAGGTTAGAACTTCTTACACCACTCTGATGTGTACTGACAGTTGTCAGGCCACGTGTTGTGCTAGAAATGCTCCTTGGGAATGGGTGTGTGAAAAACAGCTTGTAAATTAGCTTTGGGAAAAGTCCTCAGTGACAAAGCTTGTGTGGTGAAACTGATTGCCCTAAGGCAGGGAGAAAAAAACAGTACACATCCAGGGAATCGTGAGGAAAACCGGAGGCTTGCTCAGCACCATTGCAGCTCACAAATACACATCTACCAAAACAATGAAATACACCATTTGTATGTGACAGTTGCGTTGTACAGAATCGCCCTTCAGCTGTATGTATTAGTTCTGTTTTTAGCTGCCATTCTTTAAACGAACAGCATGAAAGGGAAGAACAAATCACTTTATTTTCCATATGTGTCTTTAAGTCTTTTCCTTCTAAGTAATCCTTTTCTGCTGCAGTGAATAATTTGTCAATCCCATTGCTACTACCTGTGAGTTAGCCTTCCTTTGACTTCTCAGTTTGCAGCAGCCTTTCTCTAATTATGTATGCAAATAAATTTGGGTGCACTACCTCAGTTAATACTGCTTATCTGCATAAAGATGTTTGCTTTCTAATTTTTCCCTTATTTAGTTTACATGCTATTCATTTTGCTCAACTGGCGAGGAATGCAGGGAAGGGAGGGAAAATAGTACATCACTAAGTAGAACAAGGGTTGACAGCAGGTTACGTATTAATAGAGAATAATAATTTTCAACACAAGGACCTGTTCCAAAGAGAAACCTCTACAAGGTTTTGTGAATCTTTCTGAAAGCATTGCTGGTTGAACTGTTGCTTTTCACTCTGAACTTGCAGGTTGTATATTGTGTCCCTGCTTTTTGTGCTAGTAATTAGAATAGTCTCTATTGCAAATAGATTAAATATTGTAAATATTATAAATGTAACATTTCTGTCTGGTTTGGAAGGTTTTGTGGCACTTTTATGTCTGTGCTTCAGGCCATAGTTTGGTTAACATGTTTTCAGTGTCAAAATAAGCAGCTCCTCACCTTTTTTGTGATAGTGTCTCAATTTGTGAAGCCAAAACAGTGATCTGGATCAACAAAGCTGATTCCGCTGAAAAGTAACTTGTTTTATAGTTGTGGAAGAGGAGACCTGTCATTCGCCCACCAGTTTATTTTTTAGTTTTTGTTAGAAAGTTATCTTGCTCACCTCATGGCCATGGAAGTATTTATCATAATAATTAAGGAATAACGGGGTGGTGACAGAAGGACCTGCTGAAGTTGGCACAAGCAGCACAACCACCGAATAGGTGTGGGCTCAAACATCAGCATCCCCAAAAGGTACGGTCTAGCTGAAAAAATTGAGATGATGTCCACATTAATCCACAGAGCAGATCTACAAAGCAAAATACTTTGTGTCATGAACCTGATGTCTGCATTGTATATGCTTTGGGTTTTGGTTTTTACTGTGGACTAGCTCTTGTCTAGTCCCGACGGCTTAATGCTCAGTTACTGCTAGAGTACAGTCGGCGTGGTTCTGGAGAAGATCTCCCAGGCGGTTGAGTCGGAGCAGAATCCAGCCCATGCACTCCGAGACACTGGGCCACGATGTGGAGCAAAGCATGGAGGATGAAGAAATTCACTTTACAAGTGCGCTCCATGTACAAAGTAAAACCTCAGTGTAGATGCACTGCAAAAGACTTAGTTGTCCACAGTGACAAGAGCGTGTGGTCGAACAAGGAATTAGCGATGGCGTTCTGAGTCCTATCGTTGTATTATAACTTCTAGGCAAGCTTCCTTCTGAATTCCCTTTATTACTGAGAGAAACCTTAAAGTAGAATAGGAGGATGGCGTAATAATTAGCAGACTCTAGCTATATACACAACTGAATTGTGCTTCTGCCAGTGTGAGAGTTCAGCAGTTAATACCTGTGACACTAGTGATATGTTTAATGGGTGTATTGATACTAAGAAGCGTGTGATGGTGTAAAGCACACTTTCATTACAGTTTTGGCAAACCTGAGCTGAAAGAAAAAGCAGCACAGATGGCTGAAAATAGTACTAAAATATTCCATTTCATGTCTGCAGAAATCATTAGACAGCGGTTAAGGAGGTGGTGTTAATGCGTCAGATTCACTTGGGGAGTTACGTTTCTGTAATGTCCACTCAAACAATGATGCTTCTATTTTTGTTTTTAAATGGAGCCCTTGCCAAGTGCAGACGTGTTTCTCTGCAGCCATGAAATGGATTTATCGACAGTAAAGAAGATGCAGTTTCTCTCGGTGGCTTCTGTTTTACTTCTGCCAGCTCAGCACAGTAAGCAAGCAGTAGCATGGCTGTCGTTTTCTGTCCACCATTGCCAAAATTCAGTCTTATTAGTCTTACGGAGTTATCACAAAAGTAGCATGTTGATTTCATGCTGACAGTAAATGAAGATGACAATTTTTATATGCTAAATCAGAAGATCCAAAATGTGACCTACTTGTCATGACACGTAACACACAACCAGCTTAAATGTGACATTTCATAATAAGTGAACCTTTGAAACTTTTTGCAGAACTTAGGAAGACTCTGGGCCATACAGCGCTTTGATCAAGACTGTTTTTAGAGTGCAGTACACATAATTAGCCAATGTTTCATCATGGGTGCTGAATGCTTCTTACATTACTGCAAGAAACAAGGCAAAAATCTCTCAACTTTTTTGGCTGCAGAGTTAAAAAGCATGGCTTTATCGCAGTGTGTGACAAAGTTGCACAGCACTGATCAGCCCTGTAATTGCATCTTCTCTGGAATGCTAACAAAATCCTTTACAAGCATCACTGGAATAATACAGGGTCATTTATTGATCTTTAGTGTCCATGAAGAACTGCAGTCTTATTGATTCATCTACCATTTACAAGCCTCTATCTTGCTCTTAAACCCCCTTTTTATTGGTACAGTTTGGTAGTTTCTGTTTGGTTTATAGGTGTATTTCCTCATTCTTCAGTAGCAGAGAGGTAAACAGATGTGAATAGGTAAGCTTATAAATCTGAAAATTTCCATGTGAATTCAGTCTCTCCAATTAAATTTATTTTCTGGATACATGGATACTTTTGACTTTGCTGAGACAGACAGTTGGTCTTGAGCCGAAGCTGCCTCTGTGTTTCTAGGAAATCTAAGAACAGTTTGAATTCTCTCTTTCTAAAATTCTTTTATCTCTCAAATTTAATCAAAAAAATCATACAACCAAATTAAAAAATTATCCCATAAACAAAGTTTGATCCCACCTAAAGCACATGGGAATTTTGCTAATGGATTCAGCGAGAACAGGATTTAACTTCCACCTTTTCCCCCACTAAGTCTGTAGAACAAGACTCTTCCTGAAAAGTACATCCTTTATAATAACGAATATACAGATCCATGAATTCGGGGTTTAATAGGGCTAAACCACCACTGCTAACTGTTCTTGTTTGTCCTATAAAATGTTGTCTCCCCACGTGCTTTTCCTGCTAAGCTGTACGGCTGTTATTTTTGCCCATGATGAGTGCGCTGGAATCTTGGCTGTGCAGCCGCAGCTCCATTTATATGTTATATCTGGCAGGTTTCAGTGCCAGCAGCTTTGTGATGAGACCTTGGTAACTAGAAATAAACTGAGCTAATGCTGCGCCTTGTACCTCCTAGGACAGAAATGCTGTGGTTTTCCTCAGTTTGGATGAATGCATTGTGTGTTTCTTGTTTTATAAAGAGCATGCTAGGAGAAAGGAAAATAAGAGCTCCTGGAAAAGATTTGTACGTTAGTGCCTCTGTATAGGCCTTGTGTAAAATACGTGCTGAGTTTCAGTCAAAGGCGTACTGGTATTTGGTGTGAATTTCAGTCTGTTTCTAATGGATTCAAATGTGAGTAGGCAGTTTTCTCGAGCAGTCTCAGGAGTTTGAGAGTAGTGTTTGTGGCAGTAAAGACAGACTGAAAGTGAAGCTGAAACACACTTTGATTTTTGAATTTTTACATTGCTCCAAAGGACACTTGCATGTTGATTCTTAGGAATTTTAAATAAGCAATGTGTTGAGAGATGAGCATCTGAATTTCAAAATGACTGTACCTGAAAAGCTCTGTCATCTCTTTCACTTACTGTCATTTATCTCAGCAAGTGGCAAATAATATTTTAGATGTTTCAGAAAGCATCGTCACCGGTTTGGCCTGGATGCCTTACACACACGCTTTGGAAAGTGTCAGTATCACTGTTGAGGAATGCACTTTTCTTATAACGAGACTGTTTTACAGTTACTCATTTTTCAGAAATGTGTATGTTCATCCTCTGGTATGAAGTAATTTTTTATTACAGTTACGTTGCCCTTGCAAAAAATACATATATTTATTCAAATCATCCTGGGGGATTAGATTCCTATTTGCTAACAAGTACAAGCTTCAAACAAGCCTTAGCTTTTTTGCCCCATAGTTAGAACAACTGTGTTGCATTTGCAAATCAGTGGCTTTAAATCTTTTTGAAAGCAGATCCATGGGAGATACTTCAATGTTTTGTTTAAGTTGCTGCCTTTTGTGCGATATTGAAGCTGATGCTTTACAGGTATGGACTGGCAATCAGTAACTGCAGCGTTGCTGTTCTGGGAGTGTCAAATTCTAGCAGATTCTGTGCATCATTGTCCAGCAACTCTTCTTACTTTAATTTGGTTCTGGATAAGGGATTTACATGGTAAATGAAGAGCTTAAAATGGTACTTGTAGTTTTTATATTGATTCACTCATCAATTTGCCAAGTACCTTCCCCTCTGCTACCCTCTCCTCAGTATCTGCTTTTCACAGATACTGTATTCACAAGTGAAAGTTTTATACATTGGTCCACTGGTAAACAAATAGTTTATAATTTCACTTCACTAGCAGTGTCCATGTTTTCTGGGTAGTCAAAACAAGAGAAAAACACATTGTGCAGCCAATCCCCACTGTAAACGTTCTAGACTAAGCAATAAACTTTTGCAGGAGCAGGGGTGGAGAGCCTGTCTTTTTGAACTCCATAGCATTTGCAAGCAGTTCAGGCATGACTCATGTCATGCAACCAGCAGCACATTCTGTCAAAACCAGGGATACTGGGTGGGCCAATAAACCCCCAGGACTTGTGAAGCTCATTCAGGGATGCAGCTGAACTCCCAGCTCTTGTCTCTGTCTTTCTCTGTTCAGCTCAGTATGCAGTGTACATGTCTACCTCTCTTTAGCTGCGGAGTCTTGTAGGACTGAGCGTGTTGGCTACCACGCCTGTACTAAATGCCCAGCTTTCTGAACCTGCTTGGATTCTAGCGTACTGAGTGTCTTCGTCATAGCTGGAGAGATGTGTAAACAAAAATATGAGCAGTCAGTTGATAGCATCCTACTTTCAGGTAATCTGTGATTCTGTGTACTTCTTCCAATAACATTTATGTGTTTTTCATTTTTTCTACACATCCTCTTCTAACTTTTTACAGTTCACAAGTTGATATTCACATAATTAAGGGGGAAATTTCCAGTGCATACTTGCAAAATATTTCAAGTGACATAGAAATGGTAAACAAAAAACAACCAACCTATTTCTTTCCCCCTTCACCCCAGGAAACTGTTTCTTAAAGATGAAGCAATTAGTACCGTCAGGTTGCCCAGAGACAGTATCACAGTTCCCATAGTATTTTTTTTTCTTCCTTGTCTTTGGGACCTTCTTCATGTCACTTCGTAGTCGTCTATCACAAGTTTTTTAAGCCCAGGTATTATGTCAGTACATTTTTCTACTCCCATTGTTCTAGTTCCGTCTTTCTAAATGTCTTCTGCTAGCTTGCGGCTGCGAATATAGTCTAATGTGAAGGTCTGTTCTATATATTCTACATCTGATCCAACCTGTATCACCTAGTCCTCATTTTCCAATACTCATCTGATCAATTCCCAGCTGTTGTTCAGTTTCTAGCTTCTGCTGTGAAACCCAAAAATGCACAAGCTATTTCTGTGCTTTATTTACAGAGGTTCACAGAAATCGGCCAGTAGGAAAGTACAATAGTGAGTTCCGTTTTCCTTTTCCTCCCGGACAGTTTCAGTCCAAAGGGCAGTAAAAACCACTATGAAAAGCATTGCTATTTTTGTGGTTGTACAGGATTTACAATCTTGATAGTTGGAAGCCATTATAAAAGAAGGTGAAAAACAAAGCAGGGAATGGGCATTGGTGGGGATTGGTTGCTTCGTTAGGGGTTTTGAGGTTTTATGGAAAAGCTTGTCAAACTATAAGATGACCTCAAACTCCAGTGGATCATTTTTAAAAATGTAAGGTACTTGATCTTTCTGTCTTTCACATTTCTTCTTTTGAAGTATTAAGACGACGGTGACTATGATCTTGTCCTTTCTTTCTTTCCTACTTGTTGTAATTCTTGGTCGGAAATGTCAAGTGTTCAAAAACTGGTCTGTCTATGTGCATTTCTTGTGTGATCCTTTCAAGGACAAGAATGAAATTCACAGTACTTTTGCCAAGATGGGTTTCCACTGAGAATGTGAATCAGAGCCCAGCAAATAACAATCCACATAAACAAGCTTTCTGTCTTTGTAAGAACCGGGCTTTGCCCATGAAGACAGTAATAGCCATTTTGCTATTAATTTTGTGTACGATAAAAAGGCTCAGCACCAAAAATCCTAGAAATCAGCTTCCAAAAGACAGGCATGTTTTATGCTGTCTTCCATTGTTAACGCTAATAAACGTTGCTTCTGGGTTTGTATATGGTAGAAATCCTCCTATTTCATCAAAGTATGTCTCAAGAATGGGTGAAATTCACTGTCAGCAAACTAAAGCAACAGCAGTCATTATGAATTCAGTTCATTTCAGAAAGGTATTTCTTGCTTAAATAAATACCACTGAGCATTACATTCAACCATGTTGTGGAACTGGATGATAATAATTCTTTGTTCAGTCATATAAAAGCTCCCTGTTCTATCTACTTAACAGAACAGGGTCAACCACACGGTCAGAGAAAAACGGGATGTGATCTTGATGGATCTTAAAGAATCATAACTGTTATGCAAGAATAAGTTTTTTTCTAAATCGACTAGATATTCCAAAGTAGTGGGACCTGGAATGTAATGGTATTATTATATAAGCTGTCCCATATAAGACCACAACAACAGATCCTCTTCCACAACAACATTTCTATTATTTAGAGGTTACAGTGGTAGGTAAACATATATGCTAATTTTTGTAGTCATTTAGGCCTGCACAATGTTAGGTATATCAGAGAGAAAAGCACAGACAGAATCACAACTTATGTCCTAATATGCCCGTTATTTTCTCATAAGAAAATACCTTATAATGCTTCTAAATCCTCCTGCTGCTTCTACTGTAGAGCAGTGGAACATAGTACAGTGTGCATCCAAACAAGCTCGAAATGAAGCGTGCTAATTTTAGTCAGTGGTGGCTCAGAAGGTCAAATCTCAGCAATAATGTATGGAAGAGCACCCACTCACCACCACCTCTTCTTCTCCCATATGAAAACCTGTTTTAGATGAGGTCCTGTTGTGCTATTTAATGCACAAAGTGGAGTTCATAGTTTGAATATGTGCAGAATTAGAGTTTGTTTTCATGGATCACAAATGTTTTTAATAAATATTCCAGGCTTGATATTGCTGGAGAGTGTTTTACCATACACTTTATGTTGGGGAGTTGCCTAGCAAGTTCAATGAAATGAAAATATTTGCTCTGGCATGCAAGCAGGTTCTAAAAGAGCTTAGGCAATATTTCTGCTGCAGAAAATGTCGATTTAGACCTGCCCAAGTTCTGCTCTGACTTGTGAATTTGATTTTTCTAACATAAAATAAATAAAAGTTGTTTGGTTGTTCCTTGCTTCTCCTTCCGTGCTGAATTAGAATTATTTTATCAGATATGCTGCATGGTTCTGTGTTTTATTGCTTTGTTGTGGGTTGTTTTTTTTTATTTCAAGGCCACTTTATGCTTCCTTAGAAAATACAGCAGGAAAATAACCTAGGAAATTTGAGCTGTGTGTTAAAAATCTCCTATTAAATGTAACCTGGTTTAAGTTAATTAATTAACATATATAAGAAGTAGATTGGTGATTCTATTTTGCATCTTAGTTTATGTGGGCAGAGAAGAACTTGTACAGATATCTGTACTTTCTGCAGCCACAGTCTCATGGCTATCAAGGAAGGTCAGTAAGGTGAGGGGACCTAATGGAGTTAGAACCCCTGCATTTCCTTTACAATGGTTAAGAAGATTAGTGTGTTCGTCAATATGACATTATTCTTAATATATTTGGCATGAAATACCAGTATGTTACAGGGTGAATTTTGTTTAGTTTTGCATAATAAAAAGCTGCTAGATTTCAGGACACCAACATTTGTCATGCATTTGACACACTATGTAAATGTTAGAAGTTATATATTAAGTGATGCTCTGCTGAAGAGAGAGAGATTGGATATCATTCATTGCACGGAGATGGGGTGAGTGGATGTGTTCCCAGTCATGAACCAGTTGTAGAAACTAAGGTACTTTGTCAGGAAGGGGGGACATGGACAAAGGCTGGAAACCTGTCTGCCATCTTCTAAAGACAGGAAAAGGTGAGATGAAGGAGGAAGAGAGAGATATCTTTGATGTAACCTACCTCAGTGTAGACAGGTTAATTGTGGCTTTTCTTTTATTTCCACACCTGTGTCTTTAATAAATGTTTGCATGCTGTCCGTTTTGAATTTTATGGATGAATAACTGTATGTCCACTTTATTGTAATTTGGATTGATGCTGGATAACAGCAAAGCATAAAGTGAATCTGTAGCCCAGGAGCATAGAACACTTCACACGTCCTTGTTCTCCAGTGTACTTTTCATGATACCCGAAGATTAACAACAGGGGACCCGTTTGAGCCGCTTGAGCCACGTGGTGGGTTGGCACTGCAAGAACTAGCCGAGGCAGCAGAGGTTTCTTCTACCACCTGTCGGTTACATTCCTGACATGGATCAATGTGTTAGGGTACACACTCAAACACCAAAGATTGTGGGGAAAGTAACACTGTAAAAGTGTATTCACTTTTTTTTTTTTTTGTCTCTCACAACCTGAGAGACTGCTGGAAGGTTGTATCAGTACATTATAACTGAGAGAAACAGATTTTGGTTTTTATGACAAATAATAGCAGTAGTTCCACTTGGCTCTAAGTTGTGTTTTTGAACCATCGGTCTCATGCCTAAGAACTTGAGCTGGCAATAAAATCTAGTCATTAGATACCTACCTGCTTGCTTGGGATAATACCGTATGGAATGATGCATGCTTTGAGAGGCCAGAAATTTCTATCACAAATGCAGTCATTTCCCCATTTCCTGTCCGCAATATATCATCCTTTAATAGCTGCAGTCTGGAGAAATCGGTGAGGTGCGTAGTCTCCTCATACATGTACAGCCACTGGCATTTTTCATCCACAACCTCTCATCTTCTGCAGGAACTGGACATTTTCAAAATTTGGGAAGTCTTAGCTGCCAGTGTAGATGCATAACTCGGCAGCCATGCTTGAAGTCTTGAGACTAATCTGGAGATGTTAGTTTTGGTTTGCATGTTTTAACTTCTTCCGCAGTTAGAAGAGGAGATCTGACAGGACTGTGTGCCTGGAAGGTCCTCGTGTAAGCTGTTTCCTTCCTGCAGACACCACCAGTCATTTTTACTTGGTGCTTGCTTTTGCAAGGCCTTTGTATTCATGTTTTTGCAGTCATGGTTGTACTACAAGAGAACATTTCTAAGTTGCTCTGCAGCTGCAAGAAAATACTGTTTAGGAAGCTTCTTCCTGGCATTCTTAAAAGGTCTCCCAAGTATACCCATCTTCTTACAACGTTCAGTAACAGGACAATGATAATGAAGTAGTGACCTGACCAGGTCACTGTCTTCAATTGTTCAGTTGCAAATCATCATCTGTATTAGAAATTACCAGCCTCTGCCTTGTTCTCTTGCTCTCTTTGGATCAGGAACTTATGTCAACAGAAAAATCTGTAAGGACAAAAGTTATAATTGGTAATGAATATTTTAGACAAAATAGTAACATTTCACCTTCATTTGTGCGCTGCTTGGATCCTCTGATTCACTTTTCTCAAATTTTATCAGTTTACGCTGTGTATCCTGACTCAGAGACAGAAGCATGGATCTGATCAGCACGAACTAAAAGTAGCTTGTAAGTGCTGATGACAGTCTTCTCAATGTCAAGTGGACCTGACGGCTGAAATATCATTTTTTGTTTACATGCAAATACTCACTTTTTCTACCAAGTTTAACCAGGTAGGGGTTAAAGTTGGTGTTATTGCATTACATCACAGCAAACTTGTGAAATTTAACTGATCCATTTGGCAAAGTGTTTTGAATTACCGATAATGAAATGTACTGTCACAGAACTGAACATATTTTTTCCAATTTACTGATTTAAGAAAAAAGTTTGCAGTGCTGAAAACACTACACAATGTTTCGTACAAAACACTAAAAAAGTGAGAATTGGAAGCTGTAGTAACAGGTAAAAATCAGTACCCAGTCCATTTCAGTTACAATTGCACTGATTATGACCTAAAAACTGCTTTCTCTATAGGAATCTATTTATCTAATTATTTTTAAGTAGATAATATTTTATTTCTGTTTGCATTATCTGCTGCCTTATTAATTAAGTCCATGCATCTACCTGTCCTGTGTATTAATTTCTCAGTAAATTCTACTAATTAAGGGACGTAAGTGAAGGTTTTTCTGGTAAATCGCTAAAGCTTAGTTTAAGCAGCATGCTGCATCCATTCAAATAAAGCATTTAGGAATTTTATTAGCAGCCTTAAGGATTCTGTTGCCAGGTCCTAGATGAACTTTGAAGGTACCATTCACATACAGAAGCAAGTTCCAATAGACCTGGTTTTCATCATTAATCTTCTCAATAAAGTCAGTGAAAGGAAAACCAAAAACATACCTAAAGCTAAAACAATCTGAAGGAAAACTTTGAAACAGCTTGTTGAAAGCTTGAGCTGCTGCAACGTTGCTCCCTTGCAACCCGGCACTAGCCACCGTCTGTAGTAAGCCCACAGGGTGACTGCAGTTGTGTACCTAGTCTAGCCTAGAGCCATCACGCAGAAACTCTCAAGATCAGCTGCCCTCTGGCTGCCATTCTCACAGTTGCCTGTTGTTGACAACAGGGAGAGACTCGGCGTGTATCAGCTCTTGACTGATACTGACAGTCCATACAACTCTTCATTAAATGTCTTTTAGGGCAGGTCTGCCCTGGGTTGTGCTTATACTGGCAGTCCCCCCCAGGTTACCTTTTGCATTGGGACTTAGAACAGCTGTTCCAACATAGGTGGAACTGAAGGGGCATGGGCAGCCGTAAGAAAACTTCCTTAGACCATCTTTTGTACATATACAGTCACAGGAGGGTTTTAATACCTTCCGTAGCCTGCCCCACTAGTTGGTTTTGACTGTGTTTGTGATGTGTTTTTCTGGAGAAGCAGAGGAGTCAAGATCTGGAGTCTTGGTTCTTGCAAGTGGGAAGGAAATATGCCAGTGTACACTCTGCCTGAGGTACCATTTTAGAGTCCCGGCTGTGTTGCGGTGTGTTTATGCCTCACAACAAGCATTATGGACGTGTCAACACACCCGCAGCGCCATCTGATAACCCTTAGCATCAGGGAGCGGCAGGCATGGAGCTGCTCCTCACAGGCTCCCTCCCAGCAGCGGTGCCCCAGGCCCCAGGGCTGCCTCTCTCCAGCAGAGGGGAGAGGGCATGCTCCGGCACCCAACACTCAGAACCAGCTGCCAACACCAGCGGTGCCAAAAATCTCTTTAAAAAGAAAAGGGGGAAAAAACCCAAGAGTTCCCAAGGTGATGTTTAGACAAACATAATTTGTTAAATGGGCTGAACCTTAGTAGGTCTCGCTGCCTTCCACACCTCAGGACGCTTGAGAATTAAGGTACTTGCTTAGATACTGAAATGGGAACTAAAGCATCTTTTACACACGTGTTTCTGGTAATGCTGATGCCACTGCTTGCTGTTGTCCAGTTGATCTTTTTTGTTGTTGCTGTTATACAGGCTGTTGGTTTTTAATCTCTTCAACAGCTAACATAATGTTTTACCGTTTAATCATTCTGCCACTGTCCTTGCAGATCTCAGTGTTTCCATAAGGCAGCAACTGTCAAATATTAGCCAGGATTTAGTTATTTACTTTAGTTCTTTACATAAGGACTTACTTACAGCTAAGACATACTTTTTATCTCTCCTGAAAGATACGTTTACTTTCAAGGAAGAATGGATTAAAATGTGTTCTTTTTACTTAAAAACTGTTTGCTCCCTCCTTCTCTATGAGTCCTGACCTAGCAATGCAGGTTGGTCCTTTAAAGACATGAGGAAGAGAGGGGGTGTTTGCGGGGGAGTGTCTATTTTTTTACTAAAACATATGAAGTGACAAGAGTCTTCCACTAAATGATCATTCTGGACACTTAATGAGAGTGTTTAATCTTTTATTATAGAAGGTGGCTAACATTTTATTTCAAATACACTGGTGCACATGCAGAATTTAAAAGAAGTGAAGGTTCTGTAGCTTAAATAGTTACAGCTTTATCTTGGAAATTACTATCAATACTGTGGCTGCTTTAAAACAGAAGGTAATATTGACATATTATGCTTGTCCCTTCAGACTTTAAAGTCTATCTGTTAATGTTATGAAGCGTGGAGTTCTTTTTGCTATTTCAAACATATGTCCATTGCCTGTAACTATGCTATGGTTTCTAAGCTGAAAAGATGCTCCAAATTTCCTATTCATATGAAAGAGAAGGAGAAAGTTTATTAGATAAAAATCTCAAAAAAATTGTTGACAGGATATTTTTTGTATGCTGAATGAAAAAGCACTAACTTTCTGTCATTCTTTTTAAAAACTGAATTTGGACCAGGTGGCTTTTCTCCTTGATAGGAAAAGCTTGTCAGCTAGACCTTTGGCACCATTTGCTTTGTGCTATGACGCTATTATACATCAGGAAAAATATTTTGAACCAGACAGTACGTTGTGGCAACAGTACAACCACATCCTCTCAAGGAGCACTTGGTGACTTGCTTGGCAAGGCAGCACTCCATAAATGATTGCCTCAGCAGGATTCAAACTAAAATTATTTAAAATGTTATCTACTGCAACTCATTTTAAATGCAGGAGGACATTTTCCCTTTGTTACAATTTTATTACTATATCAGTTTAATTTTTTATTATTCAGGACTAGGTTTATCGGCTCGTATTTCTTAAGCTTGTAGGACTGAACATTGTAAAATCAATATTTCTGCTAATTAAGGTGGTTTTGGGGAGTGGATAATCAAACAGTATAGTGAATCATTAAAAACTTACATGCTAATATTGACTAGCATTATTGGCACAAAGAGACCAAATGTCTATGCCAGGGACTTTTTTCCTTCTTATGTTTTTAAAGCAGAAGCAAAACACATTCAGTAAAAATGATGGTCTCAGCGTTTAACAGTGCAGAGATGGTCCTTTATGGATATAAAAGCAAATGCAGTGTGTTAAAATTCTGGGCACTCATATGTAGCATTTTCTTTCGCATCATTTGACTTAGCAGTAAATGGTGTCTGACTTCAAGGGGTCTTACTCTGTTTTGAAATAGATGGAAAGCTCCTGCCTCTTATGAAAATAATGGATCATTTCTAATTTATTGCTAATTTTTGCCAGTATTTTTTTACCCTCCAAAAGATGGTTTCTTCTTGTCTGACATTGACTAATGTTTGGTGTTGGTTTTGTTTTATTTGTTTAAATTAGCTGTGGCCTACTAGTACTTGCTTCTGGCCTTCTCAAGGGGCGTTACTGAACAGACCTGTAAGTGATGATTTGCTATCACATTAGGAAATAGCTTCCCTTCCCCCAGTTCCCTTACCATGAAACTAGTGACTGCAGGTGGGACACTGGACACTGTTGAACACCATCATTTTATTCTATGCATTTGACTGACTTTTACCTTAGAAACCCGTACCCAAGACCCTAGGGTCTGCTGTCAGATCCAGAGTGACCTGACTTTGCTTTCTTCCTGGACCAGATTCTTGCATGAATGAACTGCTCAAGATCCTTTATGTAAGAGTGATACCTCCTTGGCAGGGTTTCTTCAGGGCTGTGTTGTGTGCAGGGGCCGCACCTTTTTTTTAAGGAAAGTAGAGTAAGACAAAGACTGAAAATACATTCATTCACTTTTCAGGTATAAAAACATAAAGTAGAAAACTCATTAATCTAACATGAGCCAAGCCAAACATTGCATCTGCTCAGGCTACTTTGCTCTGTGCTTTTTTAACTAGACCACAACTTAAGGAGTTGTTCTGCACTTCTTTGTAATAAAGGGAAACTTGGCATCACTGCAGAACTAAGGCATCAGAGTTTAGCTGGGCAGTGGGAAAGGGGGGACCTAAGGAGAAATTACGTCAAATTACATCTAAGCCACAGAAAATTATAAATGTGTTATCACTGTATTTCCCGAGAAAGTTTCTCCCTAAAATGGTTAATACATTATTATTGCCTAATCAGAAGTTCAAAGAAAAAGCATTTTTTGATGAAAGCACAGTATTTACCATTCTTGTTTCTAAGATTAACTTCCTCAGTTTGCATGGGAAGTTTTGTAACACTTGCATATTGACTCAGACAGGCTGTAGTAATTAGGGCAAGTTTTAGTCCGTCTCTTACAATATCCTTTAACAAGTCAACGTTTCCCACTGTGACTGAAAAAAATTGAATTTATGTCCCTTAACATCAGCTGGGACAAAGTAACACAGTGAGACACAAGCTGTTGTGGTGGGTGCTTCCAATTTATACATGTTACAGGGTTTGTATCTAAATTAGGGAGAGATGGGCAGGTATTTGCCACCCGGTGGGACAAGTTACAGCGTGATTTCGCCGGAAAGGAGTGACCTCAGTTTGCAACCATTGCATTGCGTGGCTTTTGCCCTGCGTTCAGCAGAAGGTAGTTCTAGCTGGCGCTGGAAGTGGGGACCGGTAATGAAAGGTAGGTGATGAGGTACCTAGCCACTGCATGGGGAGGAACCTGGGAGTCAGCGGTGACTCTGAATGCACCTTCCCTTATTTGGTGGTAGCTTGCTGCTCTGTCCTGTCTGAACTTCAAAAAGACAGTTTGTGGGCATGTCAGTTTAGGAAATCTGCTTTTCTGTGTTGTTGGGTCTCATGGCTCGATTATTGTGGTTCTCTCATCACTTAAAATGTCTTGTGTAAGCCTACCCTGTAGTTGAAACATTTACAACTTCCCCCTCCCGAATTGGTTCTCTGGTGGCTAAACAGAGACTTGCACTTAATCTGTAGCCTTTCCTCCAGAGAAGCCGTTAATTTGGTTTTCTCCTGTAGGTGCTTGCCGGGTATACGTAGGAGCTTGTGAGAACTTCGTATCTTTACTCTGCTGTAAAAGTGATTTGGCAGCTTCAGAAGTTACTACCAGCACAAATGCAGACAATGCCATAAAAGCCTACTAGGCTTAGGAAAACGGTTTAAATGTCACTTGAAAGAATTTTCCTATAACTAATTAGACAGTTAAAGAATGAGTTTATGGAGCGAAGAATATACATGCTCAAAAATCAAGGTTAGAAAATTTTAACTTATTAGTTAAATTTGATTTGCATGCTTGCAGTTTAAAGAAGTTCCTAATTGGCTGACTCTACTTCTTCTTTGCATTTTTTCCTTCCTGGTATATTTTAATGTAACTATTGATTGTATTGTGAGCTTGCAACAAAGGGAGAAATATTAGTCTAGAAATGCTGATTTGTACAGAAGACCCTGTGCACCAGTTTGTAAGATTTTTTTAAAATTTTTTTTATGAAACGTAATTCTTGCTAAGTTGAGAGCTTTTTCTTTTACTTGTGAGCACTAGATATTATCGTACCTGTCCTGGTTTCGGCAGGGATAGAGTTAATTTCCTTCCTAGTAGCTGGTACAGTGCTGTGTTTGGGATTTAGGGTGAGAACAATGTTGATAACACACCGATGTTTTAGTTGTTGCTAAGCAGTGCTTACACTAGTCAAGGACTTTTCAGTTTCTCGTGCTCTACCAACTGAGAAGGCTGGAGGTGCACAAGAAGCTGGGAGGGGGCACAGCCAAACTGGCCAAAGGGACATTCCGTACCACGTGACGTCATGCTCAGTACATAAAC
>NW_008825071.1:2340800-2367143 GCF_000699105.1 Pygoscelis adeliae | reverse complement strand
TCGGTCGGCGGGTGGTGAGCAATTGCACTGTGCATCACTTGTTTTGTGTATTATCATCATCATTATTATTATTATTACATTAATATTATTATTTCAATTATTAAACTGTTTTTATCTCAACCCACGAGTTTTTCCTCACTTGTGCTCTTCCAATTCTCTCCCCCATCCCACCGGGTGGGGGGGAGTGAGCGAGCGGCTGGGTGGTGCTCAGTTGCCGACTGAGGTTAAACCACAACAGTGCCTCACATAGATTTGCTGTAGGCAGCGTCAGAGTGCCTGGAAAAATCTGTCAAACTGCTTTCAGAAATGGCAAGAAGTTGTCAATTAACCCTGGAATTGTACAGCAAATTAGCAAATGTATTATCTTGAGGATAATACATTTTCTGTTGGTCTGCTTTTTTAGTGAAAGTGCATAGAGAGCCCCAGTGATTAAGCCCAATGTTTAGGACCAAGAAGTATCGTCACATAATTAAGTCTCTAATTTACCCAGGGGATTTTTTCAGCCTGTTTTAAATCTGCCCAAGTGACTGGTGTAAAGAACATCAGGTCAGGTGGGCAGAAGAGTCTGGAGAAGTTGGCCATCTGTTTCTCCTTCTGGACAGATGTTGTCAGTGGGGAGCCTCCAACCTGAGGGAACCATAAGACTGAGCTCCCCGCCTGGTCCAGATGCTCCGTGGTTGTAGGTGGGTATGGTTTAGGAAGTCGCTCTTTCACAAATAGTTACCAGTCCTATAAGCAGTGGAACTACAGGGGAAAACTTCAGACTAGGTTAGTGTGAAGTCTACCATAAATCTTCCCTATGTCTGTGCAAGTAAGGGCAAGTATTTTTTTTCTGACTACAATTTTGGTCTGGAAGAGTAATGAAAGCCTGTGGCACAACCGCAGTTGTCACCATTTTTTTAGTATCTGAGAAAATCCCCTTTGACTGGTGCTGGTTAAACAATGTCCTCAGCTCTGGTGAATGAGCACCAAGCCCATTTAAAAAAAATTTAAAAGTAATTTATACCAATTGTTTACAATGTGGATTTTGAAACAATAGTCATCTTCAAAAAATCTCTTGTCTTTGGGGTTAGCTATAATTGCCATTCTCTAAAACAAAACAAATACTAGGTACAGCATGATTTGTTTAGTAGCGGCTGGCCACTACACCAGGAGCCACTGAATGGGTTGAGAAAATACCACCTGAGGTGATCAGAGTACTAATACTTTTGCATATGCTCCAACTCTGATTCTGTTGAAGCGCTGGCTGCATGTGAAGAATCGACGTTTACGAGTATGCCAAAGGACAAAAAGTTCAAGCACTTGGATGTGTTTGGGAGGAAATTAGATTCTGTGGATTCAGTTGCAAGGGCAAAATGGCCAAATCCTGCCACAAAAAGTGTCTGTCTTGTAGGGGTCAGGCTGCCTTCCTCATCAGGCACTCTCAAGATAGCAGAGGGTAACCGATGAACACAAGAAAATAACCAAATTTCTTTTCTCACTGACACATACGTGATGTCCCCTGCAAATCACAGTTTGATGCAGAGCAGACAGACCTGTAACAGTTTTAAGTGGCATATGAGTTTCCTGGAAGGAAAAACCATCGGGTCACCCAGTACCATCTTCCTGCTGGTTCAGTGGTAGACCCCGGCACCAAGCCTCACAGGATACAAGACCAAATACACATCATAAATAAGATGGTGAAGGATGCTTTCCTTTGCCTGTGAGCCACCACATTCTGGAGTTCACCACACAAGGTCACGCTGTATTTGTTCCAAGGGTCCACTCCAATACAGTGGACTTTCTGAACCAGTGTGGTAACTAGACACAGCTGGACACTCCGAAAGACTCTGCCTTGGTAATAGTAAAAGCAGTCAGTCAGGTCGCCTTTTCCTACTTGAACTGGTTTCTACTGTCAGATCAGTTGCAGGTGTCAAGGTGCTCTCCCAGCCTGTTCAGAAATGACGTCAGTTATTAGTCCTGCTTTCTCTGCTCCTGACCGCATGGATGTTAGCTGGTTGAGTACTTCTGGTGTAGGCTGTTATCCTCCTTCCTGGTATCTGGATATTTGTACACAAAGGAAGGAGTCTTTCCATGAGGAACTTACCACTTGAAAGCTCTCCCAAGAGAAAACTATTTCTGATGAAAATAAAAATTGAGTGACTTTTTTTACTGGTTTTACTGTTTTACAAGGTCTAAGCAAAATGATCAGCCATCAAGCTTGAGAGTTCAAAAGAAGTACAAAGTGCACATTTATATGGTAGAACTCATTGCCACAGCATGCTGGGGAGGCCAGCAGGTAGATGTGTTCAAACAGGGATTAGACAAATTAATCAAGTCTGTTAAAATGGTGGTATGGTTGTGGCTACATGGCCCTGAAGTTCCCAAAAATTTGTGGTCACTGGAAGCAGAGGAGGCATTCCAGCAGAGGGATGTATGCATGTGTGTCATATTCATGCTCCCTTTCCCTGAAGGACTGCTGGTGGCCGGTGGTGGGGACAACATACTGGAAAAGATGGATCCTTGAATTGATCAGGTACCACAGTGCTGATGTTCTCTTCTCTCTTATGCTGTTCTTTTCTCTTTGAAATGCTTTGGGGTTTGTGACACTTGTCATCTACCTCTACAGATGGGGGTCACTTAGAAAGAAGTGATGATAAGAGGAAGGAGCTGTTTCCCCTATTCTCCTGGGTGCTCTAGTCCAACCTGACCACCTACGTTCCAGAAAGGAGGCATTCATTTTTAATATTTAAACATTCACAGTAATGCTCGTAACTTCATGAGGGGATGCAAGCAACATTTTTCTTGTATTCTTCAGCATCTTTAAAAGCTACTTACAAATTAAAAGAAGGGAATTTCCACATATAGAAACCAGCTTCGTTCAAGTGAGCATGATGTTTTTGCACATGTTAAATTTGCAAAAATATTTGAGCTATTATTTTAATTGGTGGATGAAGTTTTGGTTGCTTGTTTGTTTCTTACTCCAAGCATTGGCCCATCAGGCAGTGGAGACCTGAAGTTGAAATTCTCCATCAGGAAAACTAGACTGCTTTAATTTGCTCTAGTAGAAGTGTGTCCTGGTTTCGGACACATATGGAAAAAATATGAATATATAAAACTGGACACTTAGAGGGCACTATTGAATTTAATTAAGAGCCTTTAAGGTAGGCAGATTCAATTACACTATCTTGAAATTTTTTTGTTATGATACAAGGATTTTTAGAAATTCCTGACAAAACGAATACCACAGTGAAACCTTTTCTTAAAGACTAATATCATGAGGAGCATTGATATATAAGCCTCATAGAATACCTGAGACTGGAAGGGGCCTCCTGAGGTCTCTGGTTCAATGCCCTGCTCAGAGCTGGTCAAGGTAAAGCAGGTTTATCTATAAAGTAGTGTGCAGATAAACTACTGATAATTGCAACTCTAACTTCAGTTTAAATAAGTTTGCCTGTGTATGGAATATAATTCTTAAAATAAATTCCTGAGTTTTGCTGTACGTTGAGTTCTGCAAAATGTTTTCAAATTTCTGTGGTTTTAGCGATGCAGAGAACTGCTGTGTTGCACAAGAAACTGGTGGGTTGCTACAGGCTTCTCGTCCCTAGCTGTGAGGGCATACCAGCAGTTTAATTGAAAGAAAATGGGAGTATTCATAAAATACTCCAGAAATTTATTTTTAACAGATAATATCTATTCTGCAGTAGTTTCTGTATGACAGGAAATAGTATCATCTGCATTGATTGTAACATCTCGTATATGATTACTTTTTAGGAAATATTTTTCAGCTAATCGCATCATTTCTGGTATCCCCTTGATGGCCATGGCTCATGGCACCAAAATAAGGATCATCTTGTCAAATCTGGGATTGTAAATCTAGCATACAGAGCAGAGAAGGTCTGTTTCAGGGCTAGTATGACAGTGCAACTACATCGTGTAGTTTTGTTTGTTCAGTTGTCCATGTGTAGCATTGAGCAGGAGCCAAATACTGCATTGGTTAAGCAGTAAGTGGTTAAACACAGTACTTAGGCTTGCATGTTTTTTAAGTGGAATTTTCTGGAATGTCTTTTGAAGTGCCACAATGCCATCTACTGGCTCACTTTACCGTGTTTTTTCCCAAAGGGAGTTTTCTTTTGTACACGGGCTTATATGTAAGGTTTATACGTTATTTTTAAATAGCAAAATAAACAAGCTGGCATAGAATGAGCAATATATTTTTTGGATGCATATGTATGTTAAAGGACATAATACATTAGATATATTAAAGAATCACTTCTAATCTCTTGCCAGTTAATCTTGCTCTCCTTTTGTTAAAAGTAACTGACATGATTAGTACTGAAAGATAATAGAGGCATTTCTGCTTTCCATTTATGTCCCTCATAGTAGCTTTTGTGCAAGTAGCTTCGCTGTTTTCTGTCTACAGTCAGTCAGTTTCCTTTTTTGTTTCAATGTTTTTATACAGATAAATGGAAACAAATTTTAAAAAAAAAAAAGGAAAAAAAAAGAAAAAAATAAAAAAGCTGAAAAGCCACAAAAACTGGAAAGTGTTGTATTAGAAATTATTTCTGACAGGATTCTTCACTGGCAAATTCCTAGATTCAATATATTCCCCTTAACTGGCTCCTACCCCCCCCCCCCATGGATTTAAACAGTCTTTCAAGATTCATCAACAACCTTCCAAGAACCAAAATTCCATAGGCTTTCTAACAACTGTTATGGAGAGGCATGTATTAGAAAATATTATTCTCAGTATCAGGCAGCTCATACCGTTAATGAGCAGTGCGCCGTTATAAGAAGTTTTGGTTGGTTCTTGTTTTTAATCAGTCTGCCTAATATTATCTATAGGAGTAACCCTCTTGTCTTCCACTTGCTGCCAAAAGAAGAAATGAACGGGCAAATACAAAAATAATTTCCCGAAAAAAACAGAAACTGTAGATACAGGTAAACATTGTTATTTGCAGTTTTCACTGCCTGCTTTTTCTTGAAGATAGCTGGAGAGTTTCCTCATTAATTGGTTATTTTGTTTGTCTTCATAAAATACTCCTTCAGTTTTAATATGTTTTTCCCCGCACGTTCAGTTTTTCCTAACAGAAATTTTTCATAATCCTGCCTTTCTTCAGTCTAGTTAGGAGAAAGAGAAACATTGGTAATGGCTTGTAACACTTTGGATTGTTTTTTAAATAGATTTGTAACTCGCTCAAGTACAGCTCCAGAGTCATTATTTAAAACAAAACCGCTAGAAAAAATTTCCAGCTGTTTCCCAAATGGCCTATAAAGAAGGTAAATACAAACATCTGTGCCCTTCCTGGCCTTTCACCCTCTATCTCACTGACATTCAGAAGGTCAAGTGGATCTTGCAAGCCCAGTTTTTATCTGGTAGGAGCTGTGTCTTGCTGACAGCTGCGGAGCGTTTGCACGTCCATGTGTGTGCTGGTGGAAGAGCCCGAGTTCTTTTGGCCAGCTCATATGGAAAGGAAGGTGTCTGTGTGTTAAAGTTAGCGCTTGTTTGTCGCAGTGGGTTATTACACAGCAGTTGGCGTGCTGTACACTGGGAGCAGTGAAGCTGATATGATTGTACTTGGTACTCGTGTTGTTTTTTGTCATATAAATGATCCGTGTCAGAGAGGTTGCCCGGGGGAGCGGGTCTTGTTAGCAGTTCGGGCTTCCCAGTCCTTGCTAAACAAGCCACCCACAAGCCGTATGGTAGCTCTGCTGAGGGGAAAGCCCTCTGTGGCGCTCCCATTGCTGTGCTGTTTGGTTTTGGCCGGAGTGTTTTGTTTGAGGAATGCTCTACTTTATACCATGCAGAGGAACAGAGGTTGCTCCCCGCCTATATTTGGAATAAGTGCTAACCTCTCACTCCTAATTGTTATCTGTGCTGGGAAATGCCAGGGCAAGCCTCCATTTAGTGTGACATTAAATAAGGGAGAATTGGCAAAACCAGAAGAGCAAACAGGATTATTTTATACCACGTCTTCTGTTACTCTTTTTTTTTTCTTTCTTCTGCGAACTGTCCTGTGCTTTTGCAAAGAAGGAAGAACTAATTAAGCCAGTTGCTGAAAGTGTTTTGCCACCCACACTACTGAAAAGAACTCTTTGTACAGAATTAGCTCTTACCAGCTGTGCTAAATTCAGTAATTTATCTTTGCCAAAAAAAAAGAAAAAAGTGCTGCTATAGTTTATTCCAATTAAACAAGTTAATGTAAGCTATACCCTATACCACACAAACACAGATATCTCCTGCTCAAAAGCTGGAGGGTTTGCAAATAATTATTTTCTCCCTCGTTAATTCTTCTTAGTGTTTGTAAAAAGGGCTGGGCTGAGGAGCACTGGGAAATTAACTCATTTATGTATGGAACTGACTAAGCATGAGCTTGCTGGCTGGAGAGCAGTTTGATGGCAGGATACTGCCCTAAACTTGGGCAGGTTCGAGCATGAGGGCTTGGATTCGGCTCGGTGCGGTGCTGCAAGGGGCGTTTGCTCCGGTGCTGAGAGGCAGGGGTAGTGATTCCTGCCCCAGGGGAGAGGCTGTAGGAAGACAGAAGTCCACCTGCCTTCACCTGGAGTATCTTCAAGAGGGACAGAGCAATTCACTGTGTTTGCATTTACGGCTCCATGGAGACTGCTTAATAAAGTCGATCAGAGTCATGTTTTTTGACTGGGGTGTTGGTTTGGAAACCGAGCTGAACCAGAGAATTGATCTCAGGGTATCCATGATAGAATGGACAACAAGTGACAACTCACAATCACAAACCCTGACTGAAATTCACAAATCCATCCTCAGTCCTAAAACATCAATGTCCTTTCTTCTCATCTGCTCCCTACTCAGGTTTTTGAAGAGTGTGGACAGTCCAGGCAATACTTTTTTCCAGCTGAAATTCCAAATGCCTGATGCCTTTGATTCCCAAGAGCTAAAGGGACTACGTCTGTTCCCCTGAGTGTGTGAGAGCAAGGATGTTGTGTGTTTTGTACGGCTTTCACTGGAACTCTTTGAAAAGAGGGGGAAAAAAAGAAAAAAGCTCTTTGAAGCTTGGGTCACTTTCAGGTGTGGGATTTGGAGATACTAAACCGAGAATGACGGCTGAGCAAGAAAAAAGAAATCCTTGGATATCCTCCATCAGGGAAAGTCAGATAAACAAGGAAATTATCTTTGTGATTCTGTCAGGAACAGATGACTGTAGTTTAGTAATCTGTTAGAATTTTGCCAAAAATGGAAGTCTTGTTAATGCAGAAAAATAAAAACTTATTCCTTACTCTATATGCTTACAGATCAGCTAAACACTGCAATAGGGACTTGACATGTAAGTATTTACATAGATGGGATGCTCCTTTCTGGGTGAAGAATCAAAAACATCCAATACAAAATGTATCTTTGGAAATACAGATATATTTTCTAAAGAGAAAGTGTTAGTTTTTTCTGCTCTTTCAAATTTCATTTTGTAATTTGAATGTGCACAGAGAAAAGCTCAGCCTGTAATCACGTCTGAGGTGTGTGTAAGGTAACATCAGCGCAGAGAAAGAGACATATTGGAACCTTAAAGTAAATTGTTCCTCATATAAAATTAAGTTTAATCCTTGGTTTTAGCCTTCTTGAAGGACAGGAAAAAAAGGAGTTTCTCTGTGTCTTATGTCTTGGAAAAGTGTATATGTTACAGGATTGACTTTTTTTTTTCCCAAAATGCTGAAAGGCCTTATTACTTTAAAATGGTATTAAAGCACCTGGCAGTTTTACAAAATGCAGCGTACCTGGTGCCATCCTGTAACCAGCACTAGGAATCTCTGTAAGGGCAGTCTGGAGTCTTGAAGCAGACCTATCGCCCAAATAATTAAACTGTGGCTAACATCCATTCATGTAAAAATCAGCAGCTCACTGTGTCTTTCACCTCCCAAAATACAGCTTCAGTGGCAGATAAAAATGCATTTTTTTTAAATATTCTTGTGGCTCAAAGGCCATTAACAAAACAGAAAACTTAAGTTGCTAGGATAAACAGTATTACAGTTCTGAGTCACCTGAACTTTTCTCCTTTATGTTTGGTGTTTTGGATAAGATTCAGAATAAATAAAAACACAAACCCAAGTTTATTTAGTTACATACTGTATTGCCTTACCAGATGTACACAAGTATGTTCTGTTTGAAAGGAAAAATATTTGCCTTATATGGTGCATCTTTCTGTAGTAGGTGACTGTGTCAACCTGTCTTAATTGCTGAAGTTTTCCTACTAGTTATAGTTAATTCTTTTGTTTAAGCAGGTAATCTAAGATCTGAGCTCGGAGAGTAATTCTACCTCTCTGTACTTCTGCTACCTGTAGATACTTTCTGTAAAATACTGGGCAGGATCCTGCAAGGAGCAGTGTCCCCTCAGCTCCCACTGGAGAGTCCTCAAGCATAATACATGTTGTGTACTTGTTTACCATTTGTCTCATGGAGTTATTACTGCAGGTGTGCGTGCAGTCACGTACTGCAGATACTGTGAAAACTTGTTTATAAAAATCAAAGTGGAGGTGTAGCAAATGTGCATGGGTAACTGTTGTGCCACACAAGATACTACAGGTATGAACTTTGAATGGAAGCAAGCGCAGGCCCAGCTGGGATCAGAATAGCTACTGGCTTCAAAGGCAGCAGGTAACCAAGGTTTTCCATGCTGCCAAACCAAATGCATTTTCTAGAGCAGTCTGCATTGCCTTGTGCCACTGCACTGACAGCATTTTCTTCACTGAAGAATCATCGACTTTGGCTGTTCTCACCACGCTGGGCTTGCACACTCCTGAACTACTTTTGATTTGGGTGAGCTCCGACATATTCTCTGGCATGTTTCTTGTACGTAGACCCTCAGATCCATTTTCCCAGAACTACAGCCAGCCAGTCTTCTTTTCAGTCCTTAGTACCTTGGTACCTGCTGTCTCAAGATGTCTGAGCTCCTGAAGTTCAGCCTTTCCCAATGCGCGTACTTTGATGCCTTGCACTTACTTTATGTATCGTCCGCTTAAAAATATGGTGAAGATAAAGCATGCAAGCTTTTCAAGGCTTTAGACAATCACCATTTAGACAGGCAAATCTTAGTTAAAAACACAAAAGTCCATGTGCCATTTGCTGTCTCTGGAACTTTCTCTAAGTTCCAGTGGTTTGGGACAAAATCAGAAATTTTGCAGACATTTTCTGGAACCAGGAGGGAGGATAGATGTAGAAGGTGATGTGCTTTATTAAAAAAAAGGGGGAGGGCACAGGTGGATAAGTAATTTTCTGAAAGACATTAACCTACAAATGTGCCATATACATCCTTGTGTAACTGTTTTGCAGCTCTTCCCAGCAGCCACGTTCCCCAGTTTACGTAAGAAGTAAGGCTAAAGTTGATTCTTTCAGTACGTTGCATTTCTAGCATCTGACTTCAAATACAAATGTTGTAAAAGGTGGTCTGTAAATTCTGACTGTCGTCGAGCATAAAGTGGCAGCTCATTTTAGTTCTGCAGTAGTTCACAGTATGAAAACCTGTTAGTGTTACGAAATTACTTCTCAGTAAGCGTATTTATTATTTGTTTATATCTGTCTATAAGGACTAAATTTACTTCAGTGTTTCATTCCAAAAGTCTCTCACGATTAGTGAACCAAGAGGACACTGAGGAGTGAAATATTTTCCTTTTATAATGACAATTTAGTCTTTGTATGTATTGTGGAGTTAGTTTATCTGTGATACACAAACATTACAGTATTTTCCTGGACATATAGCAGAATGTGTGTTTTGTGACAGTGGCTGTTGTATTATACTACTGACAAAAGTAAGGCAGGCACTCCCACTGGCTTTGACGAATTCTGCTTATGTACTTGCTACAAAACATAGGGTCCTCTGTGAATGGTTTGGGCATTTACATACCAAATGTCTCAGCATTACTAGAGTACCTGTTATGCCACACTCAGCGCAATGTTATCCAGGTCTTTGTCTCTGTATTTTCAAGTACTAATGTTTCGTATTCCTTTCCTTGCCACACTCAGCATCTTAACTGAGTGATTTTTCTTTTCTGCATGCTATGTTGAGAAGGGATCAGCCTATATTAAGTTTCTCCCCTTTACCCACACGGGACTGACTCTTTAGAGGACCTGCTTCTTCTGTGTTTGTCTTTCCGGAGAGTTTGAGCTGCTCTGTGGAGGTAAACGAGAGGGAAAAGGCAAGATGCTGAAATACGTTAGCAGGTAACAAGTAGGAAGAGAGCAGAGGTGGGAGCCTGGAGATTGCCAGGATGCTGAAAGCATGCAAAGATCACACTGGGTCAGTGTTACCTCTGCAGATCTGCTTCTTCCTTGGACGTGTGTTGTATCAAACCTTCGCCTGGCTGTTTAAGCCCAAACTCAGTCACTGCTTGCTTTCCTGTGACCTGACCCACTGTCTGACATCTTTGTAAGGTTACCTTTGCAGCAGCAGAGGGATGCTTCTTCCCCTTTGCAGCAGGCTGCTGCCCGTGCCATCTGCTGTTGGGCCCTGCGTACTTTTAAGATGGCATTTTCCTTGTCACACTCCTTTTTTCTGTAGGCCGAGAGGCTTGCAGGAAATGAGAGGACTGAAACAGTGTGACTTTACTGAAGGACCACATGATCTTGTCCACTTGGCTGTCCAATCTGTTGAGGACCATTACTTGTTATTTCAAGCTATATCGAGTGTGTAGCTATTTGGAGCAAAGGCCATGTCCGTCATGCCCATGTTGTCTGTAAGGATAGTAGCATGTTTGTGTAATTTAAAAAAAAAAAAGAGGCTCTCTTAACTGAGAAATAATCAGCATTTAAAAAGAAGAATCCCTTGCTATTGTAGATCATCATATACAAATACACATGACTGTATATGCTTACAGTATTTTATGTGTTAACCATTGCTGGATTAGATAAGATTCTCTGCTCGTTTCACTGAAGAGTATCTCTTCAGGGAGACCCACAGAATAAATTAATAAGAGCGTTAAATAAATATGTCATCCTGCTTCTGATAGGCTGAATAAAGGTGTACGAAGGTAACAGTGCATGTGGTTCTAACAAAATTACATAATTTATCATTACAAAGAGAAATAACTTTCAGAAAAATTCTCGCCCATTAGCTGGTTTACTTTACTTCACACCTTCCTACTTAGTGAAAGCCAAACGATAGCTATAAATTAATTTTTCCTGCCTTTTCCAAAGCTTCAGGTAGCAGTGGCTGTAGATGTTTTGACACAAAGGAACAAAGAAAGCAGCATTTGCAAAACACAGGCAGAAGTAAAATATACAATAGTTCTAACTTCTCAGCTCTGTGCTTTCTTTCACTTCTTTTCCCATTCCTGTGTAGACAAATGGAACCACTGAAAGTAAGGGAAATGTCTCCAAAATCATACAGTTTTTTCCATATTGGTTCCAGCTCTGAAGAACTGGAATAACCTATGTATTTAAGGAGCCAAAAGCAGTTTTTCAACATTCTTTCCTAAGCAAAAATAAATGAGGCAGCTGCTACAGCATTTAATACCAACACAAAGATTTGGCAAAGCACTGAACAGTTATTGATGAGGTTTTGGTGCCGTTTGAGTTTTTTAAATTACTGTGTACCACATTGGTGTGTTTATTATTGCAATACAAGATCATTTCAAAAATTGCTGTCCATATTAATTTAAAAAACATTCAACTGGCTTTAGTTAATACGAAGAATATTTATGACAAAGTGTGCTGTGTATAGCATATCTGACTTTGGGCGTGGGAAAAAAGATAATGCTTCTTCACAACAATAACCACTTCACTTACATTTGCAACAGGATTGCAAATTGGTTGGCGTCATCCAACAGGAAAGATAGTAGGTAAACAACTTACAACACTGTTGCCGGCTCTTAAGAGTAATCATTATTCTTGTACCTTTTTGTTCTTGTCAGCATTCACTTAATATGTGTTTTATAATCATAGTGCAAGAAAATAGGAATGGGCAACTTCTTCATATGGTGTTAGAGGCCATTTTTCTTCCTAGTTAAGATTCAGCAGTGTGCTTGTGAGATAAACCTGTCAACTTTTCAGGTGCAACAGGACAAACCAATCTGATTTAAAATATGTGTGTGTGTGTGTATGGTATAGATATATTAATAAACAAGACTTTTGCCTTTTTCTCCATAATAAAAAACCATGGAAATGCATATGTTTATATGTGATCCCTGGCTGTAATAAGGTAACGGTTTCTTCCCTGCAAGCAAATTTGCAACAAAAGAGAGAAGATGGCTATGTTTATACAGAGATTGTTTTTTTAATATATTTTTATATATATTTATGCATGTATATATGTAACGACCCAAATATATTTTTATATCTGTAAATGTGTTTAATATGTAAAACCATCTGTAGTGCACCAACTTTAGTTATCATCTGCATTTCTCTAAGAAAAACAAGAAATGTTTTTTGCTTCTCCTGTGATGACCCTCTTGGGAAATCAAATTTGAAATAATTGAGAGCTAAAGGAATTGCTGTCGTACGATGTTTTTATATTCCTATGCTGTGGTGGCACTTTCACGTGTTTAGGCCTTGTCTTTATCAATAAGGTGATTCTACGTAGAGTAAGAGTGTTGCACCATCTCCCGTTAGGCCGCTCCTGCTTTGGTCTGTCATCGAAAAATAAACAGTGGCATGAAAAAATCCCTGGGGCTGGTTTGCCTTCGAGGGCAGAAAATTGTTCCCTAGAGATTACTCCAGAAACTATATTTAAATGAGGGGAGAGTTATTAAATAAACAAACACTGTTTGTTAATTTTGTTGTTTGTGTTACAAATGGGGTGAGACACAGAAGGGACAGAGAAGGGAAGCTCCTCTGTATGACTCTTCTATTGACTTAGCTTAGAAAGCGATGGTAAAAGTACCATTATGAGGGTCTAGTAGTCATATTGCATTGGTTTACATAAGAACATACCCTGACTGCAGTTAGGAAGATGAAGTTTCTATGTGCTGGGGAACTCAATCAAGATGTGTCACCAGCTGTGCAAGGTGCTGAGATTCCTTCAAAGGCTGAGACCTAAATTGTTGTCTTTCCTTCTCGTGTGTCCATCCTGCTGAGAGATATTACAAGCCAGGTTTCTTGTCATTTTGACTTTGCATTTGTTTACTGACGCCGTGGACATCCTTCTTCAGGTTCACCCGTGCGGGTGTACACCTTGGCTGTACATTGCCACTTCCTTTTGGACATCACCTTTCCTCAGGTCTGCCGCCTAGCTACTTACCTGAGTAATTTTAGGGCTTCACATTGAAATTTGTCAGTGAGACCTCACCCAAGCAGGTAGATAGTAGTTCGGAGATTGTCAGGTTTGGCAGGAAGATAATGATGAGTAGTTCGGTGACAGTGAGAAAAAGTATCTTCATCAGGGCTCAGCAGGATTTGTTAGAGCTGACAGGTTATTCACCACGCAATTACAATTCTGTAAAGTACATGGGAAAAAGAGATGGCTGGCCACCTTTGTACTGCAGAGCCAACACAACTAAGGAGGGAAAAATGTGGTGGTTATTAAAGTGGACAGACATTTTGAATATATACAGAGCTGTCAAAGAAAGATGCCATCATACTTTTCAGAGCAGAGCCATGCACTCTAAAATGACCGAGGCAAATTAGAACAATTTTTTAAACCCGGTCGCCTTATTTTCAGCACTGCAGAAACAGGAGCAGTCACTTCTACCTCAACTCTGAGCTGCGAAGTAAAATCTTCATATGGATAAAAACCACAAGACATGCCACTTACCTTCAACAGCTGAAGAAGATCTTCTAGTAGTATTTTGCAAGCAGGGGCAATGGGTCTGCAGGATCTACTCCACTAGCTGTGTCAGATAGGAACGCAGCCTCTAGGATTCGGGCCACCTCCCAGTTCACCACTGTCCCACTGCAGTTGTCTCTCTTCCATGGCTTGGCATGGAAGCTACACATAACCCGCTCACCTGCCACAGGTGTCCTTGAGAGTCAGGCACTGGCCAGCCTTAGATCATTTGAGAGCTGGCAATTTGACTGGATTTGTTGAATTTTTAGGGTGATAGCATGTTCTTCTAATGTCTTCAGGACATTGGGATTTTTTTTCAATATTTAATTCTACTTCTTTAATTCTTCTTACTTAGTTCTACTATTTAATTCTTACTGTGCCTCCCCATACACATCTCTGATATCCTGTTATCTGGGGAAAAACTCTCCTCCTTGCTTTTTTCCCCAACAGCGGTGAAAGATTCCATAAAGTGGCTTCTCCCCATGATTGCTGGTGACAGCCACGAGCAAGGAAAAGTACTGTTTCCACGTGAACACACAAACACCTAATGGTTGGGTTACAGGATGGACCAGTGCTTACTGTTCAGTAATTTCTTTTTCCCCATTACATCTGCTGATAAATCGCATTCGGAAACCCTAAGTCTTGTCCCGGATTCAGATGGAAGGCATCTTTTCAAGTTCACAAGAAAAAGCTGACCGTATAGACTTGTACTAAATCTTTGAACAAGGACAAATTGTCACGTTTTGAGGGTTGGACTTGTCAGACTTATTTTTCAAGTACCTAATTTTGCAGGCAGAATTTAAACATCAAATAATTCAGTAAGATCTGAAAAGCAGCCTTTGTAGTTCTGTTTATTGTCTTCTCCTGATGACAAAGCGGTTCTTTATTGTGCATTCTTTCCTGCAGAATTTAATTGCAATGTGCTACCTTACAGAGGTAAATAAAATTCTGGGTAACAAAGTTGCCGAGCAAATGGTAGAGCCTTTTTCCGCAAAAGCTTCCTGTGGTTAATGAAAATATCCTGACACTGACCTCTGCACTGGCTTCCAGCCACCTACCAGAAGAGCAGGCGTGCGGCGTACAAATTGCAAACACACATGATGAAAAAAGAACACAACGGATAGCCACTCAAGTCTTTAATTTGGGAGAATGATCCGCAGCGGTGTTTGCTGCTTAAGTGCTTTCTTTAGACTTAGCATCAGTGAGGACACTGTAAGAACACTGTTTTGATTTCAGAGGTGTCGTGTCGTGACCTCAGTCGGCAACTGAGCACCACCCAGCCGCTCGCTCACTCCCCCCCACCCGGTGGGATGGGGGAGAGAATTGGAAAAGCACAAGTGAGAAAACTCGTGGGTTGAGATAAAAACAGTTTAATAATTGAAATAAAATGATAATAATATAATAATAATAATAATAGACAAAGCAAGTGATGCACAGTACAATTGCTCACCACCCGCTGACCGATGCCCAGCCAGTCCCCGAGCAGCGGCCCCCCCGGCCAGCTTTCCCCAGTTTATGTACTGAGCGTGACGTCACATGGTATGGAATGTCCCTTTGGCCAATTTGGCTGTGCCCCCTCCCAGCTCCTTGTGCACCTCCAGCCTTCTCAGTCGGTAGAGCATGGAAAACTAAAAAGTCCTTGGCTAGTGTAGGCATTACCTAGCAACAACTAAAACATCGGTGCCTTATCAACTTTGTTCCCATCCTAAATCCAAAACACAGCACTGTACCAGCTACTAGGAAGGAAATTAACTCTATCCCTGCCGGAACCAGGACAAGAGGGTTAATGAGTGTCAGTGTGTAAATACTGGTGCAGTCTTTCTGCTGAGGCAGTGGATGTTTATAGATGTGAATTTTTCAGCAGCTATAAACGGAAGGTCTATTTGTTTTGTCTGAAGTGCATGGGAAAGGCTTGATCATAATGTTAGAAATTCAAGGCTAACGGTTTAAAAAAACCCTTACGTTTCAAAGTTCAGCTTAAAATGTCATGGCATAGCTTCTGGAAGGGAGGCACCAGAGCAGGCAAGCTGCAGCAGCCCAGCAAAGGCGGACGGCACAGCACCGGTGGCTGTGCACTTGCCGAAATGTGTGCACGCCTGTGGTTTACTAAGGAAGCAGCTCAACACACACATCTATGATTTTATTGCGTTCGAGTCAAGAGGTACAGCAGTAGATAATGCCACCTTTTGGCACAGGGACAGCAAACAAGAGCTCGTACCTTTCTCCTACAAAGCCATCTGCCCCGGCTGAATATGATTGAGTGAGAAGTCACGTACTCAGCCTCATCTATCCTCCCCAGTTGGTGGAGAAAAAAAAAATGCATTTTTGTAATCCCTCTGAGCCTCCCATTAAATTTGCTCTGCTGTATGGGAAAGGATTAAAGATTCTTTGGGCTCCAAAACACAGTATACAAAAATTAAGTAGTACAGTATGGTTTGTGGTAAGGCAGCAACTAAAGTGTATGGCCTGCCATGTAATCCAGAGCAGCGAGTTCTCTTTGATAAGTAACGCTTGTTGACAGCTGTTGGTAACACATGCCACAGTTGTGTATGGCCTTTGTTTTAAATATTCTGTATGCAACATAACTTCGTAAGTAATTTCAAAAATCATCAGAGTTGTTCATATGCTGTTACTGACTTAGTTCTGAGTGCCAAACGAGGGGAATATTTGCTGGCAAGGAGAACTTCTGTTCCTTTAAGAATGGCTCATAAATCCTCCCTTGTAATAAATATTTCAAGATTAAAATCAATGCGTTACAAGTTTCAGACAAGGCTGTTTATCAAGATGAAATAGTCCATTTCCTAAAAGGCAATATTATTTACATTTTATGTGAGTGTGGGCATAGATGAGAAATTGTTATTTAAGAGCTGCCAGGATTTTTTCCCCTCAGAAATGGTAAATGAAAAATGCTGAAAAACTTCTTTCCCTAATTTTTTACTACTTTGAGAGCCTGACTTGCTGTCAGGCTTAGTTTGTGCAGTATTAAATTCTGGTAAATTTGTAGATACTAAATATTCTAATATTGTGCTTAGTGTAAGTAAGCATCAAGCCTTTTTTGTCCTGATTCCATAATTATAAATATGTGACTTTTTCTTTGTGAAAAGGGACACAGAGCTACTGTGTACCCAGGCCTTGGGGAGAAAGTAGGGGTGAGAAAGGGCGTAATAGATATGAAAAATTAGACTCCAAAATCCATACTTTAAAACAAATGTTGTCTTCTCCTGTTTACGTTAGCCTACTTGCATGAAACTTCTTCCTTCCACATCTCAACTGTTAAGCGAAGAGCTGTGTTGTGACTATCACTAACTGCGCATCTGACTACAATTTACCTATGTTATGATAGAAAGTACTAAAGAACAAGAGGAATCAAAGCATCAGTGTTGCATTTTTGTCATTTTTCATTTCCTCATTGCACTATAGAAAGCACAAATATATGAGGTGTGAATACCATCTCATGAACAAGAGGTCAGTTCCAGTCTGTGTAAGACGTTACTGCTGAACTAACTGTATAACTGTTTTCACCATTTGCAAGGCGAATTAAATTAGGGTTCCAAAGGAACTGGAAAACAATACCATACCATGCAATTTATATCTAGGCTCTCCAGCCAAAAAGCATAGTAAGAAATATCTGCTGGCTGTATCCATCTTTTTATTTTTCATTATAATCACCTTTCCATTTTTCTAAACACGCAGCCTGTTTGCTTTTCCTCTGTAGTAACTTCTAATGTTAACTTTTAATATGAGCCTTTGAACAGTATTCCTCAATGTCATTATTTCAAGATTTTATGTATGCAGATATTTTGCGTATCGGTTATTTTTCTTAAGGTCTAGGCTGATACCAGTATAATTTACAAAAAAAATGCTTATAGAAAGAAAAACATCATTATGAAAAAGCTTACTATATCGGCTACTCAGTTCTTGGTTTGCTTTTAATCTCTCTTCTGAAGCTGAAATTATAACCTGTTTACTTTCCAGTTTCGGCTTTCTGATACTTTGGTTTGATTTCAGGTTACTATTGGCCAACTGTATTCCACGCAGAAATTGGTTATTGAGAGTCCAGGAAACACATAGCTATGAGAAGACTCTGATCCTGAAGCAACACTGGACCATCTTCAGCATCCTACAGTGCCACATACAGATGCGTAAACTCACTGCACATGTCTGAGCTTTTCTGTTCAGCAAAAGAAATGCCTGAGAGACTCAGTTTTTGGCAACCAAAGTACTATTTTCTAATGGTTCACATGTTCTAAAATATATTGCTGTGATTTATAATGGCATGTAAGGTAGTCTTGAAATCTGTTTGCTTGTATGTCCCATGAGATGAAATAGTTCCTGCCCTACTTTGACAATAAAACTTCATTGAGCTACCTGTAATCAGATAGATTGTTCTGCTGCTGACCTCTTCCCTCACTGAGCACGAAAGATGTGTTAGATTTAAAACCCCTCACCCAGTTACTAAGTTCTTATTGCTCCTGTTTCATTTGAAAACATACAGCATCTGAATTAAATGAATAAATACGTAGTCCATTTTAAATATTAAAACCAGAGATGAACAGAGTTCTCGTCTCCTGGACCTTGATACTTACAAGTGTCACAAGCTGCATTGTGTGGTTTCTTTAAAGAGCATCCCTTGACATTTCAGGAGGCAACATAAAAATTTCACTAGTTCTTTCTTTAGTTTCCAAGAGTTTAATAACCAGTCTCATCCTACTTTTAACAATTAACAGATCAGAATAGCAGAATGTAAGACTTGCATCACCGGGGCTCGGGAGCTTTAAAATATATTTTCACCACCGAGTCCTTTTCCAAATTTGTTGAAGTGCAGCTATTAGCAGAAGGCACCACATCACTTTATGCAAAGTTTCCCTTTTTCACAAAGCTCCTGAATTTTGCAGGAGAACAAGAACCTAACTATGACAATAACTCAAGTGCTGTAAGTCATGAATTGGCAGCAAGCTTTGCCTAGCAAAAGTGGAACACTCAGTATACCATTTTATTGCTTATTATTAAATCTGTAGAATAATCAACACTTTTAAGACAATATGTTAAAAAAAAAAGCAAGCAAAAATTTTGATCAGGTTCTCTTCAAGTCACTGCTGTGCTTGAATTTGTTTCCCGTTAGAAATTTGCAGAAAAAGTAAGCAGTGCAAAATTTTTTTAATGGCATACAGAAAAAAGCTTCCTTTTTTTTTTTCAGGGGGTTGTTGTGGGGTTTTTTAAGAAGAGAAACAGAAACTCAAAACTAGTTCCATGACACTGTGGCTTTTAAAAACCTCCCCTTATTTTTCTTGCTTCCCAAAATTCACCTTTGTTTAGAACATCTATTGTTTCGCGTTGTTCATGCTGTGTGATAATATTATTAAAGCAGAGAATAGACGAAGTGTCTAATTTAGAACAAACTCCCATTCCTCACTACCCTTTAAAGTGTATTTTATAATTTTGTACAGTTAGATTGAAATGTATAGTAATGCATTCCATTACCAATATAGTGTACAGAATAAGATACTGTGACTACCCGAGACTACAAATGCAGCCTCCATTCTCATTTTCAAATAAAAGGCAAATACAGTAACAATTCTCCTCGTATGAGGTGTGTAAGTATTGCAATGTAAATTGCTTTTAGTGAACGTTTTATTAAAATGGCATTTAATTACTCTAAGAGGTGAAATACATTAGATTCTGTACTTTAAATCTCCACACTCACAACTGGATAATTAAATGCAGTTAAGTTAATGGTGAAAGTGTAGGGGAAGAAAGGTTTGATTACTATTTAAGCTTCCAGTGAACTTAAAGAAATGTAGTAACATCTTACACGTTTAGAGGACACAGGCTTGGAAGGGCTGCCAGTTTTATACTCTAAGGAACGTGGTCCCTAAAACAGCACATGCAAAATCCTTGTTTAAAACAGCTTAATTACTGGAACAAGCACTGCATACTATTTCAAGATCTGAGAATGTATGCTAGGAAACAAAATAAACATCCTTATAAATAGCGTAGCCCTAATTTATAAAGAGGGACAACTCCATCAGTAACATTTTTACTATTTAACTCTAAGTTTTCACCATGTTTACAAAAAAATAAGAGTTTGTTTTCAAATAGACACCCTTCAAATACATAATCATTTCTTCCAAAACACCAGTACCTTTCCAGTGAAGTTCCTTACTGTTTGGTTTCCACCAAGAATACAGAGGTAGATGGTACGTGCTGATGCAGTCATGGGCATGTGAAATTCCTTATTAATTCCCTTAAAAGCATGAAGGAGATATCTTCTCCATTAACACGGAAAATTCTGTTGTGAAGTTTTGGTGGTAGATACAACACTACTGCTCTCCTGATTCATGCCATCTGCTCCTACTTTCTGTCTCAAGGTTACCACTCATATTATCTCTCCCTTAGCCTTTTATACCTGCAAAGGAGCACTAGTAACCTTCAGGATATGTTCTACAGAGAGGACCCATCAAGAAAAATACAAATAAATTTCAGGCTCTGTAATCTCCCTCTCTCCCCAATCCGTAGTGCAGAGGTTAAGACAGCTCACTTTCCCAGTCAAGGAAAAATTAGTTCTTATTGCAATTTAACCATCAGCTTACCATACAGTATTTATACATTACTTATTAGAAGTAATGTATGTAAGAAAACTGCTGCTAAGGACCAAAAGCCTGGGTAATACTGTCTAACTTGTTAACAAAAGTGCAAAGCTAGCAAAGGTATCAGCAGTTACTCCTCAAACCCCACACAATCACTGCATTTTAGAGGTCCGTTCCCTCTCTGTTTCAGATTCCTTTCCTCACCAACACACGTGTACGTACACCCTCCGCTAGCATTAGTTACATGCCTATCAGTTGCATCTGCTTGTAAACTACCTAGAAATATTTTTTTCCTTTCCTAATGTCCATTTTAAGTAATTTTGTCATAACATGCCCAGTTCTGTCTAACAACGTAGCTTATCAAATGCTTTATCATTAAAATCCTACAAACTATGGAAGGAAAATACTTAGAAACCACATCTGGATTAGGAAGTCCAGCGCAGAAATAATATTTGTAGGCTGGGATGACTTTAGTATTATGTTTGTATCCACTTGCCCTGTTCTTGCTCTTGGCTAGAGGCACATGCTCGTCGTCACTGATGGGGACAGCGAACTGGAGAGCTGGCACTGTGGTCCAGCCTGGGAGTTGCTGTGCTCTTCTGGCTGCACCTTCTGTGTTTCACCAGTTCCGTTTACGTTGCAATACTCATTAAATCTCCCTCTTGGCACGCTGTCAGGAGCTTTGTGGGATTTTGTCAAAGCAGTGTAAACAACAGGAATAGTCAAAACACAAAGGAATGACTTATGTACAATGTCCACTGCTAGAAAAAGTGTATCCTTCTTCCTTAGTCTAGAAGGGAGCTCAATAAATATCTTTACTAAAGCTGCAATGTCTTAGCAAAACGAGCTTGCTTTTGTATTATATTAAAAATGTTTGTCTGTTCCTGATTTCAACATTTTAGCAAACTATTAACCTCAGCAGTATGCACCGAAATTTGAATGTTTACATATACTGAAGTCTGTCATGACTGTTACTGTTACCGTATAAACTTGGAAACAGCACTCTGAAAGAAAAGAAAAGAACCATTTGTTTAATATTAGTAACTGTTTAAAGGACAGGCATTTCTGTCGTGTGTTACAGCTTCACAGGAGATGTTACTGCAATTGAAAGCTGAGTTTCAAAATGCCCGGCTGTATCAGAGGTACAGCTGTCCTGTAGCAGCCCAGGAGAGTAGCATGTGAACGCTTTACATACAACGTTGAAATAGGCTGAGAAGGATTTTAACTTAGGACTCACATTTCTAGAAGGGTATTTCTATAGAAAACTCCACCAAGTTTCCAGGCGTTAAAAGCTTTACTGGCACCCTCTGACGTCAGCAGGTAGAAGAATACTTTTACGGAGAAGCACCAGCCCCTCAACTGACCTCCTGTAATGCAACATAAATGCATCTCTCCAGATACCCAGCAAGTACCATACGTACACATGAACAGCGTCAGGAAAGAGCTGTGCGCTGACTCTTTTCCTGAGTTTTCCGTAATGATCTACAGTGAAATCCTGGCATTATTCAAGTCAGGAGTATACCGATCGCGTTGTTCCACGATTCTTAACACAGGCATAATGATTTCATACCCTTAGGAACGTTTTGCTTGATGACCTTTATAAAAAAAGAAGGAAGGTGTGTAGCTCTTCTACTGAGAGTTTACATGCTTACTTCTTTTTTCAGTATTTTAGACTGTAAGAATAGTGCATGAGCCCTTAATGTGGAAGCAGGAAAAAAGAGAGAGAAGCCAATAATTCTTCCAACGCTGTGTATTTTCTACAACTGTAGGAGGAGCAAATTCGGAACTCTCAAACCTGTTTCACAAACACATGCACCTTCAAAGGATTCTGCAGCTTACCCAGGGAATTAAATACCATCAATGTGTTGCAGGAGAGGCTTCTTTCTAAACTACTTACCTGTTTCCCTGTTAAGCCCGGTATCTACTGAAGCTTTATGAGAGGGGGAAGTGGTGGTAAGTAGCGCATTCACATGACTACTCTTCTGTGTTCAGGGTAAGAGAACTGTGGAGGCCTGTGAAGAGTGCACAGGCTTTCTATTGAAAGAGCGCACCACATAAATATTTATACCGGTCTTTGGCAATATGCTAATCCAAGGCAAGTAATTTTCCCTCTCTTAAAAAGAATCATGAAAAACAATTAAGGTGATTTAATTACTGCCACCCATAGACAGCAGATTTTGAACTCCTGACAGATGAACATTCATCACAGTGCCATGTTATCCTAACCCCGTAACACAAGACTCTGAACAGAATAGACAATTAAACCTAGATCATTTCCCCTACCTTCCTGACATGCTTTGGGCTGGATCCAAATCCCAGGGAAGCCAATGGGAGCAGAAGCCAGGCTTTTCAAGTCCTGACTGAAAGCCCTGGCTTTAAATAAAACAGAAGTAGTTTGCATGCAAGTTTGCAGTTCTTCATGACACCGGAGTAAATTTAGCTTCACAGTCCTTTTCTGAATCATTTGAATCTGAATTTAAATGTCAGTGTAAGCTGCAAAAAATTGCTTAAGGAAGATTTAACTTTGATGTCCTTCACACTATAGAGGTTCAACTATATTAAACTTTTTGGTTTTATATACACCTATAAAACCATTTGGCAGCTACTTCTCCCCCAAGCCCTTAATCCATGGGGAAAAAAACAGAACTCCGCATAAAATGAAAATCTTTGGAGCTGGAGTTTTTCCGAGAGTGCTAACAAATATTTATCATTTCTTGTTTCTTAAGTTAGGGGAGGGAGGGTCTTTATGAGCGCATCCTCCAGAAGTTATGCTCTGAATCTCTATAAGATACTACATTAACAGTAATGCAACCAAACAAGAAGAGTGCTTCACTTAACGTTTTACTCTGTTGGGCCTTTTGATTTTCTAGAATTAGAACTACTTCATTTTGAATACATTTCTTTGAGAATAAAGTTGCAGGTGCGCGAAGTATCTCAACCTACGACCCCAAGCAGCAGCCCTGTGCTTTGCTGATGCAGGCTTGCTAGCATTCCGTACACACGTCGTCCAGTTCTGATTTTCACACTGCTGCCCAGCGTCATCTTTGGTGAGGCCTTGCGTTTCTACAGCCCTCAGTAACCTCTTCTATGAAAATTCAGAGAACTGTGCGCGGGCAGTCCTTGAAACCTGCTTTGGAAATGGATGCTTCTATAACATCGTAAAAGTACAAAAAAGTACTATCTATTAAAAAGCGAGTATGTTTGATTCTCGTCTGGGAGAGGTTCCCCCTTTTCTTTCACAAAAAGTAATTCTTAGTAATAAATAAAAGCGCTTTACTTGTTACCAAAACACAAAAATGTTGTGCTTTAATTATCACAATTTGCAGGATTTTAGACTGGCACCGATTTTCTGAAGCACTCAAAAGCATGTTGCTGTTTTCTCTCGGCAAATACTTTCTTGTGTTTTGAATTTCAGATCACACCTCTGAAGAGAACACGTAAATGTTACATTTTCTGGATGTGGATGTTTTACACCCCCTGCCCACAGCTTACAGCGTACCAGAGAACATTTCTAGCCCCCTATCAATAAGCGCAGCTAGCTGGGATTCTTCAAGGTACCAGCTCTGCACCTCTGCCCAGACACAGCCGTCAGAATACGGCTACTCCTTTAAATTCTGTTTAAGGAGAGATCCCTCCCCACCCCCCCCCCCCCCCCTCCTTTTCTGGCAAAGTTTCTTTCTTCTCTGAAGCAATTAATAAACAAAACTCAGAATAAGGAATGGGCTCCAGAAGCCCCAAATAGTACATTGTACTTAAATGAAGAATCAATCTTAGTGCTGTTAGCATCACGTATCAGCTTAAGGGCACGCTATTTCCTTGACACAACTATCTGAAGAAAGGCTAATTCATACCAGATTATTCCGTGTAATATCCTGTAATCCTGTAATGCACGGTAATTTTAAAACAAACTTGTGCAGGGAAGTAGTAGAGTTCGCTGTGCTCCCTCAAAACCTTTCATGCTTTTGGCGAGAGTTTACGTGTAACTTGGAAAAGGACAGTAAGAACTTCTTTCTGTTTGCCTGCACGGAGCTTTGACTCCCTTTGAATTGTTTTCAAAGCAACTGGCGCTAGTCTAACAGCAAGACGGTTTCTGAAGGAATTAAACACCTCTTCATATTTGGCCGTATTCTCACGCTATGGTTTACGTACGGGGTTTGGGGGGGCAGGCCGTGTTTCAGAAGCAGCGCGCCCGTTCACAAAACTGCAGGAACTTTCATCTGAAGCTCCCTCTGCTTCGCGTCTTTTCCCCAGTAAGCCCCCTGCTTCCATCTCCGATTTTGTACCAGCTCCCTGAAGAAGCAGGTTATCCAAAGGCCTGTTTTCAAGTATGGGGAATTTTACAGAGCTGCGAATTTTTCTAAGGTGCTCATAGCGGGCTTTAAGATGTTTTCTATCTTCAGAAGAAATGAAGACCTGGGAAAACTCACAGTATGCTCTGTTTTAAAAAGGAAAATAATCCTCCAAGGTCTTGCTGAAGAACATACATCCATGTCAGAACATTTTCTGTGTTCTGATAATGTCGTACCTACTTGTTTTTTCATCCAAAACATTGGATGAATTCTGAGCTACTGTATCAGAAGAAAACAAGTCGAGTCAAAGCCGCAGAAGAGCCAGAACAAAACTCGACTGAAACCTGCCTATCTTCCACCCGTGCTAGTAAAGCTTCCCGACATCACAGCTCGGCCCAAGATGCCTGTTACAAGAGCATACCCAGCCGTCATGTGCTTACAGGGCGATTTGCCTTGTGGCTCCGGCAGGACCACAGCCATTTTCAGCTATAGCCCGAAACGCCTCACATGGACGGGCAACGCCCCTGGTTACCGTGAGGCACGCCAACAGCTCGAGCCCCTCTGCACCGCACACGTTAGGGCAGGGGCACGGCCAGGTTGCAAAACGAAGAAGTATCCTGTTACATTTTCCTATACAGAAAAAAGATTTGTCATGGTGAGCTTTTAAACTTTTTTAAAGCTTTTTTTATTCTTACAAACCCATTTTCATTGGTACTTTTTGCTTACTTTCAGGCCTTGGGACATCAGTAGTAGTCAACCTCTAGGCTTTGCAATGCAAGAGTGAAGACTACAGGAATCATTGCAAGTGTCCAGCGCTGTGAAGTCCAACAGTGTGCTCAATAAGCCCCTTTCCCAACAACATACAAATACTGGAAAAGAGGTAGCAAAATAAGCCGAATAAATTATAAATTCTTGAGAAACGTGGTGCAAAATGTAACATAAGGAGAGCTGAACTAAGGCACTTGTTTTCATTCATTACTGAGGACACCCTCTCTGTACCGCAGTCACTCCTCAGTGAGAAGGTCATCCAAATCAGCCACTGCTCCCCAAATCTGAAAATACAGAACTGTGTGTGAGAGGGACACCATCTTTTACTTTACAGTGCATTACTCAAAGGTGTTACCAAAGCTCTCCTGATAAAGGCAGCATCAGCAAATATTTTAACTCCTCGTTTGTCCCGGTTTTGGACTTGTCAATCGTGTGAAAAGAAGTCACCGGTCTATTTTAAGCAAAAACATTTTTGCAGAAGTCCCTGCTGGCTGCTATTAGCCAGACGGGATCTACACACGGGCCTAGGGAAGGCGGGGAGCGGTATCAAAGTGTGCTGAATGACAAAAACCAGAGCAGCCCAGTCCAGCCCCAGATCCAGCCCCAAAACGACTGCCTGTTGTTCAGAGCAGTCGCAGGCACGGCAAAGGTGGGATGGGCACACAAGCCTGTCACGAGTTTGACGGGGGATCACAACAGTGAATCGTATTGTTACGGAGTCCACTGAACTAAAAAAAAGTCAAAAAAAAGACAAATCACACCGTTGCTGGCGTGGTGCTACGTCTTTGAAAAGGATGTGGGAATGGGAGAACGGGGATGCTAAGTGAAATCCGCAGAGAACACGCCGTTAAGTTTTCACGCAAGCGCTCCGTGCACCTCTGACTGATCGGGTAAGTGAAGGCAAGCCCACACCAAGACCTCGAAAATTCACTTCAAGGGTGGAAAAGCAAAGCCCACGCTACTCGGTCCCCTTGTTCTCTCCAAAAAAAAGGGAAG
>NW_008825071.1:2322048-2338966 GCF_000699105.1 Pygoscelis adeliae | reverse complement strand
TCCCCGCCCGCCCGGGCGTGAGTAGCGCCGGGTCCTGCCCGTGTGCCGTGCTCGCCATCGGATGTCCCTCTTCTGCAGCTGGGAGTCCGTGAGACCCCCCCAGCTCTTACGTTTAAATTGCTTTCCACCCATCCTAACCGCAGAGAAAAGCTCCGAGACCTGAACTCGAGGGCAAAACCCCAAAGGCAAAGGGACCACCGCAGGCATTCTCTTCTTAAAGCGTAGTATCTTTTGTAAGCAAATCTCTCTAACCATTTTTTACCCGCACTTGGCACCAGCAGTACTCTGCTTCTGGAAAAGAAAAAGTCCAAAGCCTCCGGAGGCGCACGCACGCGCACGTGCACCCTCTTTGAAGGTCAGACTGTCTTCAAAGTTTCCACTGAGCAGCAACAAAAAAATCAAGGAGGAAAAACAAAATACAAGCTTTACCTTTTAAACAAATAAAGAGAATGGGAATCCTCCTCAGCTTTATTTTCTGAGCATGATGTACAGTAAACAGCAGCATCCTAACAAGATACTTTTATTAGTACGGTGAGACCCATATCTGAGAATTTTCCAAATTTAATTCTATACTTTGTGTATGCCACTGCCGTCTGGGGGTGACTTGCACGGATGACTGCAAAAATACTACCTTATTAAACTTCCCTCCATTCTTTTTCTCATGGAAGAGACGCTGAAAAGCACGTGCAGATAACACGGTACTTTCTGAAGGAATACACTCCCACGATGGATTTAGCAGAGGGGTTTTTTTGTTTCTTTGGCATAGTTTGTTCTATTTTTAGCGTCAGTCTGGTTGCCAAAAAGCAGCCTCCCAACGTGAGTGAATACAGAGCGGGTCAACCGAGCGTGCAGTCTGGGTCTCGCAGAGGGATGAATGTCAAAGCAGCAGAAACGCCACCCAACAGTTTCCTCAGCAGACGCTGCGGTGAGGATGTTCCTACTGCACCTCCACCGAAGAGTCGAACAGCGAACAGTTACTCAGAAGTGCCAAATAATCCGACTCCTCCAGCTTCTGGCCGTGCACTCGACATTTGTTAGTAGTTTGGTTTCCAGCATTGTAAGGAGAGGAACGAAGGGCAGACGTCCTCGCTGGCACCAGCTGTGCTAACGGAAAACATGACGAACACCAGTTTGCCGTCAGCTGCTCGTCACCACCACTCTGCTGCAAGCTGCCACGTTGGCCAGGCTGCCGGCTGAGCTCCTCATAGGAGCGCTCCTTTGCCTACTCCGGTCCAAGTGAGCTGGTGTGCCACCGTTTAAGCTCTTTGAGCTCAGCAGCCTCAACTTAACGGTACTAAGCCCCAGAGCACGCTCCCGAGTTACTCAGCGGAGGTCTGCGATGCAGCGCAGGAACGATGGTCGTCTTCCCACACGCGACCGTTGGCAGGGAAGGCGCCAGTTCCACCTGCTGTCACCATCGCTCCCGACCTGCCGGTGGCTGTAACAGAGCAATGGACAACAACGTTGGGCCCCTCTCCTGTTAGCATTCATTTTGAAGAAAACAGGTTGCAATGCAGGCGCTTTCTTAACCTGTGCCTGGAAATGAGACCCCATGACCCACCTATCCGAGGCTTGCGGCACCCCAAATTACCACGTTGGAAAGAAGAAAAATGAATAGGTGATGTGCAGGTAACGGCGCTTAGTACTTAGAATATTGTCAAGATTCCTTAGGTAGAATAAAACGCTACTACTTTGCTTTCTCAAAGTAATACCTATTTTGTGGCGAGGAAAACAGAAATGAAGAAACCAGCCCTTACTTCCTCATGTGGTGTTTATTCCAGTAACGCTTGGCATGCTGCCTCAGCTTGCCAAATCATTAACAAATGTTTTAGGCAGCAAAGGGAAAAAATGTGCCATTTGCTGATAAGGCAAAACCATTTGGACTACTAGAAATTACAGAGGAATGTGAAAGGTGCAAGCAAAATAAGGGACAGCAAGAAGAGAAACTTACTGTAAATATTGATAAAAGTTAAGTAATATTGTAGCAATTAATATACGTTTCTTACATATTCCATAACTCTGGGAGACAGGCCTGCGAAAAGGACTACTCTTCACAGAAATTAAGCAAAAGCAGTTAAGGCAACAGGACTCCGTATTGCATGAAAAGAATTAAAACCAGGCAATTAACGGCATAGAAAGGGAAGTCGGATTTTTAGAGGTAATCAATTGCTACCGTTCTGAAAGGGAGTACTTTAAAATCAGATAAACCTTTACAACAGATGTTCAACTGATGTGACAAACTATGCCAGTGGACATTAGTTAAGGAGGCATCTAGTGTTGTCTCTCAAGTATTTCAAAATGGATTCTCTTAAGAGAACGGGGCAGCCAGGGTCTCAGGCTTCTAAGTACTATTTACCTCATTTGCTATTAAAGAAAATGTTGAGATAAAAGCGGGCGGATTTCCTAGTAAAAGACAAGACAGCAGATTCGCAGTCAGAGGAGGCTTTTTGCATTCCCTGAGCTTGGACCAGTTATGTTTAAGGTCATGAAGTACATACGGGATCAACACAGCATCTTCTTTAATCTCCCCCCTCCTCGTTTCCCAGCTACCCACCTAATCCCCACCCTGCGTTCCACACGCACATCTTGCAGGAGCACCTGCATCCAAAAATGGCTACTGAATGACATAAAAGAAATACGAATGCGCAGATCACTGGTAAGCGATCCATGGTATTGCCTTCTCACTTCTGACTGTGATTGCATGGTTATGTATTCCTCAGGACTTGTTAGATCAGAGATTTTGGGTTGCTGCATTGGTTTGGAGCTCTATTTGATGTGCAATTTAATAAATCGGTCAGGCTGCTTGGATCAATAGTCGTCATCATTTGGACACAAAATGAACACGAAAGTACTTGTTTGCAGACACCCAGAGGCAAGTAACTGGGGGATTCTGTTGATTCCACTCAACCACACAATTTAATCCAGAAGCCCATTCAAACACTGCTCGTCATTTCTTTTTCCGCACTTTTAATAGTAGCTTCAGCCTTCAAATCCCAAACCAGCAGATTTCCCAGTTAGTCCCAGAGGAAAGTATTCTACTTATGGATGTATCTAGTTCAAATATGCCAAATCTCTCCAATTCCCCACTCAAGTCTTTCCAAGAAAATCTCCCGTGACACTAGCTTATCAGAAAACATGAATCACTAATAACTACTAAGCAATATTACACAATTTACAGGGATTTAGAAATATGCAGGGATTATCTCAAGTTCTAGCAGCATTCATTCTGAACGATCTTCTTGCTTCACTTTGAAAATCATGTAGTTCTTCATCCCGATTTTAACAGTTGCGTTGCTTGTACAAAAATGGCAGGGAGGATATTAATAGCTTCCCCAATTATTTAAAAAACCATAAATGCTCCCTATCCCATGGGAAATTCTAGCTTCTCCGTATTTTTAATAAGGATAGGATTTCAGTTTGCTATGTTTGTGAGGATGGTCAAACACTGAATGAAGGACTCAGTGGCTCTATACAATCTGACTAGAAATCATTCGGAAGGTAGATTACTAGACCTAATTTTCTTCTTTATGCAGGAAAACCAAGCAGCTGTACTCCAAACAGGCATGCATTACATCTGTAATGGAAAAAGTACTGAAATGGAAACAAATATTTGGAAGTGATTATTTGAGTTTCCAAATCTTAAATCCAAAGCTTTAAACCTAATTTCTGCAGGATGCTCAGCAAGCAAAATCCTTTGGAGCTTTGAGTCTTTCAGACAACCACTTTTAGAGATGTCTGCTGTATACTGTCTTGTCTCTCAGCAGACTTGCACCTGACATTCCTTACGGGATGTAGAGAGTACTTCAAATATATGAAAATATATTTATTCTGTTTTCCTGAATTAGAGCAACGGTGTGTTTCCCAAAATGATGTGCAATATCCTTTTCAATTGCTAATACGGACTATTTGGCAGTAAGGCAAGGAAGGTCCCTTCATTTGGGTGAAATGCCAACCTCTTCGAAGGTGGAGTTTTGTAACTGATTTCGGTAGGTCCAAGATTCCTCTGCATCTGGTATAAAGTCAAGCTCGTTCTTTGTGACAAGCAAATATATAGCAATGGCACAAAGGATTAATCTTTTTTTTTTCACTTTCTGTTTTGCAAAAATTGTAGTGAAAAGGTTCCAAGTGCTTGAACAAACACTAAATTCAGACTAGAGTTTGCATTAACTGTGACAAAACCACGTTGCACAGAAACTTGCAATTCACTAAGATTTCAGAAGCGTTGCTTGGTTCTTGTGGCTCTCAGAGGTGTCAAGTTTTGGTTTCATACCTGTGATTTATAAGATATTTTCTAAACTTTTTATATTCATGTGCTACACGGAAAATCTTAAGTCATTTGTCAAACTTTTAATCGGTAAATCATATTATGATTAAAAACCCGTATACAAGCTGCCATCCTAACAGAGAGACTTATTGTTGCATTTCAACAATTTAACCCAAATAGACAATCTTTGAAAGGGCAAGCTCAGAATATCAGTGAGAAAAATTGTTTCAGCTTCCAAAATTTATTCACAGCGTAGGAGTTGAAAAGGGTTTGGGTTTATGGTTTTTGTTTGTTTTAATGTGGATCTCCAGAAAGCTGCAGAGCCACATCTCTTTCAAAGGCTTCTGATGAACACTAGGATCCAGGTTCTCACATATAAAACCTCTATGTTTGTGTATATTTTTTATTTAGCAATCTAGGGAAAATATAATTTGGATCAAATTCTTGCCCTACATTATGCTATTATATTGCTTTGGACTTTGGTGAGAAAGAAGCTCCATCTTACCCGGAGTAGTCTGATATAAAGGGCATCCTACCCCCAGAACTGTTGCTGGGCTATTACAATAGTAATTTTTTTTCTTGCTGTCTTAAAATGCTGGATTTTGCTCCTGCCCTGCCATCTAGCAGACTGCCTCTGGAAAACAAAAACCAATGTCTTCTTAAAACTCCATAAGGAAACTTATGCAGACAGAAGATGTGTTTACCTCTTGACTAAGGACACTGCAAAATTCCAAATGCTTGAAATACCCTCCAAAATGAACTCCTAGGAAGTATATGAAACATAAATGACAAAACAACACATCTCTAAACCAGCTTTTGAGTTGTTAGCACATGAACATTAGATGTCCGAGGCATTAGATTTTTGTTCCCCTTTTTTTCCCCTCTAAGGCATTAGATTTTTGCCCATTGGAAATGAGACATGAAAATGGAAAATGACATGAACTTGTACCCACATTAATTCTGTTTTGTATTTTTGTGTTTGTCTTTTTCACAAGCAGCAAGGCATGTAGCTCACTCAAGATCAATAGCGGCATGAACTCATCTGGACTCTCCTAGGACAACAGAATTGGCCAGCGGGTCAGAAGGACCTTCATGACTTTGGCTGACGAAGCCTCCGCCCGTCTTTAGAGTCGTGTTTGACATGGTATAATTGAATGGTAGCCTGACCTCATCAGCTCAGATACCTCCCTGTCTTTTGGGAAAATAGAATTGTGCAATATAGCCTGTTCTAACAACTCCTGGCAAACGCAGGCCAACCTTTTCAGTCCAGCAGTCACAACCAGGCAAGTTGTACGTCAGTCTCATTTCTTTCACTTGGGTTAAAACACGGGAATAGGCTTTCCAAGCAACCTTGCTGTACAAACCCTATGTTAAAACATGTTTGCTTGAATGTGTAGTTTTCCAAACCCCCGAAAAAGGAATAAATGCGACCCTGTCTCTTTGCAGTTCCCCAGAACTGTCTCAGTTGCAGTTTGTTCTCAATTGCTAAGCTGTGACAGTGGATAGCTAAACAGATAGAAGCTATCCCAATAGAAGACCTTGTAAGAGAGAGAATGTTTATCACAGGCGTTTATATTGATTCTCATGACTTATGAACATTGTAACTTCAGTTGATGTACATATATACCAGCAACTAGGTATCTGTAACACAATACAATACTGCTAAAAGCACAAAAGACGACTTCAGAGTTGAATTTCAGTGAATAATCTATGTTATGTAGTGGTCTGAACAAAGAGAGATTCGCATTTCTAAAGAATGCTAATAGTTTTTACAGTAGGGGAAAAAAAAGCAGAAATAGGTGCTGCTTTAGTATTACTGTACCATTCTAACAAGTAAGCCTACACTTGAAAACTCTCAAGTGCATGAACAAGAAACAGGACTGCACGATACAGCCTAACCCTGCAAAAGCAAAGGACTGCCATAATAGCTATCATAAGCAGTATACAAAAAAAAAAAAAATCACTGAAATAGCCATATATGAATGCAGGGATGCTTAGTCCTGCATCACCAGGAGTAAAAAAAGAGAGTTTTCTATTTCATTGACTATAAATACCATTAAGTCCCCCAGTCCTAGTGAATTCAGTCCCACAGTTTAGCAGGAAAGGCAGAAAAGAAGCTCCATCGGGTGGTGTGGTTGATTGTAATTACTTATACATTTCATTTAATTGCAAATACATTCTTCTCCAGCAACCAAATGAAAAATTGAAGTAACATGTAAAGGATCACTCGTCCTGCAAACTGAACCAGCATTGCCTAACACTTTAAAATCAGAAAACGCTATAAAATCAGGACCTCCTTCTGTTTAAAGCGAACCGGGGTTGAAGCCTTTCAACAGAACGCACAGGTGATCCTGCCAGGGTACCAATCGAGGACACAAACAGATCATCAAACAAAAATGAACGGGTACGTTAGCACACTTCGAGAGGTAACCTGCTGCAGCCTGGGGTGGGGGAAGAGAAGGCAGGAATCATTGGCTGGAGGATGAAGGAGGAGAAGGCGTGTGAATATGAAGTCAGGGTTGCTGCCAAACCTGTCATATAAAAGTTTATGGGAAGTTTACAGAGGTATTAAAAAAAAATACTGCTGTGTCTCATAGTAAGGAAAGAAACCATTCTTCAGTTAGTTGTTTTTATAAGAAACTAACTTTCTCCAATAAACAAATGGCAATTTTGTTGGAAAAGACACTATTTCCCATCTTCAAAAAATCTTGAACTGTTCTAGCTGTAACAAATTCGCAACATCTTATTATGAAAACTAAAGCAGATGCTTTAATCGCTTTTTTATGTCATAAAATGACTACATTTTAGGAAGCTGCTTTCTTCTTCCCTGCCTCCACTATGCTCTTATCGCCTGAGCTGTGAAAATGGTAGACTTCTTGAATGCATTGACAAATGCAACAGAGGAACCTGGATGCACAGAACGGCTTAGAAAAAATAAAGATCAGGCTGACCAGTACCTGTACTGGATATCTGCAAAGAACTGCTGAGCAAACTGCGGTGATGCTGACGGTCAAGTAAAATAATTTGACCTAAGCCTACAAATCTTTTTAGCAAGTATTCAGTTGCAAATATATGTGTAGACACAACATCTGTGTAACTTCAGCAAAGTCACTGCAACATCTGTGTAAGTTCAACGAAGTCACTGCTTTGCAGGGTTGGAAGATATGTTCCCCCAAGCTGATGTTATAAAATGTTATAAGCATGACAAAATATAAAAGTAATTAGCGAAATAATACTAGATTTAGCTACTGAAGGTCTATGCCTCGTTTCATGTACAAACTCATGCCTGCTACTGCTCATTGAAGAACCCATGGCAATTTCTTTCAAGACCAGTCCCAGTAGCCTAGCCAAAGTTTGTGCTGAACAACAGCAATCTTAAACACAGATAAACCTTGTCCTGCAAACTCAGGGGAATAAAATATACTTTGTCTACTCTTTTTTGGTGCCTGCATTTCAATGGGGATATATGCTGCACTTCCTCAAGTCAATGCATCAGTACTTTTTCTGAAGAGTAGAGCAGAGCTTAGTATTAATTACTCACAAAAAATCCATGTTAAAAGAACGTTGAGAATACAGATTCGAGCACCCATGTGCTAGAAATTGCCCGAAGTCACATTGCCTTTGTAACATTAATGCAGCCTTTTTGAGTGTATCATTTCGGTTACAGCCTTTAATTATGCATTCTTAGGCTATTTTTCCCTCAGGACTGTCTCATTGAGCACACAAGATAGGCAGCTACACAATGGTGGTGTCATTGCTTTTCTCTGCATTGCTCAATGTGTAGCTGTAGGCCTTGTTTATTGAACAGTATTCCAGTCCTGCTCTGGAGATGTGATCAGATTTCCTCACGGGATCCTCCATAGTGGTCAGCACCACAGTATCTTCCAACTGCTTCAGAAGTAGTAGACTACTATGAGATGAAGCATTCCTGATTTTCCTACTAGAGAGCTGAGCTATGGAGAGGTAAAGGTAAAAGGTGTCCATTTATTCTACGTGCTCACTTTGGATGTGTGCAACTTGACTTTTGAGGTTGCTTATCCATACTTAAGATTTCACAGGGGTTCAGAGCATCGTGCCTTTTCATTTCAGCTAGAGCTGTAAGTGGTCGGTACCTCAGAAATCTGACTGCTTGGGTTCTCAGAGTAGGAAGTTAGCAACATGCAATAGGTAATCAAGTTAGTTTAAGCAATTTGCTTAGCATTGCTAGGTGCTTGATGTCAGGAGCAGCAATAAAATTCTCTCCCTCCAGGCTAGAAATCACTTGCCTCCGTGGCAGGACCATCCTTTCCCTTCCTGCCTTCTTTGCAATTCGAAGCAAATAAAGTCCAAATCCTCCAGCCATGTAAGTAGTATGTGATCGTGGCACCAAACTCTTATTAAGAAATTATGATTCGTATCTACACAAATTGAGATTGCAACCTTAAAAAAGTTCTTTTAGGCTTCTTGTTCCCAGTACTGGCTTGGCACAATTCGGGGAGGTTCCATTTATGAGCCATCTGCAGATAATACATAGTCCACATTATCATACAGTAAATATTTAAGAATAAATTTAGCTAAATATGTTTCCTTTGCTGGTATCCTGACTACTAATCTGCTGTAACTCTGCTTCTGTCTCCATTTTCATATCCAACTAAAACAAAAAGACAAATCCCACGTCTCCTATTTCTTTTCACTCCCAAACTGATGAGACATCTAAAGGCTGCTACTTCCGTGATTCAGTATGTCATTTCTAATGTCTCTATAATATGATAGACTGTAAATGCAACCTAATGGTGCCAAAACTGACTTATCTTTTTGCTTGGTGAAGCAGAAGGACTCAACTCACTTCAGTTTGAAAATATTTCAAGAACAAGTCACACTGTAAGGAGTTCAAAAAGAATCCAGTTGAAAGAAGACACTTCTCTTCTGAAACAAAGATGTTCCTGAATAAGAAGCATTGCCATTCACACCCTGCATGAGCACAATTCAAGTGAACAGAAAGTTTTTACTGCTCTGTGTCATTCTGTTCCCAACAGCACTAAGTAGGTCACTGTCCACTCGCACTGGACATGTTGCTTTATACCATAAATAACTTTGCTGACGTTAAGGGCGCAATTCCAAACTTACGCTGCTGTAAGCGACTGTAGGACATCGTAACTTCGAATCTTTTAAGTAAATCATAGACTGCAGAGTCTCAATTATGAATTGATTTCTGGTAGCTAACGTCCCTCTCCCCTACGTACCACTATTTCCTGATCATACACCCAGATCGTTTCAAACCAAGCATCTTACTCGCAGACCTCAGGATCACTCAACAAGATCAAGAGTAGCCAAGCCAATCTTAGGGAACCAAAATTTGGAGCCCTTCATTATCTTGTGGAGCGATTTAGTAATCAGGCTGGAGTCACGGGGAGGAGCAGCTTACCAACCGAGGGGGAAGAATGAACTAATGAACTGAGCAAGAGTTTAAGAGCAATGGATTCGTTTTCATTCTGAATATTGAATGGGTTCAGTGACTCAATTAAGTTGAATGACCTCAAAGGCCTATTTCAAGAGTAATTTTCTCTCCTTCCCTATTTTCCTTTTTTACCCATTGTCCTGAAGATCCCACTTAATTTTATATGCTGTTTTCTACTTATCCCTCCAAGTGAAGAAAAAATGGCATTTCTTACTCCTCCCACAAGCAGGATGCATCCATTTCCCAACAGAAGTCCCTTCCTTCTCACTCCAAGAACAAAAGGTTCATCTTGGCCAAATGCAGAGCATTTTTATTTAACTGTGAAGCCTGTCTTACTTTCAAATTTGAAGATTAATGACTCTGTGTAAAATTCTATGTCTCTTTTCTGCCATATGTTCAGGGGGTGTCTTATCATTATGGTTTACGACCGAGTCCATGTAGTCATCGTTTCTTGATTCGTATTACAGAACAGGAAGACCCATAAAGTATTGGCACTGAACTGCAACAAGATGCAAGTCACTTTATTTTTCACATTTAAGTGCAGTGGAAAAAAGCAGTGAGGTGGTGACCTTTCAGTATGTTCTCCAGAGCGCTCTAATCCTCCAGGCAACCAGCAAAGTCTAAAAGCTTATTTGAGATGCTGTGTCTTCACACTGATCCAATTTTTGCTCTTTGCTTGATCGAACAGACGGTGCAGTTTCTTGTCTGGATTTTTTGTCTAAACCAAAGTTCCAGACATGTACAAAGCCTTGCCTGTTCCCTAACACGTTTGGCCAGAAGCAGTAGCAGCAACTTTGGCAAGAAGATCATCTGAACACAAACTGCTAGCAGGCAGAATACAAGGACACAAGCTCTAAAGATAAAATTAACTTTCCTTCCCATCACAGCAATTAGCAACTGGTTTGCTGTGAATGGGTTGTGTATCAAATGATGCTGAAGGTCCTTGGACCTCAGGTAAAGAGCTGACCTGTAGTGACAGAGCTTTTATTCTTTTTTTTTTTCCCTCAATCACTTTATGCATGAAAAATTAATGGAGGAAATGTCACATTTTCCCCAGCTGTTTGGATAAAATTGCATTTATAGGAATCACAATTGTTTTAAGTTTACCAAAATTTAAATTTCAACCAAATTCACAGACTGCTTGTCTTTCAAAGTGGCATTTTTAATATTTCATTCAAAATACAGATTTAAAACAAGAAACAGAAAGACCTTAAAGTCATTCTGCAAAAAAAATAGAAGGGAAAAAAAAACAGTAAATGAGACTGCATGTCTGAACAGGGAAGAACGAGAGAAAAAGAAAAGCAGACTAGAACAGTCTGCGGACCTAACATCTTACTTACTAACATCTTGAGAGGTGCTTGGGAGACTTCCAGTCTTAAAAATCACAGGGACCAAAGAAGACAATGTCACGTCTGTAGTTATGGGCTTCAACTCATACATATACACACACATATAGGTTTATAATCTTATATATGCTTCTGTCTTCTCATATATTCTCATGCGTTTATACTCATATATATGTGTGTACTTATACTAATTTGACAGTTGCCCATCACATAGTCTTTGCAATACTTCCTGAACAAAACTTGCTTCCATCGATCCTATGACCCAGTTTAATATCAGCTGCTGTCAAGCACAGTTGGAGGGTGGGGACAGGGATGGTAGTTTTAGTGATACAAATACCTTATACCAGATTTTTACATTAATGTAGCCAGGCTCCTGTTCCTTACCCCTCTCTTCAAGGGCTCCACGAAATTCATTCCTCACACCGGACCTTCCAGGTGACAGGAGAGAAATGGTTCAAAACCTGTTTATTAATATAACATGCACAATTAATGGGTGTTTATGGGATTCTTTGAACATTAATGTCAAGAATTTTGCAAAAAATTTACATCTAAAACTTAAAAATGGGAACCTAAACTTAGAAGTCTGAATTCACATTTAAGTTTCAGTGTGAGAATGGTTTCTGAGTGACACAGGGATACACACGCTGACTTCGGTGCAGCTTGTGAAAGTACCATGCTTTGGCACCAAAATGCCAACGTCTGAACAATGTTTGGGCATTACAGGAGTAGTCTACAAAATAGTCCAAGCACTGAAAATGTATCTAAAGTGGAATGATAAGGACAGCCTGCTAATAGAGAATAACATTTTTAAAAGTTTTTAAGTGAAAGCGATTGGAAACTTTAAGTCGTATCTTTGGAAGTGGTTTATAATATGGCAGGCCGTTGCAGTCCATGTCCATAATTGCAAATATAATAAAATACACATTTCTGAACAACTCAGTATGTAAATATTCTTAATCCTAGTAATATGAAATAAGTGAAATGGGAAAAAGAGGATTTACTCCAAAATAAGTGTATTGAAACAGGGGCTTATGTGCAAAAAATCATTCTTAACTAGGTTTTCCAGAATAACTGTTTTCATGTATCTAGAAAGATTAAAACTTTGAATCTTGCTCAAATGAATGAAATGTACAATTCCAAATTTAAACTTGTGTCCTTCACTTCTGATAATGCCACACTGGTCCCTAAATCCTTAGATCCTCCTGAAAATACTACTCTTACCTGGGAACATGTAGCTTTTTTTTTTTAATCTTGGGTTGTTTTAAATTACTACACAGTTTCTATTGCTTAATTTCATAGCCAATACTAAAGAGAGAAATCGGGCATCCAGGCACTCCAGTAACCGCTTTTTGATCACCTGTGTACAGGCTCGGTGGCTGAGGCAAGCTCGCCATCCAGCCGTGGAGAAACAGGCTTCCAGCTGGCCGGGAGGACAGCCTCCTCTCTCTATGGCTTTCTTCTTCTGCTGGCACCATCTTCAGCTTCTCTTTGCTTGCAGTAGGCAACCACATGACTTTGATGCTGCATCGCAAAAGGATGATTGAAATTTCACAGCGCTAAACTTGCAGGGCCAAACTTTGCTGCCCATCCTCAGTCAAAACACCTACAGCCAGCCCCACGAGAGCTGGCGGAAGTGTGAAGTGCAGCATGGGACCTTTTACGATTTGGGGGTGTTAAGAGCAACAGTTCAGTGAGGGAAAAATACCAGTGGTCTGGCAATCCAAATATTTATTAACAATATGCATCAACATACAAAGGAGTACACAATAATAGGTACAGGAGATATTACTGGTTTATTGGTGGGAATGGCAAACCCTCTCCTTGAAGCAGACTGGAAGCTTGAGCTGTGACAGGAAGGAATTACTCTGCACTGATATTAAGAGAAAATGCACCCTACTTTGAACATTAAATTTCTACACTTTTTTTCTTTTTTTTTAAGGTGTGTACAGGAGGGAATGCTTAGTTTTATTTCCTTTTTGCTTTGCATTCTGTATCTTCATGACGGTGCACTAAAGTAACCGTGTGATCTGCTGCAATCCCAGGAGCAGCACTAATGTTACTAGAAATACAATGCTCTAAGGATATTATCACGGCAATTTTTTAAGGGACAGTTAATATCCTGTAGCAGACAAATTGATGTAACTGGAAAAATTAAGTACAGGTTGAGAACAAGACTGCTAGGAGTTTAACACAATCATGTTAATTGGTTAGACAATTTGAGGTAAAATGGTGCCTGTTACCTGTAGAGCTGGGGGAGGAGGACTTAGCAACAGAAAAGGCAGCAGCGTTTCCCTGCCTTGTTAAGGGACAAGGAGAGGGACATACAGTTATTGCCCCGGGAGGTCAAGGTGGGTGTGGAAGCGTTCTCTAGGATGTTTCCCAGGAGATGAAGGAGCAACCAGGGGAACGTGGCCACAGTTTGTTACCTTCTGCAAGGATGCGTGAATAGAGGAAGATTCCCAACTCTTCCTTGGACACTGTGGAGCAGCTTGCCCCTGCGGGCATCTTGTAAGAACATGTGTGTCTCATATTAGCCGTAACATGAACAACAATTGATCTGTTTAGAAGGAGAGAGAAAGCGTATGAAAATTCCCTATCACCATGCAGGGCCCAGCCAAAATCTGATCCTTAGGAGGCAAGCGGAGGTGAAGACTCTGCCTGAATAGATGAAAAACACTCCCGCTCCCCAGAACCTTGTCAGATGAATTATCCTTCTCATTTCTTCTCCCACTGCAGTATCACAAAAGTGAGTGAGTGTGAGGTTTCCCAGATTACAGGGGTTTTTAACTCTAGGAGAAACAGATGAGGTTCGTTCTTTGGTTGTTTTTTTTTAAATTGCATTTAAACCAAATCCAGCAACTCGGTCCACGGTTAGCATTCACTATTCTTCCTGGCTTGAACAGCTGCTCTGGGGAGTAGCTTGGCAGAAGCTTTGTTTGTAATCTTCTAGAAAAACAAGTCTGAGTGGGATCATTTTTACAATCCATCACTGCTCTGAACATTTGGACTGAAGTGTGTAAAAACAGGATATAAAGCTAACTATGCACATCTTCACCATCTTTCCACTCTCCTCTGTGAAAAAAGCAGTTGACACTGATCAAGTGAAATGCTGGTTTTCAGAGTCTTACATACTTTATTAATTTCAGATGAATGAGGCACCAGAGGTGTCTGTTTGTTTCTGTTTTGCAAAGTACTAATTACAATAGCCAAGGTTAAAAGATTTAGACAACTTCCTTCCTTCTCTTCTGCAGTCAACAATATTTAAGAAAGAAAAAAACAGTGATTGAAAAGAAAAATATTTTGATTCATCTTAAAGCCACAAACCAAATTCAAAATATGTGATAAATATTGTTTACATTTATGAACTCTAGGCATTATAATGATTTTTTTTTTAATCAGAAAATCCACCAGAAAGAATGATTTAAGATTGCTCTTCAATAGGAAAAAATACATAAAAGAAGCAGCAGGGCTTCACAACTGGAGATATTGTACATAATGTGAAGGTCAGGCTTTTCTTTCCAAACTCAGTCATTTTATACAAAAACAGAATCAAATTTCACCAGTCCCAGGAAATATTTTAGAGATCCTTCCCTACTCCAAACTATTACCACAGGCTGCCTCAAGGCATTTCTTTCCTCTTGACTACAGCCTGTAACTCTCTTCAACATGCAGAAACTGAATTGCTGTAAAACTGCATTACCCTGTCAGTGGTTTGAAATCCCTGGGAAAATTGTGATAGCTTTACAGGGGCTGTGTCGCTTAAATTATTTAAAGTTTAAAATGTCTCTTTTTTTTTTTTTTAACAATATACAGAAACCCTACACCCAATTACTCAAAGAACTCTAACAACCACTATAAAAATGTCAGCATCTACCAACAATTAGTGTACATATATACAGCTCATTTAAAGATAGGGAAATTCTGTATGTTACAGCACAGACTACTGGACTGCTAAATGTTTTTTTTTAACGTAGTTCAGTATCTTCAGGGAGTTCTCCAAAACACACATACTCTATAATAGGACAGCCAACGTATATGAGTAAGGGTGGGTTAAAATTAATTGCCTGACATATGAACCAAACTAACTGAACAGCGATGTGAATCCTTCCATGCTCCACTGAGCTGCAGTGAACTACACTCCTGCCAAAATCCCTGAAGTACTGACTTAACTCTGAATATGCAACCATAAATCTTGACTCTCTTGACCCTTCCCCAACATATTTTTTCCTCGTTTCTTTTCCTATCCATTTGTATCCCTAGCAGAAAGCATAAATTGCATTAGCATAGAGAAGCTCACAAAAAAAAAATACCCAAACCACAAACCACAAAAAAACCCAACTCCACAGGCTGCTTTGAGTAGAGCCAAATTTCCTCTCTAGATCTCTGGGCTTATTGATCAGAGGCTTGAACTTTTCACCTCTTTAGTAGAACAGGCTTTCTGATCATCGCAGTGTGATGCTTGTCTGTGCACAGAGGCTTCTGCTTGCAGGTATGATAATAACTGACATTAATCACATAGTGCTTTTCCCATTAACGTTTCCATGCTTTAAATTAGAAGGCTACTGTGATTATATAGCCTTTTTTGATTCATAATAATCCAATTAATCCAATTTGTACAGGCAATGTAAGCACAGAATTCAGCCCTCCTCCACAAACGTTAATGAGCCAGTGACCTTGTGACATGTAGCTTCATCTCAGCCTCACGTGTTGGAGGATACAAGCCACTGAGTTCAGAGCAGCAGTGCCTTGATGTCACTTCAGCAAACAAGCACTCGCAAAGCCCATGCCCAGGAACAAGTGGGTCTGAATCAGTCTAACAAGCCAGAAGTGCCGAACTAGTAACTCCTCGGTAGCAGCCCTCCTTCCATCAGGCAAGCACGGTTCTGTGACACAGACCTTGCAAGGACCAGCCTTTTCACACTGCTAGCTATTTATAGCTATTAAGTCAGCAACATCAGGCAGACCCAAACATAGACGGAACACCAGAAAAGTGCAGTCTGTGCTAGAAGTAGAGCCTGGGCTTATCAGCCCCTAAGCTGGAGCCGTAACATAAATTCACCAGACTGGAAATACAGATCTAGAAAACCTAAGTGCTACCTATTTACCTCAGCCAAACAGCCAGGTAGTGAACAAGAGTGCTCAAGTTACGGTATCAAACCACCAAGACATGTAGCTAGTGAACGATTAAAATCATAGGAATTTTATGGTTCCTATCTGTCTAACACTGCAGCTGTTGAACAAATGACCCATAACCTATACTTTTCTATCCTAAACAAACTTCCTATACTGATCTATACTGAACAAACTTCTCCTCTTGGCATCTGACCACCTAAGGGAGACGAATAACCAAACTCATGTACCCCTGAGCGTTAACATTGAACGTCACATCTAGAAATAGCAGGTCAAGATCTTCCTAGGGACGGAACTACTGTTGTCAAACTGGCATCCAAACCGAACGTCAGCTTTGCCAGCTTGATGGGTGTCTGGTGAACAGACTTGAGTGGTTTTAAGTAAGGTTACACACAGCCTTGAACAGCGCACAGTAACAGCAAATACCAAGAAAGTTGCTCAGTACCATTTTAAACTAAAACAGGAGCCACGAAGTCAGGGGACCAGGAAGAGAAAAACTACAGGAAGGTGGAAAGAGGAAATTTTTGTACATGTTTTATATAAAATATACAATGTACAGAGTGAGCAGTGAGAGGACACATCGGATGCAGGGCCCAATCCCACAGGCCTTGCGCTCCATGCTTGCTAACCTGAGCAGTCCTATTCGGAGCGAGAGCTGACACAAGATCTTCTTCGTGATCTTGTAAAACTGCAGCTATTACTACAAATACGCTCGGAGATTTAACGGACCACAAATTTTCA
>NW_008825071.1:2321528-2322002 GCF_000699105.1 Pygoscelis adeliae | reverse complement strand
AAATCAGACGGTGTTTCAGTAGCGGCCTGCCGCACAGGGCTCAGACACGCCTGCAGCTCCTGGGGTTTACGTATTGCTGTAGGGTAGAAGGAAGCTAGCTGCTCGACGTCTCGAAGGCCGCCCGGTGCCATCAGCCGCCCCAGGACACACTTCCACCTGCCTGTTTTCTCTCTCCCAGCATCCATCTCTCCTAAAACCATCCCCGGGCGGGAAACGCGCCCGGGGGGGGCCTACAGCGCTCCCCCTCAATACCTGCGGGGCCCGGCTCCCGCCTGCAGAGCGACTCGTGAAGCCCGCACGTGCCTTAACTGCTGTCAACTACAGCTGCTGCACCACAAAAGCCCGCCGGGTTTTGCTGCCTGACTCACGCCGGGGTTGTTCTGGACCCGTGCGGAGGGGAAGCACCGAGTGCGCACACCTACTGGGGGAGGAGGCGGGCGAGGCGCCCAGCGGCTGCCGCCCCCAACACGACGA
>NW_008825071.1:2298669-2320935 GCF_000699105.1 Pygoscelis adeliae | reverse complement strand
CCTGCCTGCCTGCCGGCCGGCCGTTAAGGGGGCGCTTTGCTGGTCCTCCACCTGGTGCCAGGCTGTTTTCTGGAAGGTTCCGCCATCCTTGTCAAAGGTGGCCTGCACGCCTCTTGGGGAGGGGGTGGAGGGGGAGAAGAAGAACTAGCCCCCGTTGGCTTGGTGGTCTTGCGCGGCATGCAGAACCTCAAAGAGTGAAAGACCGTGCGGACACGGACTGGAAGAGAAGAGGGGTGACCCGGTGGAAGAGGTGACGATGTTTTGCCAGTGCTACCTGGCAGGTAACGCAGGGAGCAGCACCCGCGAGTTGCTAGTCCGAGCAGTGAGGGACTGAGGGAGTCCCTCAGCAGTGAGGGAGGTTTCAGCTGAAGCCTGGCTGCAGGTATTCCCTGGAAGTCCTCTTTTTCATGTTGTCCCTCCTTCTGCCAAAGTGTCATGTCGTGCCGTCATCAACAACCGCTTCATTGTTTTGGACAACTTAATGTGGCGAAGGCTGGGTTTTGCCAGCTCGCTCTCCTTTCTTTGCCTTTGCAAGTGTTAGTCAGACCCTCTTGCTATTTCCTTAGTAATTTTTTTAGCAGCTAACTAGAAAGCTTTCTACTTGTGTGGCAGGCAGCCCATCTGTCAGTTGTTACTTGTCTTGTGTATGTGTGCAAAGGGAGATATGTACCTCTTCTTTGTAAGCTCTTTTGTTTCAGAAAAAAGTTGTTGGGTTTTTTTTGAGGGGTGGAGTGGGAAGGGGCGAGGGGATGAACCTTTATGCTGCTCGTGCATGGTTATTGGGAAGCTTGGTACCTGCCCATGTAATAACCTCGTTTGCCCAGGTCTCCCGGACTTAAGAGTTCTCTTGATCTATGAAACACACACAGGAAAGGTTTTAAACAAAAGGGAAATTAAAGGTAGGCAACTGGACCGAAAGACTGAATGCTGAGTTTAGTAAGAAAAGCTAGGTGCTCATCCATTTTGAAAATCGGTTTTCTACCTTAAATGAGAAACCTGCTAGAGAAGTTGTAGCCTTAACATACGCCTTACGACTTTCTTGAAAATCATAAGCCCATCTTCAAGTTTTGTTCTGATGGTCTGTTCGCTCTCCTGAGCTCCAAAATATTCTACAGAGGAGAACGCATTGATTCAAAAACTAGTTTAAATTCTACTTTGGTCTTTGCATTTCCACTGAGATTACATAAATGCTTAGCCTACACTTTTAGTTATAACTGCTTCCTGCAGCAAGGGCTGAAGGAAATGTTCCAGTGCGACTTCAAGCTAAATTGATAATGACGTGAAACAAGACCGTTAGTTAAGTCGTGCTGTGTAAAACCATGCCTTTATGGAACACCTCAAATGCCATTGAATAGCATGTAAAATGCAAAAACCAAATAACATCTTTGCTGTACTTGGAGACTTTTTGCAAATTGATACATTTTGAAGACAATAGCTTGAAAATTTTTTTTGGTGTAACATACTGGTTTCTTTGAAAAGAAGAATTTTTCTTTTTTATGTCTTGGTTTTTTTTCTTCCAGAACAGATTTTAGGATGTGATTTACGTTACAAATATTTTCCTAATAGGTGTCTTTTTTGATCCCTGAATGTGGCATACTACCTGAAGCGCTGAAAAGTACTGTTGCAGATGTTGGAGAGTACTACCTGGTGAGGAATTTATCGGTTCATGAACTGGTCGCTCATGAATTCATTGATGCTTTTGTGAAGAAAGGTAAGGAGGTAATCAGAACCTGACAGATGCAGTAATAGTGTATATTTTTCATAACACAGTAAAATCCATTTATTATTATTTATTCTGAAAAGTATTTTAAAGGAAGGGAAAAAAAATAGAAAATTCTGCATTAATTTCTTTATCTGCTTTTTTTCACAGCACAGAGCTGTGTTAGCTGTGTTCCGCAGCAGGCAAGAGAAAAAGAAGAAAAAAATGTGCTTTTTTGGGGTGGTGTGGGTTTTTTTGCTAATAGAGCTGCAGCGGCTCATCCTTATACAGTAAGAGCAAAGAGGATGTGAAGAAAGATGCAGCCTCTGCCCAGCCAACTTGCTACTGCATACTCAGCACGCTGTTTTCATCGAGCAGGCCCCGCTTGTTTGGCTCATGAAAAATTTTGTACCCTTCAGATGATTGTCAGGGAGAAAAAAAGCTTTAAAGGGAAAAGAGAGAAGAAAAGAACATGTGGGTGAAATGGGAGCATGAGATCCATTACTTTCTAACTGCGGGACTCTTCTTCGTATTTCCTTTAGTCTCATTAATGGCTTTTATGCCAGTTGTTTTATGGAAGCAGTACGATGTTTGTACACCAAGTTTACAGGATCTGACTTTTGTATTTTTAAGAACAAAATTGGCTGTGGCAGATAATGCTACAAAAAACATCTTTAGTATTGTGAGCATCTTCCACCTTGTCTTCATGTGAACTAATAATAGAAATGCGTCTGGAAAAAAATGGGGTTTTCCATTTGCTGAGTGGGGAAGGTCACAGGTGGAAAGAAAGTGTTTTCATATTGGGGCATATTGTTAGCGTTACCTATATTACAGGTCCTTTAAAATAGTGCCAGTCCAAGGTTTGTAAAAACAATAACAAAATGCTATTTTGCTTGAGAAGGTGGAAGAAAATTAGTTGATGAAAACACAAGGGTTTAGAGTGATTCAAGTGGTATTTGGCATGTTTGAGTATCTTGAGGTGAACCTTTCATATTGTCATGTCTGTCTTTAGAGACTGTGTAATCTCACGGTTTTCTGCTTTACTATTAAAGGTTCATGCTACGCACTTACCTATAACACAAAAATTGATCAAGATAATACTGCAGCTCTGCTACCAAATGGTATGGTTTGTTTTGTTTTTAGTAATACATACATATTTGTTGTGGTCTTGGTTTGTTGGTTTTGTTGTTTTTTTTTTTTCATTTGGAATGATGTAAACTGGAAAATTTAATGCTTACTGTACTTGCCAACTTTATTAGATATGTGTTTGAATCAAAAATATTAATTTTAACTTTTTTCATTCATGCTGTTAAATTATTTATTTAATCTAAAGGAAATAAAAAAAAAAAAAATCAGCTTCACTTATATATAGTATCAGATTGTCAATGCTTCCACCGTAACTGCAATTGCTACAGAGGATTATTTTTGTGAAAAGATTGCATTCCAACTCCTTGTTTCCTACTGGTCTTAAGGACAGAATTTGTACCAAAAAAGAAAACTATCAGCACTGCTTAGGAACACTTTTTAAATATTCAGTGTTTATTCTTTGAGAATTATGTGACTCTGTTGCAGTTCTATCATGATTTTATGACAAAATGTTCCATCTCAGGTGGGATTTTACATGCAGAGAAAATAATGAAGCTATTTTGGGCTTCAAATATGTCGTCTTATTTCCGTTTAACAATATAGCAGATATAATAGAAACACAAACTGGTCTATCAGCCCTCTAGCCTAAGACGCTGTAATATGACAGGTGCCCATCAGGGCATAAGTAACTTCGGATTCTTCAGAGGAGGAATTGTTTTATGTGCTCTGTTAGCACAGTCCTAGCAAAATGGGTCCCTGATAGTGATTGAGTTTGTATGATACAGTTATTACAAGCTATGCACAATTAATGCAGAGACAGCGTTGCAGTTCCTGTTGATGTGACTGTCTGAAATCTTCAGCAGCAGCTTACTTGTTTGTATTCTATATTATATTGTTGAACAGTAGAATCAAAAGACTGTAGTAGAGATCTGTTGTGTGAAATTCTGTACCAAGTGGCAGCTGCCAGATTTGGTTTATGAACATGGAAGTGGAGTTGTTCCAGCGCCTATCTGCTCATCGCTAATAAGCATAGTTTACTCAATGTGAGTAGTCCCGCTGGAGTTGGAGGAACTGCTTTTGTATGTTTAGCTGAGCAGTGCATGCATGACTGTTTACTAAGTCAGGCCCTTAGTGTAATGTAGTATTCAACCAATGACACAGCAAGTGCTAGGGGGCAAGTGGAGGAAAGACCGAGGCAATGAAGTGAGGTAGTACAGTAAAAAAGCTATGACTATCTCAGGAATAGTATTACACATTTCTCGTTCTAGTTCGTAAGACCTCTTTGATAAAAATGAGTAATTGAGTTATAACACTTTTTTTAAGGGTTAATCTGGTAATCTATTTAACTGGCACTAAGAAGTCTGGATTACATTAGTAATACCATTGATCCAAAGCTAACGTTGTATAAGGTACACGGTTCTCAGAAGACTTCAAAGGGAACTAAGCAGAAGATTATTTGTATTAAAGTTTGTTTTGTCTATAGGAAAACTACTTCTATCAGTGGATAAGGATACTTATGAGGAACTTGGACTGCAAGGTCACCCTTCTCAGTATTCTGGCAAAAAAGTAATGAGATATAGTAAGTATTATTTATATTAACAGTACTGATTTCAGATCTGTCTATGAAGCACCTTGTTAGGATGTTAAACCAGCAATGCCGAAACTTCCCTTTCCTTAAAATTGGTTATTGTCTAGGTTGTATTTTTCCAGATGCAGATACAAGGACTGCATGAAGAGAAAAAATACTTTTTTCAAATAAAAAGCAGTTATAAGGAAACAAATGTGTGATCTTTTGAGTATTTTATAAAACTTTTAATTTCTGGGGTTTTTAATGTGGTGTTTATACTGGAGTGATGTAGGACTCAAGAATTTTTGTATACTGTGCATAGTATCTATGCCTTCCAATTTAAATTGGAAAATACTAAAACTAAAATACTCTACTACTAAGGTAGAGCTTAAAATTCACATACTGTACAAAAAAAATCAGTGAAGAGCCTCACCCAAGACTGCTTGCTTGAAAGGGAGAGTTGTACTACATTTGGCACATTTAAAATGGTAGTCTCCATATACCAAGTACTTGGAAAATGTTGTAATTTTTAACAGCTGCAGAGAAGACATACTGAGTGTGATTTTTGTTAACTTTTTTTTTTGATAAATAATTAAAAAAAACCATGAACACTATGCCATCTCAAATGTATTTGAACCTGCAGTAGTTGATACAAGTAGTTACATAAAAACTTTAGAAGGGAAAACTTGTTATCTGTAGTAAGAATTCTGGCAAAATAGGACATCATTTTACTATTCAGTTTGTCAAGTAAAATGTGCAATGAAATTTCCGTCTGAAAAATAAATGTAACTTTTAGCCTGGGACCAATTCATCTAGAAAAAAACAGTTGAAAAAGAGTCATTGCCGTATCTGTGGCCTTTGATGTTAGAAACTCTAGCTTTTTTAGTGCTAATAGCTTGCCTAATTACCAAGATATTTTTAAGATGCTGTTTTGGGATTTCTGTCACTGCCATTACAAAAGGAGTCTGTCCCTCTAGTCACTAGAAGGCAGTTCCAGATTATATCAAAATAAGGACAGCAGGAGGTGAATATTTATTTACATAATGGGGAGTCATATTTGCATAATCAAATACTTTATAAAGATGCTGTATATGTGAAAAGGAGGTTTAATGTTCTTTGGTTTCTTTGTGTTCTTTTAGTTCATAATGAATTTAATATTAAAATTTATTTCAGTTGAGTAACTATTGCTTTTGTACATTTTTGCAGTTATAACTATTGACTTGACTGATTCCGGCTTTCACCCTGATAGCAAGAAACATAACAGAGTGCTTTGGGCCTTGAAAGAAAAGAAACCTTTAGAATTTGACTTCCTAATGGCTTGGTATAATACAGGTAATAACTAAATGTAAAACTAAAATGTAACTGACATGAAGTCCAAATATTTTTAGTTTACTGTTCTTTTCTAGTGATTGTCCAAATGCATTTTTAGTGGAGGGAAAAGTTAGATTAAAATGTGTTTGGGTGGCATTTTTTGTTTGTTTTGTTTATTTGTTTGGGGTGGTGGTGGTGTTACTTCCTACACAGGAGAACATTCCAGTTCAGGAACACAACGGTGATTCATAGGAGATATATTAGTTGCTTCATTTCCTTGTCTCTATGTTGCCCAGGCTTTCTGGTGTAACTTTGCCTATTTAATAGCACTGCCTCTTCTTTATAAATCTGAGACATACATAGCTGTTACTAATACACTTTTTTTAGTTCTTTTATTAATACACATAAGTTACATATTTGGTGTAGGACTTGAGATAGGGAATTTTTTGTTTCATCAGTAGTTACAGGCAACGTACAGCGTCCCTATTTTTGTCATGTGCTGTGTACACTGATACACACGCAGTCTGCTATTTTATCATTTTATTCTCAAGCACTTGTTTGAGATTGGAGCAGAGTGAGAGGTTGTTACAAGAAATTGTATTATCTCAAATCACCTTTTTTCTAGAATTTGTTCACTGATTACATTACATTCCTAACGAATCTAGAATCGTTTTCTGATTACATTAATTTTTCTTCTGGGATTTAAGTATTGTTCTTTGCCTGAGGGTCGTTTTCCAAAGTCCTCAGTTGCTTGTATTAGCTCAGAACAGGCTGTATCTAGGGATATGTAGCATTTGCATAGAATTGACAAAAGCTGCAGGAGTCTGTACTGCAAAAAAATGTTTTTCTTCATCATAGCTGTGTAGCTTTTAGTGTGGTTCTGCTTTGAGTCACAAAGAAGTCTCTACGCTAGTGAGAAGGGATGTTAGAGAGGTCCCTGAGAATGCTTTCCCATCTGACCTTTACACTGTTACTCTTGCCTGGCTCTTCAAGACCACGTCTGAGAGGGAGTTACTGATCTGAGAAATTAAATCTGCTTACAAGCTCCTTTAGCAGTGTCCCATGTTACACTTTAGTCCTTCATGTTTCCCCTCCCCCTTCTTAAGTGCTAATCATGACAAGGATCCTTCCTTGTTTGTCATACACATATTGTTTAAAGGCTTGCAATTCCCGTCCTCGTAGTCTTTGGGAGGAAAGAGTCGCAGTGAAGACTGTTGCTACCATAAATGGTGACATAAATCCAACTAAGGTGGCGGATCTTCAGGCTCAGCCTGCTTGGATTTATCACAGAGAGCAAAATGCCTCTAGGGCTGGTATGTTTCTTATGTTTGTTGCTGCCAGTGTCGCAGCATTCAGGAAGAATAGCATTCCTTTTCCTCACTTTCTTACATCCAAAACCCGGGTCAGGTCAGTCACTTTCTGAATATGGAGTTAAATCTGAATACCTTTCTGTGCAAGAATCTTGTGCTCGTAACACACGAAAGACTTTTAGTCTTAGTACTGACAAAAATAAAACTTTTAGAGATTTTTATTAATAGGCATGAGGCATTGTGTAGATTCTGCTGGAAGGGGAAGAGGGGGATGTATTTTGTTGAGAGAATCTATGTCCTCTGTGAACATTCTTCTTTCAGCTGCTGATAACTGGTGTTTCTTGCTATGGCCAGCACTGCTGCAAACCTGTAAACATTCGTGTCACTTTCCAAAACAGGATTTTTTTTCGTACACGTTTTTCCCACTTAGTGGTTCTGGCACCAAGAGGAACAGAAAAAGGGAATATGGAGTGACTCATGTCTTTAATGACAGAGGCAAAACAACCTTTTCTTCTCTTTTCTATTGCTGTAATATTTGACAATTTTAAACATTTATTGGCTGAAATTCACTGGCCTCCAAAAAACTTTGACAATGTGACATGGAAAGCCATGCTGTAGCTGGAGGAATTGTTCTGCTGGAGTCTTGATTGTAGTCTTTGAGACTTCTTGAATTTAGGACTATAGCTGAGGCTCCCATATGGAGTGGACATTTATAATGTATAATTTTTTATATTTGACTAAGAATTCTAGGGCAGTATTATACATTCTTTGAACCTGTTAGTCTAACAAATGCCAATAGGAGGTACAGACTGAAGGAAGATCATCTGTTCTAGCACACTTCAGACTTAAATATATCTATATAAAAATACTAAATTAACAAGAATTCAGTGGCTGCCTGTCTTTGTCACTGTGCCCTTCGGTACTTGGACAGCTTTTTTTGAAGGATGACTAAAAAGGATCAGGTTAGCCCTCCTTTTTATACTTCCCCATGTGATTGTCCTTGATGAGATAAATAATGGCTGATGGAGTTTAGGCAGTCCATAATTTTTGATAGCAGGTCTTGGATATTGTATTCCGTAGTGAACTCTATCCTGTTCTTGAATTTCTTCTGTTCATACATGCCTTTCCTGCAGTATTTAAATGCTATTCTGGACTTCTCATGAATAAGGTTTCATTTCTTGGTCGCCTAGAGACCCATTGTTACTTTATGCAACTAGAATACATTATCTGGGATTTCAAATTTAGGAGGATTGATTCCACGTCAATTATCTTACTGCTTCAAACAGGAAGTTGGTTAATATATCTTAATTTGCAATGTGCTTGCTTAGGCTAGGTTTTTAGTCTAGGTTAGGTTTTTAGAATTTTACCTGCTGTTTTGGATCACTTACTAGAGTTGAAGAAACGTGGCCTTTCCCACAAGTCCGTCAAGGTACATCTAACTGTTACAGCCGTGCGGCATTTGAAGACTTATCACTGTTTTTTTCCTTCTCTGATCCTAATAAAGTGAGATTTGTGATACGGTTTGATTTCTCTACACTCCCAGACTATCCCCCAGACTATCCTAGAATTCCTCTTGACATCACTGTAAATGTGTTCTCAAACCTGTAGTCACCTGCTCACTTTTCCACTATGCAGGGAAAATGGTGTTCTGGGATGGCAGACACCTTAGCCGGGGGGTAGGAGGGTCTCTAGTCCTGATGACCGATTGTGGTATTTTTCTGGGATAATACCACCTTCCAAATATACCTTCTCTGAAGATGATTTCTCAATTTACTGTAAATCAAGAATTTTTCTTAAAAACCTTGTGGCTCCTAAATTAAGTTTGCCATCACACCTAGGAAATCAAATATGTGGTCTTTAGTGATGGGATAAGACCTCTCAGAAGGATTCTTACACGTTTTTGTCCTCAGCTGAGAGAACTAAGAGATCCACTAACCTGACATGCTGGATAGAAGACTGGGTGCCTTTTAAGGACAATGAAAAGGGAAACTTTCTGCAGTTGCGAAGGCATGTTCCAGGAGAATTTAAAAGACGCTATAGCTTTTTGCAAAGTATTCCTGAGATCTACAGGAATTTATTCCATTGGAGTTGTTCATGATTCTAGAAGCCATACTGTCTCTAGGAGGCAGTTCTTAGTGAACTAGTGATGCTGGGATCCCTCTGGACACACAGTGGTTTTGGAGGGACTACTGCCTCAATTCATTTGAGCTTAGTTCCCTTTACCTGATCTTTGTGTACATCTACCACATGTATTCTCCTCCTCAAATTGCAATGCCTGAGGAATTTCTAGAGATGCTGAGCCTAGAGATGACCTAATGGTATAAGGCATGCATTGCCCTTCTAGAGCTGCGAGTACCTGCGCAGGAGCACAAAGGGAATGTACATATGGGTACTAGTAAGGCAAAATGTTCTCTGGCCTCGTGTATATAGGCATGGGCATACTTACAGTGTGAGTGCATTTGCAGACCACTTTGTCTTGGGGAGCAGTTAATGTGTTCCTGCTCCCCTTTGTGTGTTCCTTTTCAGGAACACCCTGAATTCCTCTTTCTAATGAGTTCATTGTATTATTTGCCCAGTTAATTCTTGAATTTTCTATTGACAGATCTATACTTGTTAGTTAAGTATTAAATTTACTGAGCTATACTGAGTTGTTGGATCTTGCACTAATTTTTATTTCCAAGAAGATAAGGAAGCTGAAGATTCTATGGCTTTTGCCAAAGATAACAGCATGTAAGCAGTTTTACACACTGTGTTTTCTTGTATACATGTACAAAGGTTTCATGTATTCAGTGATCCTTTTGTTTAGTAGTTTCATAACAGCTCTTTGTGGTGTTGTGTTGTTAAGGTGCAGAGGAATCAACATTGATGTCATACTTTTCAAAAAACCAAATACAGGCCCTGAAGCCAAAAATAACATTCAGCACATTGAGAGACTTGCAGTGTCCAGTGTTACAAAGTAATGAACTACAAGGAAAGCCAGATGAGTCCTGCAGTACAGAGGAACTGTTTGAATGGCTAGGTGCTGTCTTGAGTCAAGTTAGCTTGTAAGTATTTGAATTTGTTTGATCTCTTAAATACATTTTAAGTAAGGAAAGCCACAATTTATTTTAAGGAAGAGTTAAATAAGAATTAAGAAAGACACATTTGTGTAAGTGGGGAGTCTGTTATGCACACAAGTGTTTGTTGTAAGTCTTGAATAACTTATCTGTGTTTTTAGGGGTACCCATGTGTACTGGTTTTGGCTGGGATAGAGTTAATTTTCTCTGTAGTAGCTGGTGTGGTGCTGTGTTTTGGATTTGTGACCAAAACAGCATTGATAACACAGGGATGCTTTGTCTACTGCAGAGCAGTGCTTACACAGTGGTAAGGCCTTTTCTGTTTCTCACACTGCCCTGCCAGCAAGTAGGCTGGGGATGGGCAAGAGGCTGGGAGGGAGCACAGCCAGAACAGCAGACCCCAACTGACCAGAAGGATATCCCACACCATGTGGTGGCATGCTCAGCAATGAAAGCTGGGGGAAGGAAGGGCGGGAAACGTTCAGCATTTGTCTTCCCAAGTCACAGTTACACATGATGGAGCCCTGCTTTCCTGGAGATGGCTGAACATCTGCCTGCCGATGGGAAGTAGTAAATGAATTCCTTAGTTTGCTTTGCTTTCACACGCAACATTTTGCTTTACCTATTAAATTGTCTTTATCTCAACCCACGAGTTTTCTCACTTCTACCCTTCCGATTCTCTCCCCCATCCCACTAGGGAGGAGCAAGTGAGCGGTTGTGTGGTATTTAGGTGCTTACCAGGGTTAACCCACAGCACCATGACATCTTGTGTATTAATTGCTTGGCCATTAGTTGCTTTGGTATTAATTTAGATGATATACATAGATACTACGTGTTTGGTACAAGTTTTGATTCCAAGACTTCATGTTGACGATTTGAAGTATAGTTATTTTAGTTGTTTTGTGGTTTGTTTTTTTTTTTCCCCAGAGACAACAAATCGTCTAGCTTCTTATCAACCTATTGCTGTCCTCAGCCCAACATAATCGTGGAAAAAGCTTTTTTGTGCACAATCACAGGCTTTATAATTCCTGAGAAGATAATTCAGTTATTGGAGCAGCTGTGGTAAGGGCTGACAGGAGTACATTACTGAAATACTTGTACTCTAACACTTTTTAATTTTCAAAATGACTTTTAAATACTTCTTTTCAGTAGTGCTGTTGGAGGTAAATAGCAAAATATACAAAATGAAGACTTTTTTTAATTAGGAAATGAGCTGAAAGCTTAACATGGGTATCCAAAATTGTTTATTGCTTTTTTTTATACTTCAGATTTGAAAATGCCTGCCCTGTATTCTAGTAATGACTTTGCTTTTTATCTTAATTTCTAAGAAACAGTGGCTCTACTGAGCTTCTACATGTTTCAAATTCACCCTGCCTATGAAAAGCAGATGCCCTCAAATATGTCTAATTTAGCTTTTTTAACTACTGATGGAAAATACGATTGAAATCCCTTTATGATACCAAAAAAGAGTATCACAAGGTACTTCAAGGTTATTACGGTATTACAATAAATGAAGTTATAGTGAGTTTTTTGAATCAAGTGTTGTGACATGAACGGGGTAGCTGTAGTTCTAGTTCAACTAGTGTATCATGGATCGGTGTGGTATCTGCCTGTGTTATATATTAGTGCTACTGATAGCAAATTCTGGAAGCTCCTTGCCCCATGTGTGAGACGATTCTTGAAGTACGTGCTGGCTAATGATTGTAGGACTGACTCATGACAATATTGCCGTTGCTTTATCTGGAATATGATCATTACTCTTTGAGCCATTTTCAAATCTCATGCAGAAAGCCTTCCGAGGCTAGTGTTGGAACAGAAATTTCCTTGGCTTTTATTCTCTATTTAAGAGCAGCGGATAATGTCTGGCTTTGATTATTTGTAATCCATTTCCTTTCTGGTGGTAAAAGTATTTGTATCAAGCACAGCCTGACTATGTTTCTTCCTCCTATGTCTTTTTTGCCCTGATAGCAACTGTTCTCAGTAAATGTTCCATTTTCTGGAAGACAATGCATGCTATAGGAAATTCAGAACAGCTACTTTACAACTTAGAACTTTTTCTAATTGCTATAACTTGCAGGTTTGCCATGTCTAAAAGTATGGTAGGAATAATCAAGAGTCAATCTTCTTTCATTTCCTAATGTCTTCTGAAGAAAAATTTTTCTTTTAATTTGTCTATTATGTACTAAAGCAGTTTTAACCGTTAATTACAAATTTTCACTAAAATGCCTGTGTCTTTGATTTTTTTTTTTACACTTTATATTGTATACTTGAACATGTGGTCTTATTCCATTATAATTATTGATTACCTTGTCTTCTTCCTTGCAGTTGCTATTTTGGTGAACCAAAACTGGCATATTGGCTGACCTTAACTGTGCACGGCTTTGCAGACAGCCCTGTTTCCTGGAGAGAAAGTGAACATGGTTTCCACAAAGGAGGAGAGAACTTGTACAACTTTGTAATTTTTAGAAATCTAGACTACTGGCTTCACATGGCTGTAGGAACCAATGATGATTGTCCTCCATAAAGCTACGTCTACAGAAGAAGTTTTCTAATAATCCCATGTTACTGTATAGAAACCTATTAAGATAGTTTTATAAAAGTAATTAGGTAACAAGTTAAGTACTAAGAGGCTGTATATGTTTTTCCATTATTTATAGCCCTTAAAGGATGACCTGCAATGGAAGGAATGGATTTTTTCTTCACTGTCATACAGTGCCTTCTGAAAGACTTCACAATTCTAGCTTTAAGAAGAAGATATGTTTTTGAGAGTTTAAGTTCTCAGGAATTGACTGTAGGTGGTTTCCTTTTATCCAGAAGTAATTTTGGAATTTGAGAGTTATTTTCGCTAGCAATCTGTAAAACTAATTGGGAGGAAAGCTCATTTGGGGATTTAGTGTTTTCTTTCTTTACATTAAAGATCTGTAAAACCTTCAAATTCATGTTTAATACATTTCAGCTGACATGCTGGCAAATAAAAAAAAAGAGGGGAGATGTGTTCTCCATAATTTGGTAGGGGGGAGGAGAAAAAAGGTGAGGAGAAGGAGGTATGTTACAGTGGGAGGACCACCCATTGAACATGGAAAAAGTAAAGGCTTACTGACCTGCTTTTTGGATTTTGCAGATCACAGTTGCTTATCAGAAAGAAGCTGATTTTTAATAGTGATGCAAAAGGCTGTTGCTTGCTTTCTTAATTGACCTCCACACACACACCCCCACCAAATATCTACTTTTAAAAGTAGCTTGTGGTTCTTGCTTACAGGACAACTCATGGAGCTAGGGCTTCAATGTCACGTTATTGCAGTCACGTTTCTGGGAAGAATGCTGCGGACATACCCTCAAACAATGCAGTTGAAGTGAAACAGGTTTTGTTAACAATAAGTAGTAATGCTGAGAGCATAGGCAGCTATAAAGAATCCAGGTTAACTCCGGCTGAAATCCATGAAAGGTTGGGGGGTAGGGGGGATGGGCATTATTTGGGTTTTGGTTTATGAAGTGGGTATCATTAAAGTACCAATGCAGTGCTAAAATGGAAGTTGTTCACTTGATGGAGCAAGAGATTGGTAGTGGAAGTTAGGGCATAGCTGTAGTGGAAACATCAAGATCTCCTGTCAGGGTGAGTGGCACAAGTAAAGCAGAAAGCCCATGGGAAGCAGTTGAGCTTTCTTTATGTTTATTGGCTCTCTTCAGTGAGCATGATTTACTGGCTGGTATTTGTTTGTCATAAACTTCCACTAAACATAACCCCTTTTGCTCAAGTTTTGTTACACATTCCACAGACACAACTCTGACAAATCAGCAAACAGTTTTCTAAATAATTACATTGTTCTTCAAAATTATCCTGCCATGAGATGTTTCTAGTAGGTTACCGGGAGCAGAAGTGCCACCTTGTCGCATGTACAGACATAGACTGACACGACGACAAACTGAATGGACAAGAGTCTGGGAAAGTTCTTAGCTTGACTCTTGACTTGTAAATATTTAACATGGCTGGCTCAAACATTATGTTTTATTACTATGCATCAGTGCAAATGGCTTCGGTTGTTGGCTAAAGTCTGCTTTTGAAAGTGTCTGTTGAGGGATTATGCCAAGTGTCAACTTTCACAAAAGAGACTAGTAACCAGAAGTGTCTTCCTTTTTCCCCTTGATCAGAAGGTCTCTTAAAAGCTTGGGCTTTTCCTGGAAGTTACACCTGCAGCAAAAGTTCTAATACAAAGTTAAAAATCTTAAATCTTTATGAAAAGTTGGATGAATTTTGTAGCATCTCCGGTGAATGTGCTCATCTTTCTGTCAGATTCTAGTAAAACTATTTCCCCCACAATGTGTATATATGCACACAAACAAGTGTAATGTATACTGCTTGGAAAAAAAACCAACTGCCATCTACAAGTAGGAATCTTGTATTGGTGGGTTTGTTTCCCTTGCTAACTGAGAGAAAGGAGTGAAGCCTTATGCATATGCTTCCTAATACTCCCAGCAGGAGTGCAGCAGCTATTGGCCTTGGCTCTGAAATGGCAGCAGTAGGACCAGGAGAAGGCATTTTTCTAATTGGCACCTGGTTGCAGAGCACCTTGGGATCACCAATGAAGTAGCTGCTGTAGAAGTACTGGTGGGTACACAATGATAGCCTCACTGAGACAATTCTGGAAGGCAAGTTGAGAAGCAGGCATTTCAGCTCTATCAGTTCTCCTCAGCATGCGAGTGTTAAGGTTAATCTCGTATGGATATCTAGGGAAATCTCATCAGATTGGTCAACAGTTCCCTTTGCCTCCTATCTACATAGGCAAGAGACTGTAAATATTTCTCAAAGCTTAGTGTTACAGGCAGAGTCATTTGGCTGTGCTGCCTCCTACAATCCCTGGTTGTCTTCTGGTGGTTGTTTCAAATGGCTTTTCCAGCTAAGGAAGGGATTAAAATCCTGTTTCTGGATCTTGCAACTTATTTGAGATGCTGAGTTGGTTTCTGGCTTTTCTCTGTTTTCGTTAAACCTGTACAAAGTATCACTGAAAACCTTGTGCTGTTAATAGTTACTGCAGTCAGTCTACTCTTGGACTCTCTGAGATGATACTGCATTAGCCAGAGCCATGCTTTCCTAGGTCCAATGGTGTGCCTGCCTCTTACAAGGCAGGCTTTCCTGTGCTTGCTGGGCTTTGTAGTTGCACAGAAGAGGAACTGGGGGGTGGAACTGACTTCTTTCTTACCACCTGCAAACAACTGTGACCTGAGGGAGGATTTTCCTGGGATGAGGGACAACAGCCTGTTCCCTACCGTCTGTAAGGACAGAGTACTCCGTCTCTCCAGGAGACTCCCAAGCATGGGAGAGACCCTTGCTTGGAAAATGAACGTGAAGGCATTGCTCACATGCTTGGGGAACAGATTAGGAGGGAAGAGCTGGGGCTGGGCCAGGTAGGCAGTAATTCAAGGAAGAATTGGGCAGGGCACATGAGATGGAGGTAAAAGTTTTTGCGTGAGAATGAAAGATGGCTGCTGGTGGTGGTCTTGCCCTTTGTGCCTGCCTGTGAGGGAGGACAGGAAAATCCAAAAGGTTCCTGAGAACTGTCAAAGTAATGGGGAGCAGCTGTGCACCAGCTGCTTCTGAGATCAAAGGGCTCAGTGCTGACTGAGAAGTTTTGCCTCTGGGGAGTGTTAGTTATCTACCATGGGGAAGGAGAGCCAAGTATCTGAATGCAGAGACAAGCCTGGGGCAAGCTGGATGCATGAGAAGTAGAGGTTTTTGTTGTCTTGGTATGCGGACAGTGATAAGGCACTCCTTGAGAGCTAGGGAGCTTTAACCTCTCCGCTCTGCTTTAACTTCCTGCCTCTCAGCTGGTGGAAGGAAAGGGAATTTTGTTGAGAGGTTACTGGGGGGTAGCAGAACCAGCTGTGAATGGGCCACAGAGATCATGTGCTTTTCCAGCCACGTGTTTGAGTAAGTGGTTATGCATATTCAGAAATTGGTGGGTGTGGAACACATAGAGAACAAAATTTCATGGTGACAAAGGGGAGACAAAAGCTGAGGCAGTTGGATAGCATGTGTTATGCAAAATCACTCTAAATGGAATATATTTGCCTTTTTAGTTTGCAAATGCTGACTGAGTCAGGAACCTGTCTGGAGAAATAAACGTATGTGTCCCATAATGGCAAGAATTGGAGCCTAACGGTGGTGATCGTATTTTGTGTGAGGAAGGGAAGATTAGCATGGGGGACTCTGAGAAAGTTAGAGATAAGTATGAGAAAAAGAACTTTCACTATCGGAATACATTCTAGAGATGCTGTGGTTGCAGAGGGAAAGCAGCAAGATTTGGCACAGCTTAGATCTGTGATGCAGGAGAGACGAGAATGAATGCTAATCTAAGGCTGCTTGAAAGGGAGGTGACAGGGCTTAATGGAAGGAGAAGCATGAGCTTTGTTTTGGCTGCATCGTGCTGTCGTTTACCGGGGAGAATATCCATTTTGGAGAGGCTAGCCAAGATGTAAAGTTGGATGTCTGGACAAAAGCCAACAAGAAAACAGGTTCACATGTCATCAGCCTGGGGATTGCATAGCAATTGTGGGAGTGAGTGAGATTGCTCAAAGATGGGTTATAATGTTTTTGTTGGAAGTAATTTGTGTGCTTTTATTATTCCTTGCCACAGGCTGCCTCTTTTTGGTTTATCTGTAAGGTTTCTGAGAGTGCTACAGAAATACCAAAGATTTAAAACTGTCTTGAGATAGGTTGGATGATGTTGATATTGCTGTTAATTGCAATTAGCAGTTGGGCTGCTCACCCGGTGCTGCAGAGCCGGTGTGAAGTTTTGCACATGTAGCAGGGGCGCTCTCTACAATTACTGCAAAAATAAATAGGTAAGGCAGACAAAAGGTAAAAAGGAAAATGAGAGCTTAGAGGGGTATTTCTTTTCCCCCTCTCATGGGAGGTGCATAGCAAACCAGTGGCTGATCTGGGATTAGAATGAAGACTTTTCGTAGCTACTCCAGTACTCTAGCTACTAGATTATAGTTCCCCTGATGCTGTTAATTAAAGATTAATGCATGCAATTGACTCTGTCTTTAGTATCTCTTTATGTGGTAGCTATACTAGAATGTGCTTGAACTGTTCCTCTTAATCATTTTTATTCACAGAATAGAGCTTAAAGAGCAAAAACGGAGACTAATTCAATTAGTTGGCTATTAAATAACCACCTTCTGAATATTAACAAGAATTTCAGAAATATCTACTATAAACTGAGGCAACTCTTCATAAATGAGTGGCCTCTGTTTCATCCTTGGAAGTAGCTTCCAGCACTGCTTAAAAATATTTGTTTTAATGCAGCCATATACAGGAGCAAAAAAGAGGAGACAAAGTGACTTGAGCAGTTTTCAGCTTTCCAGAGAGCAAGGTACAGGGTGCCTTGGCTATGCCAAGTTTCTTTTAGCTGGCTTTATTAGAACAATTTAGTGGGCTTTAGTTATTAGAATATGGGTATGGTTTACTTGGGTAATTGAAGCAGTCCTAAGCAGTGGTATTTGCTGTTCTGTTCCCCCACTGTAAAATATAGATAACCACTGATATTAATATTGTTGTTAATGTCTAAGCCAGGTGTCTAGGTTCACTAGATAACAACAATCTTTCTGAATCGTATGCCAGCAGGATTGCAGAGAATGCAAAAGGACTAAGTTTTATTATGCGATTGCAGGTGAAAAATAGCATGTTTATTGATTTATCACAAAGACAAGTATTTCTAATCTTTTGTCACTGTTGAAGTTTTTACCTTTCTTCAGTGCTACCAAATTGAGTATGCATTTTTAAAAGGATATAGCTTAAGGCTCTATGGAAAGCTAGTGCTGTTACATTGCAATTTTCAAAAGTTCTTGCAGTTTGGCACTGCGATAAAAGCCTTACTGAACTAGGCACCACACTGCCATTGGGACAACACTGACTACAATTTATGAAGAGAGGTTTCTTCTTTGTTATCGAAGCAAATTAAGAGTTTAAATGGTCAGCTTTTGCAGAGCAGGCACAAAACCAAGCAGTGATACATTGGTTCTTGAGCCTGTTTTTCAGTTAGATACTTAATCCAACTTTAGAGCTCCTGGTGTCAGAAGATGTTGTAGCCCCATAAACTTATTTAAATGTGCTCAAATATTTTTGTAAGCTTTATGACAGTTGAGTATCATTTGTTTTCCCATAGTTGGCATAAGTGCTGTCTCATGTACTTGTGACTGATTTGACGGAAAGGTGGTCGTGTGTTCCAGATCTCACTCAAATTTGTACTACTGTACAGGATGTCGTGACTCGCATCTCTCATGTTAAATACTGTGGAATCACAGTCGAAGACATGTGGAACCTCTGTAGCTGCGCTGATCTTAAAGGTCAGTAGGAATAGCAGGCGCTTAGCAATTTAGAGTAATGGATGCCTTGGTGGCCAGATGAGTAAAGGTATTTGTGTGACCAGCATGGGTTTGCAAGGTCCACGAATTAAGTCTTCAAACTTATGTAGGCACCACTGCTTTTACAGATCTAACCTGATGGTGCCTACATAATTTTGAAGACTTGTAAAAGACTTTTGAGGATCTGTAAAAGCAGAGCATTGTGGTGCCTACTTGTAGGCAGTTAATTCCCCAGTGGCATTAATGGCCTTCAGGCTGGATACCCAGTCCTGCAAAGCACATTTACTCTTGTGCTCAGAACAGAGATCCAGAAAAGTCAGCATGCTGAGTAGTGACCTACCTACACTAGCTGGTAGACACTGTGAAGAACTACAGTGTACCTTCAGATTCTAGCTCAGCCTGCTCTGATGGAAGTGGGGGTTTGGGTTGGTTTGAGGTTTTTTTTTGGGGGGGGAGGGGCAGTTTGAGATAGAAAGGCAAGGTTGCCTGAAGAATTGTGATAGAGACATCTGGGTATTACAAGTAATACCTCTGATAACAAATTGCTGGGTGACCTTCTACAAACAACTTTGCAGTTCTGTGCTGCTCTGACACTTTCCCAGTCAGTGCAACAGACTTAGGGGTGCTACTTGCTTTGTAAAGCATTTTGAGAGAGCCATAGGTTATCATTTAGTGTTCACAGAATTTACTTCAGAACCTAGAATCAGCTCTTGCCACATCCATTTTCCTCTGAAGGCTGCTGATCAGAGAGGGAGGGGTGGTTTTGACCAGGACTCCAGGGCAAAACAAGTCCTGTCTTTCCTCTACCTGCCTGGAGGGTGATGTAAGTGAAGGAAGTGGTATGGGGTTTACTCTGCTTAAGGCAAGACTGTAATGTGCTGGAAAACATGACTCCATTTAGTCAGCAGCATTGTAGTGAACAGAGGGATGAAGGGTAACTAAGGGTAACACGAAGCGTTCAGGATATTTATAAAAATGCAAAATGGGTTTTTCTTGTTAAAAGAATGGTTGTGCATCATTAAAGGCTACAAAAGCGAAGTGGGAGCATGCTTTCCAAATTAGTAGGAGAGCAATCCTTAGCAGTTGCTAATCTATTTATGTTCCAGTCATGCTCAGAGTGCGGCTTTGAGCTTTGAAGCTCTTGTAATTGCCTGGAATATGTCACTCTACAGCAAGATTCATTGTTCTGTTCTTCCCAAGAGGAAGGCTAAGATTTTTAGCTGTAGGACTTCCCTTTCAATTGAGCAGAGAGACATGGCTAAATTCCCATGTATTGTTTTGTTGAAACACTATTAATTATGGCTTCCATTATAAGCATGTCAGTTCTATGTGATCTAGGCAGAAATTGATGCATTTGGTGGGAAGCAGCCAGAGCTTTATTTTAGGGATTACACATGAGTTTTAGGAGCCAGATTTTGATCCCTGTTGATAGAAGTCCTTTAAACTTTGCAGGATCGGTAGGATGCTTGTTTGGTTCCCTGATTTCTCAAAAGGTCAGAGATTTAATTTTTTTCTTTCCTTTTCTCAACTTCTTGCTGCCAGGTTTCCTTTGCTATTCCCCAAGCAATGCTCAAAACATTTAGACATTAAACCCAGTTAAATGAGTGTGAACTCAAAGCTCCATGCCTTGCATGAAGATTTAGAGGGGCAAGATTCAGCAGGGATTGAAGACAGTTTCAGGAAGCTATGTAAGATGTGGCTTCAAAAGGCCTTCCAGCCCAACCTCATCCATGTTACTTTGCATGGGAACCTCTCTCCTTTGTGCCTTCCCTTGAAGAGAAGTGAGTGCATTTTTCAATAGCAAAGAATTCCTGTAGCTTCCTTTCAAGTCCCCAAGGTATTGTTGGCCGTGGGAACCTCTCTGTATAGCTCCTATGGAACCAGCAGCTTGGAGCATGGCCATGATGCTTCCATGTAAGAAAGGACACATCCTCTATGCAAAACTCTTCACTGGTGTTGGTGGACTGGTTGGAAAAGTCAATTTTTATTCTATAGATTCATTTCTTTTGTGAATGACAATCTACACTGACTTTTTCTCCCTGGGGGCTGAAAGTGGAGTTGCTGCTAAGTTTCAACTAAATATGAGATGACTTTAGATCCAGGTGCTGTTCTCCCTGCTCCTTCTTTATTGCATGGCTTGATCAAGTGGATTATATGCTGAGGACCTCTAGGGAGGGGAGCTGTGAAGAAAATATCTTTCTACACGCTTGTCAGAAGGTAGGTCTGCCCCAAGCAAGGACCGCTTTGGTACTTCGTAGTCTGGAGCAGTTTGCTCTTTCTTTTCTTACTCCAGTATGCATTGGTGGGTTGGTTGAGAAAGTTCAAGTGCTCCTGGATTTACTGGCATCTGTTTCTAAAATTGTTCACTGTGCTGAAACTGAGAAATCAGCCAGAGAGATGGGCTTTGCTGTAGGCAGGGGTCCAGCTCAGTGTCATGCTTGCCCAGCCCGACGCTGCCCTTGGCCAGCACTTGCCGCAGCCTATGTAGATGAGCAAGCAGGATTTGCTTCCAGGAAATATACACTGTGGAGTTCTTGGCCTCTCTTCTGGAAGAGTAGTCTGACAACTGTCATCTGGACAGAAAGCTCTCAGCACTGAGAGCTCACTCTCCTCTTCAACTCACAAATGGTATACCTCCAAGATGGTGTTGGTTTGGTTTGGTGTCCCCCCCCCAACCCCCTGAGATCAGTCATGTCAGGAATACCTGCCATTTTCTGAAAGACCCAAAAAATGTGATTTGGAAACAAAGTTAAGGGGTTGAAAACTGCAGTGGTACCATAGGACAGATGTTTGGCTGAGGCTTTTTCAATAGCATAGAGATTGCTTCATGAACCAGATTTTGTCCAAAATGTCATAGGTGCTTGTCCCTGTAAATTGTGGGGACATGGTAGAAGCACCCTGGGTTCTTAAAAGAGTGTGCCAGCTCATACAGTTACTACTCTAAAGTGGCTGTCATGCCCCCCTTCTTCCCTCTGAATTAAATTTCAACAAAAAAGCTAAAGTAGGTAAAGAAGAAAACTGGAATTTAGAAATTTGTCTTGAACTGAGACTAAACAAGAGAAATTTTGCCTTGGATCTTTTAGATAGTAATATAGAAAAAGTTACAGTATTTTAAGACTAAGTTGTTTTTCTCCAAACTCAGTAAGAGTCTTGTGGGCAGAAGAGGAACAAAGTCTTAAGATGGTTGATTTCAGCGCAAATAGAGAACTCCAGGTTCTTCCATAGTGTCCTGAATTTGGTAAAAACATGCTTTTTTTCTTCCTAATGAACAAATAGCTTACTGTGCCAAATTCCTCTAAGCATGTTTAGATTTATTCCATTCGCACTCAAACAAGATGAGATACCACCCTGTTCTAAGAGAAGATCTACAAATACCAGAATCTGTGCAAAAATCAAGAAGCTGATCAGCACTGTAACAAACCCTCTTGGTTTCTTGCCCGTGCAACTATGGCAAGGAAAAACCCTCTTGAGAAATGCCTATGAAAGGCATTTACATTTTTTTGTCAAACTACCTGCAAGTATGCTGGCTTATAAGTAAGTACCGTAGTGGATGGCATGTCATTGACTAAACCATCTGGTGATGGTGGCCACTACAGCTGTGTCCTCCCATCAGCTCGGAGCTGTTCTGTGTGACCCTGAGTGGGTGCGTACTGAATCAGATTTTTCAAAGAATCCTGTTTCCATTTAGAAGTAGAAATAAGTAGCAGCCTTCTTCTGGACTTAAGTTTCTCTTGACTTGATCTTTATCTTCTCTTGACAGATCTTTAGCATGCTTTTTTTTTTTATTTAACTCCCACAGATGTTTCACTGTGTCTGTAGTTTGAAAATTACTACAGTCAGTTTTATGACAAAGGGGATAAAGTTGATTCCTGC
>NW_008825071.1:2292454-2298564 GCF_000699105.1 Pygoscelis adeliae | reverse complement strand
GAACCTCCTGGATGTTCTCAGTGAAGGATTTACTATTGGTAGTAGCATATTTAGAGGGCAACAGTGCAACTTCTGAGCACTTCACTGAAATTCTAACTGGTTCTCATACTGAACACAAAATGTCGTAGCCTGCTAGCAGCATTATGTCAAGTGCTGTACTAATGTGTAAAAAGAGACTGTCTCTGCCTTCCAGTGCTTCCAATCTTTAAAACTAAAAAATAAAAAAGTTGGAGGAAAGTGTGAAGTTGCACAAAAGATTTTTCTGTTCCTAGAAAAGGGAGACTAGAGAAGAGAGAAATGCACTGCACAGTGTTTCACCCAAGCCCATGCTTTCAAACTTGATTAGTTGTTCTGAAACAAGGTTCAGAAAGTTCATCCTTGCCCCATGGTACTGTGGTTAGACATGTAGCCTGTTGAATTGTGTCCCTGTAGCTGTTCGAGGGTGTTATTGCCAGCAGAAAAACATCCTATTTACTAGGTTTTGGAGGTATTGGGGAATTACCAAAAGGATCTGTCGCTCCTTATTTTTTTCTTCTTCTCTCCTGATAGCATCTGGCTTGCCTTGGTGATGGAAAAGGTTGGTACGTGGAAAAACCTGAGACAGACTGTCAAGAACAGTAACGGTTTGAGATAGTGAAAACCAGTTTCAAGATATCGTAAAGAGCTAGGGGAAGCTTTCTGGGAAGGGAACTGAAGCCAACCAAAGAGAAGTCTGGACTATTAAATTAATTAGCCTGTCATGAGGTTTTTGAAAGCAAAGATGGAGCTCTATTAGCATGTTGGCTTCATGGCAAGTGAGAGCTGGCTGGAGCCTGTTCATCTGCATGTAGTTTTGGGATGAATTAAAGTCTTAAAGCCTGTGGGTTTTGCTGAAAAATGACATTTTAAAAGAGGCAAGTTGGCTGCTAGGAGTCAGAATCACAACAGAGCCAAAATAAGCTTCATATTTCTTAACCCCCGTGTCACTGTGAGGTCCAGATTATCCCAGATGATGTGCAAATGCACAAGGACCGAGCATTGTGAGCAGCCAGGTTTTAGTGAGAGGGGGAAAAGGAAAATAAACTACAGTTGTCCATTATGTAAATACATGGCAGGTATGAAAAAGACTGAGTTATTCAAACCTGATAATGTTTATGAGGAAAGGGAGGAGGCAGCTATAGAATAAGAAAAAGAGCTAGGGGTATGAGTAAACTGAAAACTCAGACTGTAACTCCAGTGTTTGGCACAAGTCAGAAGACTAAATAAAGCACTGACATGGTAGGGGGCAGAGAAAAGAGAAGTGTCAAGAGTAGCATAAACAGCAAGTCTCGAGGCAGCGTGCTGTGCGTTGTGTTAGTAGGCATCAAGTTGCATTTGTGGGAAAGATGGGTAACAGCAAAAGAGACTAAAGGGTTTGAATGAAGGCGACCAAAAGATTGCTGTGCTCCAGTCATTTCTGTATGCTGGTATGAATCGGATGCGGCTCCATGGGACTTCCAAGAGGAATACTGACATAATGCTAGGAGAGAAATGGGCTCTCTCTTTATTAGAAAAGATGAGGATTAGATAAAATTGTGATTTATATGATTCCGAGTATGTGGGGAGCTGGCATCAAGGGCTGAGAAACTAGCAAATTAAAAAGGCCCAAAGAGAAACAAACTGGATCCCAAGGGACTGCTTATTCTCTCCTGATACAAAATGATCATTAAGAGAGAGAAACTTATTAAAATTAGGTAATAAATATAATTTTGGGCAGATTATAGCCAACAATGCTCATGGCCTACTTCAGGTATGTGCGAACAGGAGATTAGGAGCCTAAATGCCTTAGAATCTTTAACGCTGTATAGTAGCAGCTCCGGGTAGGTCAAGCTAGGAGGGTGCCAGGCTTCCTCCAGCACCCCTGTGTTCCTTTTACAGGTATTGCTGACCTCTTCAGATGGTGAATGATTTTACATGTCCTTGTCAAAAGCTATTCTGAGCATCAGTAAAGTTCTGCTTCAAGGTTGTTGTCGGATAAAGGCAACACAGCAGAGAGGGATGAAGGGTGTTAAATATGTGGCTGGATACAGTACTGACCTGAACGACAGGGAAGGATATAGTGCACAGCCTGTCAGGGGCTCCTGTTTCATGTGGGTCCTGCTCCTTCCCTCAGTAAACCTGAGGGACACCATTTTTTTATGATTTTGTATTTCTATACGATTTGATCAGGGGATGCATAGTTCCTGCTAAAGAAAGAAAACTACTATTCAGATTAACTCTTTCTAGGCTGGAAAAGCCTGTGCTGGTCCTATAACAGAGCAAAATCATTGCACTGTTCCATCTTCTGTTTAAAAAAAAAAATTAATTTTTTTGTTTACAACAGAGGACATCAAGGAGGATGCCTGATATCTACCTCCAGAGTTCCTAGAATTGCTTGTGAAATTTTCCCCATCATATATAATCTTGGACGAAGAATCTTTACAGTGAAGCTCCTGAAGCCGTGCCAGCAGGCCCTCTTTTGTAATTTTATGAACACTTCTGATCTTCACAAGCGTTGAATTCAGAAATTTTGCTGCAACAATGTTAGGTCAGTGTGACGGGGGGATAAAATTGAGTTGTCTTGATACAAAGGTAATTGGGTCACTTGTTGGTAAAACATATTTAAAAAAAAAAAAGAAAAGTTACTGAAAAAATGTGGTTAAAACTCTTACGATGGGCATAACCTTGTAAACTTATTGGGTAAGTTGTCCATGCAGAATATACATGTGAAGACCTCACGTTATGCATTGTGTGTGTACAATCAGCTGCTTATGTATCATAAATATATTTTAAATAAGGGATTTTTAAATTTAGATCTAAGCAAAATTTATTTCCCATTTGCTTTTACTGACAGCTATGTGTCTAAACCTCATAGTTACTGTCAGATATCAAACTTCACCACTATCTTAGAGCGTAGCTTTACTAATTTAAACAAATGAAAAAGTAGGGATGGGGGAAAATCTGTAGCTAAGATTTTTGAAAAGTTGGAGGTCATTTTGCTTTGCTCCAGGGCTGTGCAAACTGTAATATGCTTGGCAGTTAAACTGGTTTGGGGTTGTTTACCCATTCTGGGCACCTAGCCAGCCTAACTTACAAAACTGCAATTGCCATGATTGTTAGGAATAGTTCCACTTCTTCCCTCGGATTTCTTCTGCCTTGCTTCTTTTCTTCTTCGAGGAAGTCTTAAATTTTCCTGTCAGTTCTGAGGAGACCCTAATTTTCCCCTTAGGGGTTCCCACAGAGACGCAGAGTTGCAGAGGCTCTCCGGCTCTCTGACAAATGTAATCCTTCCAGAGGCAGCAACAAGCAAGAGTGTCGCTCCTCGGGATCAAATCCCTGCTGGCCCCAACCAACAAAGCCAGGTCTTGCTGCTAGGAGACCCACAGGTTTTTTTAATTTTATGGTTTAACACAGAATTTCTAAATCTACGTCTAATTTGAAGGCTGAGAGGCTTTGGCATTTGCATCATTCCTCGTTTATGGCCACACTGTTTCTGTGGCAGTTGCCAGCAGTTGGTCGGTGAACGCTTTTGAAGTATTTTGATGCCCCTCCACAAAACACAAATCGAAAAGAAAGAACTGGCACCAGGTGCTGGCCACCCAGCAGCTCTTGGACTGCAAGTACTGGTTTGAAGGCCCTCGGGTAACATGGTGTTTACTGTGCTGTTGCCTCTGGCCTCACAGCCTCCAGGAGGAATAAGCCACTGCTTCAGTCAGGCTCCTAAATAACTCCTTTCCAACTGTTCCCAGTCTGCTGCTTTGGCTAGATGTAGATGTGGATGGCTTTAGTTATCAGGGAGAGCATACTGGAAGGTGCAGTTTCATGTTGCTGGTATGAGCTGGAATCGCAGCTTCCTTCATGCGAAAGCCTGCGAGGTGGTGATAGTGTGTTGATCTAGTGGGGAAACTGGGCAAGTCTGTAATCTTAGCAATGTTGTGCTCTGCTGTTTTACCATCAGTGATTTGCAGGGTCAAGTATGGCAGCAGTCCAGGCGTGGCACATGGACGCTTTTGCGCAGCTTTTCGAACAGAGCTCCTGTTGTGCACGATAGGAAAAACAGATGTAAAAGATCCTTAATCTCAGCTGTCATCCTTGCAGAGGAGCTGTGCCTCTCGTGCGTTTCATGCAGATTCTGGGTGGGATGCCCTGATTCTCCTTTGTCCCTGCAAGTGGTTTCAGTTTGCGATGAGGCAGTGGTCTGAGAGAGAAAATGCAGTGCTTATCTCACCTGTGCCTTGTACCGCTGGGCTGCTGTGTCTTCAGTGATAACATGTTTCTGGGGAACATGCCGTGGGTCCTTGCTGTTAGTGCTGGAGCTCTTCTCAGGTTACAGTTGCTTTTCATCTGTATGAACTAAGAGGAGCACTAGGAATGTCAGAGATGGGGAAATAATGATGGTCTGTCAGGTTATTGTGGATTGCTGGCCAGAAATTTTCCACCAGGGAACGGTGGAAAGTTGGTTCAAACCAACTTCTTGGGGTACAGAACTCTGCTGAGGATTTCTGAAGTCTCTGAATGTGAAGTCATGGACTCTGTGCATGTCTTTTTCTAGACACTGGCAAAATTACATTTATTTTCAGCCAACCAACCTCTCAGGAGGTCCAGAAACTTCTGGACAATTTTTACATGGCTTATTTGTTTATTTGATATATATTAGTGTTACAGACTGGTGTATTACTTGGTTTTGAAAGTTCAGTAATCAAATCCAATTTACCAGAGGTGGAATTGAAGAAGAGAGATCTTAAGTGACATGCTGAGAATCAGTGATAACCGGTTCAGCGGCAAAATTGCAGTTTTAATGCCTCTGTGTCAAGAACGGTCTAGAGGCAGATGCGCCACATCTCTTGTTCAGCAAGTTTTGCTCCCAAAGCATTAACTTGCCACACAAGGATTGGGTGGACCTGTCCTGCTGTTAGGAAGTGTAGTGAGGGAACTGAATGGCATTTTAATATAGGCTAACCAGAGATTTCCAGAAACTCCTCACGTTTTCAGGTTTTGAGGTATTTCATTAATAGCATTCTTGTGTGCTTACCACTTATTTTTCATTGAAAACTATGTTTTCAACCAATTATGTTTAAACTGTTTAATGTCTGAAAAATCTATTTGCTGAGCCACAATATCTAAATCTGTAGCAGAATATAAAAGAATTGAGTGAATGTGAAAAACTACTGTTGTCCTCGTCTGAATGGTTGGTAGTGATGCTGGGGGTATCCATTGTGGGGGAACCTGAACTGTAGACCTTGGGGCTGCATCTTTTTAAGGATTAAGTGCAATAGCCTATCTTCTTGTGCCAGGACCTTTCAGAAGCATCGGGGATCTGAATTATTTTATAAGTGTCTATCCTACTTCAGAGCTGGCTATGTAAGGTCTCCAAATTTCCTGCTTTACATCATTAGGACTAACAATTTGCAAAGATCTTCTGTTGAAGGAATTAGAAATAATTCTCTTGCCCCACAGACTAATATCAACAACTCTTCAGATGCTTATGATTCTAGGGGAAAATAAATCTGTTCTCATGAGCTGAAATAGATTGTCCAAAAGATTGTGGAGCTGTTGCCCCTGGTTCCTCCATCAGACTGGCTGTTGTGGTTTATTTTGCTTCAAGAAAATGGATGTCAAGACCTGACTTTTTTCTTTCCCTTCTCTTAGATGCACGGACTTGTTTCATTTCTATCCAGAATACAATTTTCTGTCAGCATGAATGAACATGTAGTTCCTTCAGAAGCATTCAAAAATGAAATTGTGACTTCAATTATTCCTAGACATGATATAATGCTGGCTTCACAAATACTTCTGTGGATGTTACAGCCCAGCTCTTGAGATCACAAAGTTAAGTTTGCAGACTCCTATTTTGATACGATTGGTCTTGAGAAGCCTACCAAGAAGCAAGCAGAAAAACTCCTAGTGGACAAGGTGGCTTGTCCTTTCCTTTGCTTTTTCCTTTCCTTTTCCCTTTGCTTTCTTATTTTGATTGCCTTGATCCAAGGGGTCATCCAGTTTAAAAACTCCCAGCTTTGCATTGTTTTAATTCTGTTAACTGTTATTTAGCATCCAAAATAATTCTTCCAGCACAGAAGTTCAGGGTTTATCAGGTTTCCAGCTGAAATCCCCAC
>NW_008825071.1:2277563-2292431 GCF_000699105.1 Pygoscelis adeliae | reverse complement strand
TGTGAGGGGGTGGGTGTGGTAGAGAGAAGGAAGGGGAGAAATATGGGGATGTGTCTGTCTTTTGACATTTGAACATGGAAAGAAAACTATGTTATTATTTTGTCATTATTACTTTACATCATGTGGTGCAAGCATGATTTCTGTAGAAGTGTCTCAGTTATTCCTGGCTTAGCAGGTGGTTTTAGGTTTGTTTTGTTTTTTTAATAATACTGTTTGATTAAAGATCCCAGTCCAACTTGACAAGCTCAGTGAATTCCAAAAACATTATATTTGTAAGGTGCAGCATCTGCATTTCACAGAAGTTGCTACTGGCAGCAGCCTGTTTACCCAGCACATGATTGGGGTAACTTTGAGGGTCACCTCAGTGAGTGCCTTTTCCTACTGAGACAGGTGGTACAATGAATTTACTGAAAATTAATTAATAAGGGGGAGGCAGGGAAGACAAGCAGGACTTTGAAGATTGTTTATATTCTGGGTTTTGTCTAGCAGTCAGAACATTTTGCTGGAGATGGAAGTAAAGGGTTATAATGAATGAGTCTTGGAAAGCAGCATCTAGGAAATACTGGTTTATTACAGCATTATGAGTTGACTTCTCACCTTGCAGTTACATAGTTGTCCTATAGTGTGTGTTTAGTAAGTTATATCCAGAGGACATAGTAAAAATGGGTTATATTGTACCTAAAGACACACTATATGCTGTCTTCTTGAGTAGCCCATGTGGTTACATTTCAGTATGACCGCCAGTGGCTGGATTACTGTTCAGCTTGATTGATTGAGGCAGATCTTGGAAAAAATGCAAGATTTCAAGGAGCTGCTGAGGCCAAAGTAATGTTTCAGGTACTGTAAAAGGCATGCATTTGTTTTGGTTAAGTATTGCGATCCTGTTTATCCTCGAAGAAACAAATAAATTCTTTTTCTTTGAACAACCAACCATCTATATGCTTTTTAACAGACAGGGTAAAGGATGATCTCTGTCTTACCTGAAACATGTGAGTTGATCTGTACTTACCTTTGTTCTGGGTGATTTGGTATCATCCAGCACAAGATGTTGGGTTCTCAAAGACTAAAGCATGTAGTGTTGCAGAGCCTGATGAACCTGCAGTTCTAGCCATAGAGGTTGTTTGGTGGATAATGACTGGATAGTTGGAAAATGAATGCAAGTGGGTTGGGTTTTTTTTTTTTTCCACAGACTGGTTGAGGTTGGATGGGACCTCTGGAGGTCATCTGGTCCCACCCACTGCCGCTCAAGCAGGATCACCTAGAGCTGGTTGCCCAGGACCATGGCCATATGGTTTTTGAGTATCTCCAAGGAAGGAGACTCTACAGCCTCCTCGGGCAACCTGTGCCAGTGCTCAGTCACCCCCACAGGAAGAAAGTGTTTCCTGATGTTCAGAGGGAACCTCCTGTGTTTCAGTTTGTGCCCACTGCCTCTGGTCCTGTCACTGGGCACCACTGAAAAGGGCCTGGCTCCATCCTCTTTGTACCCTCCCTCCAGGTATTTATGTACATTGAGGAGATTCCCCTCAAGCCTTCTCTTCTCTGTGTTGTCCCCCCAGGAGACATCAGGGTGGATGTCTCCCCTGAGGATCAGGGCCTGTGAATGTGAGGCTCGTAGTCTGCCTGAGTTTAGGCATAGGTACTGATAACGTACTCCACACTGCTGTATGGAACAGGTATATGGATATCCACCTGGTATTCTTGTCAATTGTATCATCTCTTCCAGCATTGAGAGTGATAAGAATGGGGACTTGACTTAAGGAACTTGACTGCCATTCCTTTATTTCCTCCTGCAGCTCCTTTGACTTCTTACCTGCTGTTTTTGGTGGTTTCTAATTCCCCTTATTTGTTGTATTTTTCCCTGTGCAGGAGGGATGAGGAGGACCAAAAGAACTTCATCACCATCTTCTCATTTTATATTGCACTTCAAAATCTTTGCACATCAAACCACTCTTCATCCTGTGAGTACCTCATGAGGTAATCATACTTGGTTTTTGTTTGTTAGTAAGTCTGGTGCATGGCTGACTTACTTAATCTGCCAGTCATGTCCCTTATGAGTAAGAAAAAAAAATGCAGACACCTGTGAGTGAAGTATTTTCTAGAGAAATCTGAGGGGCTGTACAGAACAGGACCATGGTGATCTTGTGCTGTACCGGGGCTCTCCTCCTAACGCTCCTTCCCTCGGAAAGGAAAATTCGCCTGTGTGCCATCTTCAGTATAACCGAGCTCCCATGCTGCATGACTTCAGGTTGCCAACTCGGCCTCTGTTACAGCTCTGTAAGATAGCCTGTGTGTTGACAGCTGCTGGCAGTTCCTTAGGATGGAAAATCATATGGCAAACTAATTGACTTGAGGTATCTCCTCCTTCGTACTCTCCTCAGAAGCATAGTTGCCATGTCCCAGATGAATGTGAGGTGCCTCACCTTCCACCAACCACAAATCTAGGTAGAGCATAGGCTCCATTTATTGAAGAAAGTCTCTCCTGTTCACTTGGCCAGAAGTGTTTTTTTGCTGCCTCATTCCCTAGATGGCTGCAGTCCTATTTTATTCACTGTTTGGGTAAAGCATGGAATGTATCAGTGTAAAGTTAAGCAGTTTATAGCTCAGCATTATGTGTTTTTTCTATTCCTTTCAAGTATGCCTGACTTTAAGATGAATCTAACCTAAAAAGATGATTTAATTCCCCTGAACCTTGTTTTCAGAGTGATAATGGTGCAGCTTCTGAAGCACAGAGATGCCTATTTCTTAGCAATGCTGGCAAGCCGGTGCACGACTCACTGAAGGAAAGTGCTTCAAATCCGGGATTCATGCAAATTAGGAAGGTTGAACAAGGAAAAGACGTATAGGCGAGTTCAGATCTTCAGGCTTACAACAAAGGTATTTGGGGGTAAGTTAGCTTACCCAGAGCTAAACACCTTGCTCTGCTTTCTATTTTTGCTCAAACTAACATATCAGCAGAAAGTGTGGCTAAATGTACACAGGTGCCTTTCAAACAGTTCCAAGTACATTAGTTTAGCTATGCTGTACTGCAAATCTGTGTAGAACAATACAAGCATCAGCAATGAACCAGGCTAGGCAAAGACCTGTGTCTTCTGTGAAGAAAGCCTTGAAAACACTCATTTTAAAGTGTCCGAAGTCAGTTTTTATGATATCTCAGGCCTTCTTGCTTACTATTAGAAGTCTAATTTTTCTTTGTTCTATTATGGTTTTACAAAGACTACACCAGACTTAACTGTAACTTTCACACACAACGAAGGGTATTTAGTGACCCACACTGAAAAGAACTGGACGGTATCCCTGTAGTCCAGTATATAGACAAAATGTGTACATTATTTATCAGTGAGAGATAATTTGTTGTTAATAGTGTAAAGTTAGTTAGTTACTGCTTCTAATATAAAGGTGAGGCAATTGCCCAGTGACACTGAGAGTGCATATGAATTGGTCTGAACTAAGGACTTTTTCCCATCAAAGACAGGAATTTACCTGGTCACCAAGTTGTTCACATCTTAATACGCAAATTGTAGGCAGCGTGACAGCCTGGCTGATAGTAACACAAAAAATGAAGCAAGTAGAATTATTTTCCCAGTTGAATTATAAAGCAAAATATCTCTAGATCCAGTCTTTTGTTATAGGTGAAGTTCTTTCATGTTTAAGGAAAGCATAAATAATCTTCCAGCTGCAATAGATGCAATCTATGCCCAAATGCTTCTTACAAGCTGCCAGAAAAGGGATCTTTATATAAATTTGAGTCAAACTCCAAAAGGTTTAACATTACAGAACTGTAGGTAAGGTATCTTTCCTTCTCCCTTTCAATAAAATCAAATTCAACTCAGGAATTCTTCCTTTAGCACATTTTTTGAAAATGACCCATTTTTAAGAGATGATTGCAAAGAAACATTTACTGAATGTTCTTTTAGAACTGTAACAAAATAATTGAGTAGAATAACTTCCTATATGTCATCTTCCCCCATCCACCTCCTCTAAGAGATATCTTCTATCTAGGTTACAACAGTAAATTAATTTTCACCTTCTTATTTGAAGGAAATTATTGAGAGCTTATACAAGTTTAACAAAACATAAACATTGAAGTCTTTGATGTGCAAGATTTGTTTCAGCAATGCCTACTTTAAAAATCAAACTGAAACATCTTTGAAAGAGACAACTATGAGAACCACATTTAAAATGTGTTAAGAAATATTAGTTTTATTTAACCAGTTTTCACAGCTGAATATTTATTCTATAAAAACTTTACAGATTGTACAGTTTATATATAGTTCAAACTACTAGAACAAAAAAGTAGGTCCCACAGATGCAAAAATACTGTACCAATCCAAGGTAAAGGCAGATTTACACACTGTACAGCTCTCCACTGGGAAGGGGAGGTGGGTCAGTTCCAAGTAAAAACTTCAAAACTGTACAAAAATAAGGTTTGATTTCTTTTTCATTCTTCATAATACATTCAATAAGATTGCAAGCACAGATACCCAAGTAATAATAGATATCTGCAGTCAGGAATTAATAACCACTCCTGAAAGGAATGCAAAATAGGTCTATTTACACAGGGCACTCTTTTACACCATACTGTATATAGTGTATATTTAAAATAATAAAAAAGCATAGACAAAGAACATTAAACATCTAATATAAGGTAGTTTTTTTTAAAGGAGTTTTTTTTTTTTTACTTAATAGTGTGCCAAAAGAATTTTAACTTATTAAATAATATATTCTAAGTGAACCTAAAATTTATGAACATAAAATGCATTTTTGGTGTAATACATCAATTAAACCAGCAAATAGGAAAAAAGGAACCAAAAACAGAACCCAAACTGTATATAAAGTAGTATTCTCACCCAGCAACAGAAGCACTTATGTAGTTATTTTAAAAAAAAAAACAAAAAACAAACAAACAAAAAAACAAACCCAGAGAGACTATTTAAAAACCCACTAAAACTAACTTATAACTTAGGATATTCATACATAAGATATTCAGTGATTCACTAATACTGCAAAACAAGCTTTTTTTTGTTTTTTTCTTCCCCCTTCCATTTCCCTCCCACTTCCCCTCATTCCCCTTCCCCAAGAGACAGTGGTTTCTTCATGCTATCTGGGTAAGAATTAAATATATTCTTGCCCCCTTCTTCCTACCCCTCTATACCTCCCCCCAAAAAAGGACAGAGTGTTTTCTTAGCATTAATCCTGAGCACACTCTCTTTTTGGGGATATTTGTGATTTAATCTTCATAGGGTTTAATTCCCAAAAATTTTAGAATGTTCCATTACTTGAGGTATTTCAACCTTCTTCTGGGACAATGCCTTGTATCTTAGCTGACTCGTTGGGCAGTGAAAGTAAGGGCTGGCTAATACCCGTTTCAATTCTGTTTTCTAATGAAGAAGAAAAGCATTATTCCAGACTTCCCTGCCACACAGAAAGTAATGCAACACCATTCACTTTTTAATCCATTCTCTATTTGATACAGTACTAGCCAAAGATAACAAAAACTAGAGCCTTTAAAGAGGTGTTTGGTAGTGCACTCATTTTTTTTTTTTAGCTTGTGTGTGTATGTCTACATACACACTCACACACACATATTACATTATATATATAAAGACATATATATGCACACACATACACTTGTGTGTGTGTATATATCTCTATATGTAACAATCAAGGAGAAAGGAGTTTTGTTCAAATTTAAGTGATACAGTACTTTTAAACCCCTTGACAATAAAAGGGGAGGGGGGAGTCCACTCCTGTTCCCAAGATGAGCAAGGGCTGAGTTTATATAGGTTTTTTAAAATGGGCATATTTTGTTTGCCCTCATGTCCAAGAAGTACAATTCCAGTGTCAATGGGCATCTCATCAGAACTCATCAATTTTCTTCTGCAGATATTTTAACATTGAGTCCATCCCTTGTGCTGAGCCCCAGATTTTCTTCAAAACTTCACACTCCTTTTCATTTGCTTGTTCCAAGTCCACCTTCATGATATTACGTACTAAAGCTTTGGATTCTTCAAGTACCTAGGCCAAAAAAAGAAAAAGGGAGTTGGGTTAGTATTACATGAGAACTGAGCAACATGTGCGCTTCATGTGGAACAGGCTGCCCAGGGAAGTGGTTGAGTCACCATCCCTGGAAGTATTTAAAAAACAGGTAGATGAGGCGCTTAGGGACATGGTTTAGTGGGCATGGTGGTGTTGGGTTGATGGTTGGACTCGATGATCTTGGAGGTCTCTTCCAACCTTAATGATTCTATGATTCTATGATTCAGAATTCGTCCATATAAACCTGTAAGTTGATTATGAACTTAAGCTTATCAGTTCATGGACATACTATGACCCTAAGAAACGTTTCTCAGTCTCTCATAGCATCACACAGGATTTCCTTTACCCAATACCAGCACAATTTTACAAGTACACAAAAATGTGGAAATAATGAAAATCAAAATCATAACTATGAATATATATATATGGTTTTATGCCGATAACTAGAGAAACCTCTAACTCCATTTTGTGAAGGCTAATCATAACACTATTATCCAGAACCACTCTAATATAACCAGGCAGACCTTGAATGTCTTGAGCATTCAAAATAGGCTGAAAAAATCTCATTTGCTTTTCCATTTAGAAAACTATTAATCTGTTTCAAAATCCAAAATTTCTAACACACAGAACAGTTAACTTGTACTGCGTCTCTTCTCATAAGAAAGCATCAAATATTTGTAGTTTTAGCTATCTTGTGCAACTGCCAGTAGCGCGCACAACCACAAATGCACTAGGCATTACTTGTAAAACTAAGTTCAACATAATACCAAAGACTGCATTTATTTCCTTGGTAATTTAAATTACAACTCTAGGTAACTCAAGATTTCTGTGTTTCTGTGCAGTTCTTAGGGCAACTGTTTACATTGTTGATTAGAATAAAGTTGGATTTTGCAACTACGTTAAAACCAAAATATACTGTAAAGAGACCAATGCTGGTTTAATGTTCTTAGCCACAATGTACTATGACATATGATAAAGAAGAGTCAGATACAAATTAAAAAAAAAAAAAACCTCAAAAACCCAGCAACAAAGAGATACATAAGAATGTGTTAAAAGACATTGCTATACTAAAATCCGGTCCTTGTTTCGTGAAAATAATCTTTTTTAAAAGGACATAATGATGTTTTCTAATAATACTTGGATTAATTTTTATTGATCTAATCACAAAAATGTATTGTAAGAAAATAAAGGAAACTTACAACTGAATTACAAGTGACAAGTTCCTTAATTCGAACCATTACTTCTTGTGTGAATGTTCCCGGCCAAAACACTTGAGAGACGAGTCCTTTGGCACAAGCTTCCTGCGCGGTCAACTTCCTTCCACTGAACAACATTTCATTGGCCTGAAGGGATAAAAAGTTACTTCTGGTATGAAATGTAATGAGACAAAACTCATTAAAGGAAAAATGTTCAAAACAAATAAGGAAAATGCCTGCACTATTTGAAATAGTCTTACTGCAGCTCTTCCAACTTTTAATTAATAAAGACTTGCCTACAGATAGCTGGTCGGTGTTAGTTGACTATACTACATCAGTAGTTATAAAAATAGAGGTTAAATGTGAAAATGTCTTTTGCCATTTCCGATTCATGAATGTTCATTAGCTCTAGCTTTCCTGCAGTATTGCTGACTTGATTAACTGTGTATGTGGTAATAGGTTATAATGCCTGGCAGATCTGTAAAACGGCAGTGGAATACATCAGCTTGCCCTTTATTATAATGTTAGTTGCAGCAATGAAATATTTGCTAAAAGTCTACATTATCTGTAGATTATAAAGAAAACCCAGTTTTGGTAGTAGACCTCCTGGGAACTGCCAGTCTTGGTAGAAAAGAACAGTTAAATATTTTGCAACTAAAATGTTTTTCAGTACTGAAAAATGTTTGAAACCTAAAATATATGGTTTATTTTCAGCACTTCTCCAAAGTCTTCAGCAGTATTTCATTTATGATGCAACACTTAAATAGCTGGATCATCTTAGAACGTGACCTCCAAAACCCACTGAAATGAGCAGGATGTATTCCAGTTTCTGATCAAATTCATAGAAAATAAACATTCCCATTTTATTCAGGAGTTCAATATTGAACTGATAAATCCTTTCAAAAGCTGATTTAGCAGTCTTATTAAAAACCCCCAATATTTAAAAGATCTTGTACATAGTTTAAAGGTACAGAACAGAGTACTACATTCTATGCAGTAAGGTGATCTCTAGTTCTGTAAATCTTTTTGATTTGTAATTATCATACACTTCACTATTTATCAGCTTCCACATTAAAGCTTCATCCTACAACCATTTACGCTTATGCTTTAATTCTACCTCTAGTGAAGTTTCTTATATAGTTAAATTTGTTGTTTGCGGTGACATCTGCATGGAAACAGCCAGTGAAGATTAAAAAGTCAGAGTAATTGTCAACCTCAAAAAAAAAAATCAGTTTTACTGTTTCTTAATGAGTAATTTACAGTGAAAATATGACAAAGCCATCACTGGACTCTTGAAATATGGGAAATAAGGCTGTTATAAAACACTCAAACCTGACAGGTAGAGCATTTCTGAGGACAAAATTCTGAGTTTTTTAATGTTTTCTAATACTGGAAATGTAGTAATTATTACAGCAACTTTCAGTCAAGGACCTCAAGTTATCTAATTACTGTAGGTAATGTTCCTAGCATTGCTATTTTACACATGAAGAAATTTGAAAACTCAGAGGTCTATTACTTGTCCTTTTGTGATGAAATACAAAGTCTGGGTTCTACTGGCAGTTTGGTTGCTGACATCCAGTCCATTAAGCATGTAATAAAAGAGATGTTTCCTAGGTTCTTTTACATAGAAGTTATCATCAGCACATCTCTCATGAGTAAATATGGAAAGTTGTGATTCAGATATATTAGTTTAAAAAAAAAAAAAAAACACACCCAAGCTTCAAACTAAAGGTACAAATTATGTACCCCCATAGTTCTACCTTCTGTGAAAGCAAAATCAAATATACAAGGTTCATTAACTATCACAACTGTACTTTCTAATTTTCCAGATTATATGTGAATACTACTAACCTGAAACACTAGCCAAAAACCAGTGATATACACAAGTTTGTCTAAAAACAGGAATCATTTTCCTAAGGAGATATGGAAAAAAAATTTCTTCCAAAATAATTGTAAGAGATACTTAACATTTATATCAAAGATCAAAATGTGAAGTCAATCTAACTGGGAGTTGGGAAAGTCAGAAATTTAAGACAGCTGGTCAGGTCTACATAACATATTCTTCACACGTATCTGTGGTCACAAGGATAAAAGTGAATGCTAGAAAGCCTTAATTTTTTTTTTTTTTCCCCTAAAACTCAGTAGCAACTGCTGAGTTCTCCTGAACATGAAAATCCACAAGTGATAATGGTGCAGTTATCTTATTTCTGCCAGCTGTAACACAGCATTAGCAGAAAACCTCACTTGAAATGAGCACTCCCATTAGTGTTCTCAGCTGACAGGTTTTGAAGGGAAATGTTTTGCTCTGGCATCTTAACTTTTGATCTATACACAACGTATGCCGGAGACCCACTGCTAAACAAGTTTTAATCATATAAACATGCCTTCTATCCGCTGTGAAAATTAACACACTGGTGGTTACTTTCCAAGGAATATAATACAGCAAGAGAAATGAAGATGATAAAAATATTTCATTAATATAAAATTCTCATTAACAACCTTCATTTTCTACTCAGCCTGCCTTTCTCCTTCCACAGAAGAACTTCACTGGGACATCCTCTGGTCTCTCTTTTTACAGCGAGCGCTTTGAGGCTCACGAGGGACCTTCCGCGCAAGCCCACAGGCGCTAGCTGCCATGGAGCATCTCGGCTCTCTTGCACTACGATCAGGAGGCAGCTGGTCTCTGTAACGCCCGAGACCCTGGCCGTGATGTGGACTACAGGCACTATGGAAATGCGTATCCCTCATGACTGACAGAAAAGCGTAAGAAATAACCGCCAAGCGTGCTGGAGACCGACAGGGAAACCCAGTGTGTGGAGCTTGATCACGCAGCTCCTGTGCTTTGTATCCAGGACCAGAAAACCAGACCAAGAGCTCCACAGCAGACGCACAATAACATATCTCCCCAAAGAGACGTCACCTTAATCTCTATTATAAATTATTTTCAAAACTCAAAAGCCAAGTTTAAGAAACCTTCTAAAATTCTTGGTATTACCAATACAGCATCAGTTTTGAAACCTAAGGTCTGGGTTTCAGATTTCCTGTAATAATGACCTCTGTTGAACATGTTCTGTGAAAAAAACCCTCCATGACAGACCTGCTCATCAGCCAAGACTGACCCTGTAGGGAAGATCAATGGCAAAGCTGTTGGAAATTAAGATTTTTACAGAACTGCTGATGATAAAAAGAAGGCACTGAATCTGACTTACAAGAGTTAAGGGTGGGACTAATATTCCTCAATTAATACATTTGTAGCAAATTTTATGATGCTTACAGAGGCCTTAATTCTTTCTTTTGTATGGTATTTTAATTTCCCCCCCCCCCAAATGTTTCTCATCTCACCCATACCATCTCTTCTTTCTGCTGACTTCTCTCTCCCTTTTATAGATAGAAAGCATGCTACTTTATCAAAATTTTCAGAACGGATTCTGAATATATTTCATGAAATCTGCTGATTAAAGTCCAACTTTGTCCCATACGGCACTGACATTGCTATAATGCAGAGGGTTGAGGACCGTATGAAAACAGGGGACTTCTTTTTCCCCTTTTGCACCAAATGTTATGGAATTGTTATCACTGGAAGCTTTCAATTTAAATCTTTATATTTAAAAACGAGAGCATTGACAAACACACATGAAAGAGCATACTAGGGAAGAGCTTCTTCTGGTTTTTGTACAACTTCTAAAGAAACCACAAGTCTCTAAAGGACGGGGATGGATGGAATGGATGGATGAATGGATGGACGGATGGCCAAATAAAAAGGGAAAGGAACAATCAGTAGTTTGAAACATGCTAAGATATTAAAGATACTCTCATAACTGTTAATCTATTTCAGTTGCCTTTTCTGTTCTCTTCTAATAACTAAATCCAGACATCACACAATTAGTCATTAGATCTGTTCAAACTGATGCTTTTAATATATCAAAACCTGTATTTTTAAATCAATAGATACCTACAGGGAAAAACTGGCTTTTATAATAAACAGTAATTTAGGAAAAACAGGTGTAGCTACAAGCACTTGTTTCATACTGTTACCGTTCAACTTCAAATTGGAATGGGACGTAGGTCTAAGAATTTTCAAAGAACACAGCATAAAAAAATAGTAAGCAACATGAAAATAACGTAGATAAGATATTTTTAAATAGCTTTTTGTTACATTATTTCATTTAATTGGAAAGCAAGAAAAGGGGTACTAAGTAACATGGGGCTTATGTTTTCAGCAGCAATGCAAATTGTTCCTCCCCCCCCCCCGCCCCAATCCAGCAATACTGTAAATCAAGAGCAAGACTGAAAAAAAAAATCCTTCACAAAGGTGATTTGGACTGAGTATTTCTTGCATGACACACTAGTGTTAAACATCAGCAGAGATCTGCAAAACCAGGAAGTTCAACACGACTTCTTGAGAACGAGTGCATGAAAGCTGAATTACTTATTTTGCATACTAGCATAAGACTGCTAATAGCTGGTGACACGGTGCTCTACTGTGTAATGACACTGAGCGCAGACCAGCCCATTCTCTGCTACACTCTGATGCTGTGCTGAATGCAAGACACTAGCGGCTGGTCCTCACAAGGCATCAGCAGGGAAAGTGTGTCCTGGTACGCAGGACATAACCCTTCTGCCACCATCAGGGTTAAGGGCACCCATGACGCGGGATTAGGTCCCGTGCCTGCTTTCTGTTCTGTGCACGCAGGTGAAGACTAGGTTGTAACAGCACGGAGCAGAGAAGCTATAAATACTGCTTTCTCATGAAAGGTTTTCATAAGAGAAAGAAAAAGTAAAGACAAGACAACACAGCAAAGGTAAAAAGTCTTGAAATCACTCTGGATAAATTATCACAACTGCATTGTGAAGCTGCCAGCCCCTACCCTGCAAGCTACTTACAGAAGCCAGGCCCATTATCCGAGGGAATGTAAGGGATGAACATCCATCTGGACTTTGTCCAAAAGTAGTGTATGGTGTCTGAAACCAAGCCTTCTCGTTAGCCCAAACCACGTCACACAGAGGCAATATAGATGCTCCAAGTCCAATGGCTGGGCCATTTACTGCTACAATGATAGGCTTCTTAAACTGAATAAAAGTATTCACAAAATTCCTGAAGAGAAACAGAAACACGCACTCACTACATATATAGAGAGAGTAAAATACACCAGCTCTTGAAAACCCAGTAATAATTCATCTCCACAGTAACATTGCTTTCAAAACCAACCTGATACCCTTCCACAATGAGGTGGTTAGCTTGGTGGATGAGGGGAGAGCAGTGGATATTGTCTACACAGATTTCAGAGTGAAGCTGTCAGCACTGTCTCACATAAGAGACTCGTAGTCAAGCTGTTGATGTATGAGCAGACAGTGAGGTGACTGAAAAATGTCTGAATGGCTGGCCCAGAGGGTGGTGATCAGTGGCACGAAGTCTAGTTGGAGGCCAGTAATTAGCGTTGCACCCCAGGGCATCAGTGCTGGGTCCAGTACTGTTCAACAGCTTCATTCGTTATCTGGATGATGGGGCAGAGTGTACCTTCAGCAAGTTTGCTGATGATACAAAACTGGGCTGATACACTAGAGGGTCATGCTGCCATCCAGAGGGACCTCGACAGGCTGGAGAAATGGGCTGACAAGAACCTTGTGAAATTCAACAAGGAGAATTGCAAAGTCCTGCATCTGGCGAGGAACAACCCCATGCACCAGTATATGCTGGGCGCCACCCAGCTGGAAAGCAGCTTGGTGGAAAAAGACCTAAGGGTCCTGGTGGACACCAAGTTGAACCTGAGCCAGCAATGTGCCCTTGTGGCAAAGGCAGCTAATGGTATTCTGAGCTGCATTCAGAGGAGTGCTACCAGCAGGTCATTGGAGGTGATCCTTCCCCTCGACTCAGCACTGGTGAGGCCACACCTGAAATACTGTGTCCAGTTCTGGGCTGCCCAGTACAGGAGAGACATGTACATACTGGAGGGAGTCCAGCAAAGAGTCATGAAGATGATGAAGGGACTGGATCATCTCTCCTATATAGAAAGGCTGAGAGACTGTTCAGCCTAGAACAAAGAAGGCTCAGGAGGATTATATCATTGAATATAAATACCTGAAAAGAGGGTCGAAAGAAGACAGAGCCAAGCTCTTGCCAGTGGTGCCCGTGCCCAAAGACAGGGCCAGAGGCAGCGGGCACAAATTGAAACACAGGAAGTTCCCTCTGAACATCAGGAAACACTTTCAGGGTCATTGAACACGTGGCCAGCAAGGTTGTGGACTCTCCATCCTTGAAGATATTCAAAAGCCCTGCCTGGACATGGTCTTGGGCAGCCTGCTCTAGATGACCCTGCTTGAGCAGGAGCAGGTTGAACAAGATGACCTCCAAATGTTCCTTCCAACCTCAACCATTCTCTGATTCTGTGAGAGCCTAGCATTTCTCCCAGCCCAACAAAGCACAGTAATTGGGCAGGCGCAGATTTAATGCCCCTCTTACAAGCACCAGCCGATATGGCACTTGTGGTATATTCACATGCCTCACAGCCCTCTCTTAGATGAGGCTGTAGTCATACCTCACCTCTGGGCTACAGCCCTGCTTGGTCTTCAATGTGTTTATGTATGACATTGGTATAAGGTATCTATCTATCTATAATTTTAAGTGAAGTTATAAGGTATATAGGTATAAGTGAAGATGGGCAAAGCATTAATAAGTTTCCTTATGGAGTGCCTTTGGACTTTTGGGAGATAGCTTTTCTAAAATAAAATAAATAAATCTGCCTTTTTAAATTATGAACAAGCCATAAATAGTAGAGCTCCATTATCACATATCACACACCTGTAAGCTTCCCCTCCTCACCTCCCTCTCTTGGTTGGTCATAATAGCATAGCACCTACAACATTAAGTTACAAATGCATATTCTCACCCTCGTTATCAACACAAAATGACAATTCATTCCAATACCCACAGAGCATGGATGCTTACATGCTTCTCTGTTCTCAAACAGTAAATGCTTTCTAGAGCTTCTTAGGAAAAAGAAAATAAGTGTGCATGTACGTGTGTGTGTGTGTGTGTAACACATGCATTAGAACAAGTAGAGACTTCTAAAACCTCAAAGTTGAGGTGCAGACATTTCTCAGTTAATAGCTACTAGATATAATGAAGAAGTTGTCCATATTTACTTCAAGTACATGACAAATTCTGATTAGAATACGATGTACAACATACAGTTGTCAGCACCTGTAAAGCACTCCTTTGCTCTGAATGACAGATGAGTTTTCATTTCAGTGTTAGATGAGATTTTTATCAAAATTTAAAAAAAGGGGGATTTAGTGGTAATTTTGAAGTTTGCTCTTTATCTGCGTTACATGTTTTTGTATTTCTGCAAAACAGGACATTTTTACAATATTGCATCCATCACTAAAGGTTATCACACTTCTTAACTCATTCTAGTGAATGGAAATAGAAATTTTTTTGCATTCATCTACTGGAATGATGTCCCGGACGACTGGAAGCTTGCCAGTGTGACGCCCATCTACAAGAAGGGCCGGAAGGAGGATCCGGGGAACTACAGGCCTGTCAGCCTGACCTCGGTGCCGGGGAAGATTATGGAGTGGTTCATCTTGAGGGCGCTCACAAGGCATGAGTGGGACAACCAGGGGATCAGGCCCAGCC
>NW_008825071.1:2269775-2276439 GCF_000699105.1 Pygoscelis adeliae | reverse complement strand
AAAAGACAGGTAGATGAGGCGCTTAGGGACATGGTTTAGTGGGCATGGTGGTGTTGGGTTGATGGTTGGACTCGATGTTAGAGATCTCTTCCAACCTTAATGATTCTATTCTATGGAATCATCTTATGCAAGCTGTCATACAAACATCCCATCCAGAGACTTAAGATAATTTTAATCATGTCTGAATATTCCAGAGAGGACCATCTCTAGCATATATATGAAAAATACCATTATTAGATTCGTAGGTGTTTTAAGTTACCTTTATCCATTTTATTAACAATGAATAATAGGTGACAAATCAGGTTTCTGGAAGGGCCTGAATTAAACTAGTAACAGAAGCTCAGTGTTAAGAGCCTCTGTCCCCTGGCCGCATCTGAAGTCACTGCATGAGCAACTTTTACATGGAATGACTGAAAATTTTCCTTTGGAAAAAACTAACTATTATCATCTGTGTGAGCCAACTGTGCCTCCAATGAAACAGGCTTTACATGTTACAAGGCCCTTTTTAGGGACATGAATATTGATAACAACAGAACATGGGTCTCTGAAGGAATATAGATACTCCGGAAGCATACAAGAGCTAATCCAAGAGCCCAGGCCCTCAAAACCAGTGTTCAAATGATAAGCTATTTGTTTGTACTATTAAAACGTGTCTCTAGGATCCATACCTTTTTCCATATATATTCTTCTAGTCTGTAGTAGTTCAGCTCATTTTGTTTGCTTAGGTTTGGTACCTAGTGTCGGGATGATGTTCACTAATATTAATCTACTCCTCTAAAATATCTATCATTCCACTGCTCTGAATGTACTATATTAAGTTACTCATTCAATGCACATCTTGTATTTGTGTGTCCTAAATTTGTTTTCCTGAAACCCTATGGCTGTTTAAGTCTTTTAAAATTGGTTTCAACTGGAGGAGCATTACCATACTATCAGTTTTCATAGTTAATTTTAGTAGTAAAAGTAGTGATACATGAAATGACAACCCAAATAGAAAGGGACAGGGAGTATAAAGAAGTCCTGCACACTAAATCATGTAACAGGTGAACGTCTGAGATTTGTTGAATTAGAGGCTTTTCAAATATATTAAAAAAAAAAAAGATAAAACAAGCCAGACTACACAATGAAGAATAGCCACTCAGATGACTGAAGACAATCTTACATACCTAATAGCTTCTGCCATCTTAGTGCTTTCCTTTTTTCTATCATCAGTTAAACGTCGTATAAAATAAATAAAATCAAGACCACAGCAGAAAATGCTACCAACTGCACTGAACAGGACAAGTTTACTGTCATCTGCAGCTGCTGTGTTCAGTGCACTTTGGACTTCCTTCATTACCTGAAAAATCAAAAATTCATTAGAGTCTTTTTATTACATCATTAAAAAGTAGCATACTGTTCTCCTCCCTTCCTCCCCCCATGAAATCTTTGGCATCGTTAATTTTTCCTTAGGATCCACTCAACCATCATATCAGAAAAGTTAACTTTTTTCATTATCCCAAAATAAGAAAGTTAAAGTATTAGAAGCTTTGCCTTTCAAAAATGTAATTAGACTAAGATAATGAAATCATTAAGAAAAGATCTATTAGATGTTATCTGTAACTAAAGCACTCATTCAGCATTTCTGTAATTTGGACAGCAGATGGCATATGCAACCAGTTCAGGAAAAAAACCCCAAACAAACAACCCTTAATTCAGGCTAAAGCTTGTTTCAAGTAGCACTTCATAAATCACCACATGTCTTATACGAGACAGTACATCTACATGTTCAGATAACATAGTTAAAACTCAACTGAATTACAGTTAAAGTCAGGTTATGTGTAACATCTTGCAAGCAACAACCTGAATCTTGTTTTGTTTATGTTTGTGCCTGAATAACAGGCATAAATTAGGCAGAGACTTAGAATTCCCTCAGCACCCTTCCCCCCGCAAAATCAGAATTGTTCTGACCTCTGGATTTAGTGAATTATTTTCAGATGATTTTGTTGATAGCAAAATGTGTGTGAATCCATCTTGTTTCCTGACAACAATGTCTCTGTACCGGTACGCACTCTCCGTTTGTCTCACGCTGAAACGTAGCCTTTTATCAAAAGGTTGGTCTCTCCTGTCATCAATAAACCTCCGCTTGCTGGCTGTCACTCCTGTTACAGATGTCTGTATGTTGGTTGTACCATTGGCTGCTAATGCTTCCATAAAGGTGGATGTACCTGGAAATAGTTCAAACAATAACATGCTATTAATTACATTTTATTAGCTCAGCAGTTTCAAAATCCCTATTAGCATGAAAACACACCAGTCATACTAAGAACACACAGTAAATATGAAACTCGGTCCCCTAGAAGTTACTGAAACGTTACAGAAATAGGCACTGTGCACAGAGCAAGATTAAAGTGACAAAGGGACCCAACAAATTCATTTTACAGTTGTGAAAAAATACATTTTACACAAGCCAAACAGACTAATCATCACATACTTATTTTTAGAAGGAAGGGAAAGGTTTATTTAACGTTCCTAATACCAATACACTTCAGTAGGTTAACACTCTGCTTTCTCCCTTTCCAACATCTTTAAGTCGTCTAACAGCATCAAGATTGCAAAGAGAAAGCAGAAGCCTTTTGCTTCAAATGCCAGGAGAAGTTAATATACAGAAGAAAACGACACTTACAATAAGCCAAATAAAGAACTTGATTTGCAAATCATATAAAGCATAATAGTCGTTAGAGAAAAATGGAAATGAAGAAATACAGACTATGCTTCTGTGAAAGGGAAACAAGACGCATGCAGTGATGGATATTTTAATGGATTCATAGACAATGAGATATTTCTCAAGTCTAAACAATTTTTGCTATTAGAATTGGCAAATAGAGCATTATGTCTTTCTGGTCTTGTTCCCAGTCACTTAAATAGAATTTGAAGGCATGCAAGTAAACAGGCCATTCCTCATGACACTGAAGGGACAGATTTTTCTGTACTCCACATTCGAAACATAATACCAAATAATCAGCATTCATAAGAGGAAACAAGAGACCATCTTGGATCGATAATCCATCTGTATGTTAAAGTCTCCACGTAAAATCCCCATAAAATTTGTCAGATTAAAGTAATGGAGTATGCGTGGGGACAGGGGACAGTAGGGTTAAAAATGTTGGAAAAGTGTGTTACAGGCCAAGATAGGAAAGTTTTGAAAGCCTTTTTCTGAAAACTGAGGTCTGAGACTTTGTTAAAATCTACTGGAAACCCACAGCCCTTATCTCACAAACAGGTACTTCAGAACATCGTGCATATGTTGTCTTAAAAAAGTACAGTTAAACCACATATAAATAAGTTGTTAATTAAATACCATTAATAGATCTTACTTAATTCATCATTATCTTTCTGAAGAATCTGTGTTTTTAAAGTTCTAATAATATGCAATGCTATGCTTTTTAATATTTTTTTTTTTTTTACAAGATACTTCAAACACTTGTAGGTCCAGTGAAGACATTAAAGAGGCTCACCTAAATAAATGGAATATCCTGTATCTCCACATTTTAACTGTATTCAAGTGTTGCTTACTTTGACCCATATGAAGTATGAGAGATAAGAGAAAGACTAAAGAAATTAAAATTTAGAACATTATATGTTTTTCTATTTGTATTTCAGAAACTGCCTTCAGATACAAAGTCTTTCTATCAAATATGTTAAATAAGTAAATCTTTGATTATAAATCTGTTATGATTAATTAGGCAAGTTATCTGTCAAAGGAGCTATACAATAATAAGGTTTTATTTTACTTTTTAAAGTCTTTCTTGTTGTATTAGTGATTTAATCCTCTTACCATACCACTTTTTGTGAAGAAGTTAAAGACAACAAGATTTTTCAATTGTTTAAAGTGAAGAGTAAGAAACTGAATTCAGTTTGTGATCAGTCTCAGAGACAGAGGTGAACAAAATGAAATGGAAAATTAATATTTTATATTGTCACAGAAGTTTCACATTTATTCCTAAGTTTTTCACAGCTTATCAAATTCCTTTTTTCATTGCAGCAGAATAAAAATTTGATGCATATGAAATATGAAATTGATGAGGGATGTTTTCGATACTTTTCCCTTGTAAACTACCCTATGTTGATTACATTCCTTTAGAAGAATTTCCTTCAAAGGGAATTTGCAGGAACACCACTGTTAGCCCATATTTCATTAGGAACACAAGATGAAATGGTATCACTGGCCACAACGGTTTGTTTTTCCATGGGAAAGGTAAATTAAAACAACTGAAATCACCTCTGATTTCTAAACCCTGATAGAAGATTTTATGGCCTCTGTCCCAGCCATAGTGAAAAAAGTGGAGAACCAGGAGAGCACAATAGACTAGACCAAAAAAAAAAAAAAAAAAAAAAAGTCAGAAAACTTGTGTAAGAGCTTTGAGTAGATCTTTTCCCATGATTCACACTTCCAAAGACACACTCAAATACCAGAAAACTACTTTTGAGAGGTAAGAGGCAATGATTATACACTTTGAGAGACAAAACCTTTGGCAAGAGAGACCGAGATGTAAATACCACACACCACTTTTCAGGCTTATTGAATTGGCAAGAGACCTTCTGAGTTCATATAAACTCTGCCTGCACTCATCAATAGTTGCAGTTTCAAACCACAAACAAGGGACAGCTGCAGTTCAGTGGAAGAAGTCTCCTACATCCAATCTTGTAAACACACTTCTAGGATACTTCGACCAGAATCAAAAGCCTGTCAGCTTCAGAAACTGTACCTCTGCGCAGGGAGGTTTGGCCAGCTGGTACGGATTAGAAAACGGCACCGACAGAGTTAAAATACGTTCATTAGTGTTTGTCACTATCGCTGAAAGTTTGTGACCTTCTACACCTTACAGTGTAGGGGGCTCTTTCTTTTGGCATGCGGTCCTCAAAAGTGAAGAGACATCTCAGAGATGTAAAGCAGTGCTTCATGCTATATATAAATAGGCAACGGTTACATCACTGGACAGTCTCGGACATGTGTTGCAGCAAACGAGGATGAAAATAAAAAAGTGCCAGAGAGAATTAACTGTATTGCAATAGATTTACTCACATGAAAATTTTGCATTGAGGTTACTTACTTTCAGGTTAATTACAGCTATATTTTACAATTTTAAAATATAGATTTCATAACAAACCAAAAGCAGTTCTACATTTTAATACATTACTAGATGTAGCACAAAGACAAACAAAAAACCCCACAGGCCTCTCCTTGGGCTTGGAAAAAAGACAATTTACCCTGGATATTGTCAACTAATGCAGAACTATGTTTGTTTAAGACACAAACAAACAGCTCTTACAGTTACAAAAAACCCTTCCAACTGCAAACTGTTAATGTAGTGTGATCTTCTCAAAGGTGAAGACATACTACTACTATGCAAAGCTTCACCGTACAGATGCAAAAGGAAATTAAGAGAACTTCTTGGTTTTGCAGCTGCTGATCAAAACCCGATTAACAGTCACCATTTTCATGCAGCTGCTCTTACAGAAAAAAAAGCAAGCTACGGGCAACAGATAAGAAAGGAACTGGTCTTATTCAAAAGGAAGACAGACACAAAATACAGAAGTTGGAAAAGGGGCAGAACAGCAAAGGTATCATCATCCCCATTCCATTGGCAGAAGACAGAAAAAAACACCTCTCCAAAATATGAGGGGGATAACAATTAAAATGCACGGTGGCAGACATATAAACGGAGTTAAAAACAAAACAAGTAACACAACAATCCAAAAGTTACAATCCCAAGCTCCTCTCTAAGCTATTCGTGCCTCACTCTTATTGTCTCCCAAACTCTTGAGAAGTTCAGTTTAGCTTACATAGCAAGCCTTGAGTACGAACACTCCCCTCCCTGCAACAATACTGGGGACACATCGCAACAGGTGCCCTAATGACAGCCAAGCCTCTTTTGCACACTTCTTTGTGAGTACACATGTACTAGTGCCAGTACTCTTAATTCAAAGGTTTGTCTGACAGAGTACGCTGTTCCTGAAAGGCTTAGCACAGATGTCTAAGGAATGAGCATAAGACGACGGGAGATGTGAACGATGCTGTCTGAGTATTTTCCCCAACTCCAGCCACCAGAAATTTAGGGATGCCTAAAGTTTGCATGCCCAGAGCCATAGGACGCACCCAAACCCACCATGTAATTAAATCCTTATCCCCCACAGGACTGTCCAATTTACTTCTGAAACCACTACGGTTTTGTCTTCCAAAGTATCTTTTTGCAGTAAGTTCTGCAACGTCCATCTTTACTTTCTTCATCCCTTTCATCATATCCCTTCTCCAGATTGATTAGTCCCAATCTTATTTACCCTTTCTTTTTCCAGAAGCCAGCCCAAGCCTGTCATTCTTCTCCATGCCTTTTCCTCTTCTACTAAGTCTTGGAACAGGGTCCAATGGCACGCAATATGGGGATTTATAGTGTGGCATATTCGAGCCTTCTCTTTTGTCCTCTACTGCTTTTCCATAATAATTTCTAACAATTTATTTGGTTTTGTTTGTGGTTTTTTTTTAAATTAGTACTGAGCAGGTGTTTGCAGAAGACTACCCAAAACAAACCCAATGCCCTTTTCCTGAGCTGTAACATGTAGCCAGGAACCAGTCATTGTCCAGGCATGGTTTTATGTTTTCCTATAGGCATAGTTTTGCCTAGAA
>NW_008825071.1:2268869-2269718 GCF_000699105.1 Pygoscelis adeliae | reverse complement strand
ATCATCTGTGCTGAAATTAATCTCTCATTTTAATCACAAAATCATTCAGTATTTTCAGATACATCTGCAGTGCTCACAAGGAGTTTCAGGGACCCTCACGCTTTTCCTGTATCCTCACGCACCAACCACGTCCTCTCCTACACTAAGTGACGAAAAACAACAAAAATAACACTGGAATTGTAACTGATTACAACTCAAGTACCAGAGAGGGAAAAATATGATCTGCAAAACTGACTGGGAAAAAAAATTAAGTTTAAAGAAAAAACAAAACCAGTGCTAGAAGTTGTATTTTTTCCAAAGTCCTTTCTATACTTTCACTGCTTTATAGTCCCCCGTATACATAATCCACAGGACTTCACGTCAGTTGTCCAGCACAGGTTGCCTCATGTTCCCTTTTTGCCGACAAACAGTAGTGTTTTGCTATACTTTCATATGTACTAGCAAGCTCTAACTGTAAACACCGTTAAGCTTTTCCAGTCTTAACTCTGCACTACATCAAATATTTCACACAATGAGGCACCAACTCCAGACAGCGATACTACAGTGCAAACAATATATAAGTTTCCAGTAATTTTGCCACCTCTGCTTCAACAATTACACAGCAAATATTTCTTAGAATTGCAGTGTATTGCCACAGATTATAGAAATTCAAAATGAGGGTTCTAAAAAACCTATATATGTGCCCATTTTTTGTCTGACTATATGTATTTACAGCGCTTACATTTTGGAATCAAACAAAAGTTCCAGCTTCCTTTGAAATGTCACTATAAATATTTGTAAGAAGAAAAAAATTTCTGAATTTATTGTATATTTCACTGGAAATACTGTTTTGCTCTGAGTTTCTGAAAG
>NW_008825071.1:2248997-2268846 GCF_000699105.1 Pygoscelis adeliae | reverse complement strand
TATGTCATTAATGAAAGAAAGACACACTTTACTTACATCCTTCCAGATGTTATATTGATGCAGCACACAAAACAGTGCTACCAGTAATAATCTGCACATACCCCAGCATTAGAACAAGCATCCCCAAAGACACCTGGGAGGAGAAAGGGGTGGGGAAATGGTCATACTTCTTCAAATTAGGGGCTGCGGACCACTGTGATACCCTGCCACTGGTGTTGAGCCCTCCTCAAAACTCTTACTGTTGGGAGGGGGGGTGTGCGCGCACTAACTTTCATCTTTTCAAATAAAGTTAACCACTTCTTGATTCTGTTTCCAGGAAATAGTTATGTAGGGAACCACTAGATGTTCTTCAGCCACCTTCTGTTGTTTTTGCAAATATGTCACCTTTCCATACGCAAAGAACGTGAGTTTTGAGCACAGACTAACAGGCAAATTGTTGTGGTAGTACTTGGTGAAACATCAGCAATAGGCAACTACAACTCAGCAGTAAGCAGTCCTGCAGTGGCTGGCAGGCTTGGTTGTCAATGTCTATCTTCAATTCCTAAAAAAAAAGCCACTTTCTCATGCCCTTAATTCCTCTTTTCCTTATATTTTGTACAGATGTTAATTTTAAATGCCACTTTGAAACACGCTCCTATGAAATGCATGTTTTACAGGACACTGTTGTGATGGACAAAATTAACATGAGAACAGAAACACACACATGCAATCATATATCCTTGGTAATATGTCTCTACTTGATTAAAAGTCTTTCAATCCTACACCAATTTTTACCTTGGCTGCCATGTCACATTTAGAGTAATATGGTCTACAGTAGCCATTTTTTTCCTTCTGTAGACAGTTTTCTCTGTTTCTTTGATGACTTACAGCATCAAATATATTTACATGTTTACAATGGTACTGTTAGGAAGATGGCAGCATTACTGGCCACATTGCACGTACGTTATAGGCTACTTAATTATTTTTGCTTTTGAGTGTCTTCCCTTCTCAGAGCATAAGCATCCATGTAAAGATAAAATTGTAATGCCAACCAAAAATGCAACTAATCAGAACATGAAGTTTTACTACTGAAAGCGGGCAATCGTCACAACAGAAAATGGCATTTCTCCAACCTCAAGTTAAATAGGTTTACCTTAGTCTGACTATTTTAAGTCACATAAGCAGAAACAAATGAAAGTTTGCATACTTTAAGAAGATGGGAATAACAAAATACTAGACCTAATGCTTGTGAAGACCATGCCCATAAAAACAAGGATAACATTAATAATATGTAATTTGGCAACAAAGCTCTTAGAAAGTCTGATTAAGTTTTACTGCCTTTGAAAAGGACCTCTGCATTTTTATGCGCAAGGTATTAAGTAAACTTTACACATGCTGTCCTACAGTGGAAAAAAATGCCCCCCTTCTAACAACTGCAAAAGGCTTTCCAAATACATCTCCATTCTTATTATTTCACTGGAAATATATAAACAGACACTCCTCAGATGAGCAAATTCTTTTTCTCCTTTATCATGGCATCAAGATAAATTAGGATTGCTCTCTCCTCCCCTTCCCCTTCAGTTTTAGACTCATTTTGGAGCGATTTTTCTTCCATTTAATCTATAATCAGGATGCTACTGACAAACAGAAAACAGGGCACATGATCATTCTCACCATTTTAGCTGTTATTCAAGGTGGCTGTAAGACAAAAAAGAAAAAATAATTTCCCGAGCCCCTCTGATATTACTCCAATCAAAAAATCCCAGCCATGTTTCACAGTAGCATGCACCAAAGTATTTGATGGGAGAAGCAAAGAGTTAGTCATATTTCTTTATATCACAAATAAATACAAGTAAGAAAAACCTTCCCCGGGTTACAGACTCCTTTTTGAGACCTTTTAACACTGGGAGCATTTCATACGGAAGAACTCTCCTATCCTGTCCCTTGATATTCTTGGAGCTGCAGGTTATGATACCACAGCGTTCATTCGAAATGCTCTCAAATTTGAGAGCTAAGTAAGGACATCTCTCGGGGCTCATCTATGGAGGAAAGCTATCGCAAAATAGGCTAAGGTTTAAACTTGAAGTAGACCCAGCTATTTCACACTAACTCTAAAGGTGAACACATTCTATATTAAGAGCACTGCATTGCAATTTAATCCTATCCCCAAAGTGATCTAAAAAATGGCTCTCTTCCTGTGCAATAAGAGTGGCCTAATGTAAGGCTAGCCTAGAACAGATACTGCCAAAAGACATCCCAGGCGGTTTCCTGTGTAGACACGAACATACACATGCCATGTACACGACAATTCTTGTAAGGACATCAAAACTTTCTAAAACATTTTAGCTAAATTATTAATGAGATTTAGATAGATGGGTATAGCACCACTATGTTGGCAGAATACTTTCCTCTACCTTCTTTTTGAGAACACGTCAGTAAGTATTCACATTTCATTCTTACCACAGAGATGAGGCTTTAAACACCAGAGTTTGCAAGAGCTCCATTCACAACTGCCCACAGAAACATTTGGCATTTCAGTGGAGAAGAGTAGTAGGCAAATAGGGCTAGAGCACTTCAGAGGTTCAGGACACTGATCTGTATGTATTGAGCTTTACGGGAGAGTATCTGGCCTGAGCGTCCCTGCTTTGAAGAAGCATCTCTGTTTTTACCTATCTACCTCAAGAAGCTATGTGTGCCTTTCCAGCCACTCCCTGACATCTGTCATTAATAGAAGCTGTCTCGACCTCCTGTGGGACATTCAGCAACAGGTTCATGAAGAGGTGGCCAATGAATAGATTACCTGAAGCCATACGAGCTTGCAGCACAGAGGCCATCTTCCAGTCCACAAGTGCACGCAGCTGTGTGCCTTAACACAGCCAGATATACCCTATACTTGGGTAGCCTGTAATACATAACATTGCTGGCCGCTACGAACACAGGCACACTAACAACTGTTCTGCAGCAACACCCCCTTAGCAGAAATTACTGACCTCGACAGAAATAACTGGCTGGGGTGGGAAAGGGAAGCACAAAGGAGTTGTCTCTTGAGTCTTCACCTGAGGCTTTTGGGTACCTCTTAGAGATGAATGACACATTCAGAAATGCATGTGCCAAGCAGGTGCTTACTTTTGATTCAGGGGTACTCAACAGAAAGCAGTCTCCACTGGAGAGTCAATGTTTCGAGCCAAGAAGATTTCTTAAAGACCCTGCTTTTAGGCAAAGCACAGAACTGCTATTTACACCACATCTAAAGAGGCATTCACAAATTGTTCTAGAGGCAATCTCTCCCCGTTTTCCCAATATTCTAGGAAAATAAGTCCACATTAAAAGCAGGATGAAGGATGATGAAAGGTATCTTCGGGTATCCCATGCAACAGGTGCTGGATAGTTAGATGCCCTGAACTGAAAAAGTGATTCAGAACAGTGGATCACCTTGCCAAATTTGTCCTTTTATATTGTTGGAAAGGAGTAAATCCCAAATATGATCTACTGGCAACAGCTGAAGTGAGGCACGATGGAAGGAGTAAGTAAATACAACCTGTGCTCTCAAGCTGAATCTGATCTCTCCCGTTTGTTTTTGGCAACGCTAGCTAGGATCAGCGGGTCTGTGAGGACATGCCTGAACTGGAGAATATCCAGAATTCTTTATTCTTCTTATATTAAATAATAATTAAAAAAAAAAACAAAAAACCCACCCAAAACAAAAAACAACCCAGAGAAAGTCCTAAAGTCAACAGTAGGAGACTGAGAGTAAAAGACTTGAATCAGATGCTTTGCATGAGGAAAACTTATATGATATCCTCCCTCAATTAGGCTTTGTCCTGTATCACTGCAGGCAACTACTAGAAAACACAGGAGCCATTTGTCTTCACATCATCTTGCCCCACAGCTTGACCCCAGTACAAATGGTATGGGTCTCCATGTTGTGGGATTTGCAGAGATAGCAAAGATCTTGAACGTGGCCATGAGTCTTGGGGAAACACCCATCATAACAACACATTTTCATCAAATTTTGAAATCAAGAATATAGTGGTAAACAAGTAAATCAAATAAACACGCCCAGGGTAAATCACAAGAAGATAACCAGAGCCAAAAGCAGTGAAGAGAGAAGGCAATGCTCCAACCTCAGCCAGCAGCTGAGAGGAACTGGAGGCAGTGAGCTGCCCTCACACAGCAGGATGGATCGCATATGCATGGGTAGCGTTTGCATGCATACTCCTCATATTGCTGAAGAAAGCAATCAGCTTCTCTTTAAGACTTCAGGCTTCACTAAATATGACAACAGTCAATGAAGTAGAACAGTCTATCAAGGGGAAAAATCTCACAGACAAAAAACCTAAACTGATAACTCCAGAAAGCACTAATTAAGTAGTTAACACATGCTGCCATACATAGAAAATGGTGCAGAGCTGCTAAAGCAGCTTCCCTCAGGCTACAGAGCAAGTCAGTATGGAAGCCAGGATTATTACAGTTACAGGTGGTCCCAAATCCCCAAAAGCTACTTTCCCCTGTAAAAATCTGCTTTTATAAAGTACTGGATTTTTTTTTTTTCTTTCCAGAAATTGTATGTCTCTAGATTAAAATACAAGTAGCAATATTGACACTATTGCTAACCAGAAGAGACAGCTAAGGAAGCAACAGAATAAGCACTACGATATTTAAGAGGGACGTATTGTTTCAGCAGCAGCAATATATTAATATGAAACCACAGCCTCTAAGAGATTACAAAGACTAATACTAGGAGGCTGAAATTTTGAAGAAAAAAAAATTTCAAGAAATTAGGAAGTTACAGATGTGGCAGAGAAAAACCCCAACAAACAGAAAAACCAATGTGGTTTAAGGCAAATTTCAGAACAAGTTTAAAAAAGACAAACCAGTGAAGATCTACCTCAGTAGTTACTAAGTCCTACTCTCTATCAACTGCGCCAAAAACAAGGGAGGCTTAGTTAGGTACCATAATGCCTGTTGCTACACAAAAACAAGAACAAAGTGTATCATATCCGATGCTTTAAATCAAAGTGTGCAGTGGCCTCAGAGAGAATTTTGTAGCTTGTGTAGCTGGCAATAGGAAACTAAGGTTTATTTGACTACTTGAAGGTGGAGGTAGGAGCATATCTTTTCCACAGGAGTCATACTGGTGTGATGGTAGTTCAAGAGTCAATTTGTAGATTTAAAAAAAATATTATCACTGCAAGTGCATGGAAGGATTTGGGTCCATAACCTGGCAATTTGAGAAAGTGTGTGTGTGGGGAAATCTCCATTTGAATTTTGGGCTTGGGAATTGTTGCAATTCCAAGTCCAGCGCTAGGGCCTCAGATGTTCAATGGGAAGTTCATAAAGCTATGCTCGGACTTACATTTACTAGGAGGTGGTTCATGGGTGACAGACTCTGAACATCTTTAGACATAGTAGACTCCTAAAATACTGAATCTTGCCTTAGGAAACAATCCATTAAGAATACACAGAGAAGCAAAAAATACCAGAGGAAGTCACTACATAAGAGACAGAAGAATTACTATTAAATAAAGCAAAGATCATGTACACACAAGTAATGGGACTAGTACATAACTAGTCACAATTGGGAGCTCAATTTTAATTTGGAAACCATTTAAAACATGTCATAGATGAGACAAAATGATAGATGAATTACATGACTGGTTGTTTCCTGAAGCCTGCCAGGGACCCACCTGTTCCAGTCAGATTCCAACCACTAAACAAACAGAATAAAGAAAATAGAAACAGGACAGTATCAGCAAATGGAATTGAAATTTAATTTCTACCAAGATTAATGCTGTGCAATTTTTGATAAATGTGTTACGTAAAAATACTTTTTAGCAAATAGCAAGACACCCCAGTCATAAGGAGAGGGTCTATAAATGGAACTAAACATACAGTAATTGAATCATTTTCTTCAGGAGTGAGATGCAGCTTCAATTAACTCCACATGGTTAAACAGGTCAATAGGAACTGAGGGAAAAATAGAATATGCTATACTTACAAGAAAATAGGAAGTAAAGAACACTGGGAAGAATACAGGGAGATGCTAAAACAGATAAAGAACGGGTATTAGAAATGCAAAGTAAAACTCTAAAGTTCTCATAGTTACAGATGCTAAACACAAATTATTTTTCCAGTGATAAAAAAAATAGTAATAATAAGAGAGAGAGAGGAGAGTTAGACCAAAAATAAGAGAGTGAAATGTAGTGTAAGTTACAAAGTCGATTAAAATGTTAGTGGGGAAACCAGCATGCCATAAGAAACCAGAAGAGATTTATAATGAGTATGAATAGATTGTACATACAACAAACGACAGACTAAAAGGCTTGAACATGGCAAGATTGCTGACTTACAGTAAAAAAAGAGAAACAGACAAATGTGATCGTGTGTATAGGAAATGTATCACAGTAAGTGAAATACCTCCAAGACTTGCTTGCTTGAAGACTAGCCAATTTGGAAGGTACCTTGAGTAATAAAACTTGTATTGATGTAGTTTCAGAAAGAGTTGGGAAAAAACTAAAAAAAAAAAATAGAGCTTTAAACCTCTGCAGTTTATTTCTGTTTATAAACAAGACCGCTCTCGTAAAATCATGTTTCAAAAGTGCCCTTCCAATTAAAACCTACTGGGGATCCAAAGCAATACTCAGGAGAGCCATACTGGGTACTGCAGAGAAATTTCATCTTCTTACAAGACTTCACTCATTACTTGCCATATATTTTACCAATATTTTGCAGTTTCATACCATTACAAAACATGTATCAGAAGCCTCCCTATCATGTATACTTACATCTAATGTAAATTTCAGGATTTAAAAATAATATCTCAACACAGGAGCAACCCTATTTTGCTCAGCATTGAAGCTGTATACATAGAATTAGTCTTAGTGATATAAAGGTGAAAATACATTGAAAAGTAAAATTTTCTATCTAAAATTAATTTTACTTTATAAGATCCTAAAACATGAAAGTTTCTATTGATGCCAAAAAGTTGAAGTTAGTAACAAGGATTTCAGGGTTATTGTATGATAAGAAAGATAACATTCTCTGTCATTGGGAGTTTGATATACAGAGTTATAATAAACTCTGCATCTCCATTGATCTCAGAATATGCTGCCATATCACTAGTATGTTGCCATAAGATTACTAGTTAACTGAAACAAAGATATTGCTTATAGTTTGCTATTCTGTTATTATCTATACATCAACATATCGGTGATTTACAAACCCAAACACCTTGTCCATTTTTAATTTCTATGGTAGATGACTTTTCCAATATAGCTACATCACAGAAGATACTACACCATCAGATATTTCCCCCCACAGCTCAGTTAAAATACTATGGAGATCTCAAAGGAATTTATCTTCAAAGTGTTCCTTTGAATCATTATAATTAACAAAAGTGCTGCAGTGGGATCACCTTACTTTTTCATTAAACAAAATTATATGCTTACTGAAATGTCTAAAAGAATGAATGTGGTGTTTTGTTTAATAATAAAAAAAGGATTACCCCCCCCCCTTTCTTTTTTTCTTTCTTTCAAACCAGACAAGAGACTATGAGCAAGGAGCAGCACGATCATATGCTGGCTTAGATCAGGCCAACACTGCAAATGTATTAACCCAGTTCACCCCTGCTACAAGGAAGAAGTCTGCCACACATCTGTCCTTGGGCTCGATTGTTCTTGCCAGCAGACTGGCACTCCATTCAGCTGGCAAGTTCAGGAAAATCAGCCAAGGACCTTCCATGAACCTCACCATACCCCTGTGATCTGGGCAAGCAGCACATACCGAATTATTTACCGGTACTTAAGTACCAATCTAGTTTACATAACATGAAAATTAAGATTTGTTTCCCTTCACTGCTCTGTTTCTTCCCTGTATAGTCTGCCAGACCAGAAACAAGCCATTCATCGCAGGTATTTCTGTCTAACCCAGAAACAGGCCAGCTGGGTTCCTTAATACCTTCCTTTCCTCCACTGATGCATCTGCTGAACAATTCCGAGCTTCCAAAGTTAAACCAAAATCCAGTTTAAAACTATTTACCATCATCAGTGTTTCTACCCTGTTTGACTTTCCTTTCCCAGTCTTAAGTAAGACAACTGGAATCCTAAACCAAATTTACAAAAGTTCAACTACAGCAGAATATCCGGGAAAGGGTATTAGTGTTTTCCTACTCTGGGCTCATTATTTGGAGAGAAATATCAACTTATGACTAAGTAGCAAGAAATGAGTAATAAACTGACATAAACAAATGAAGACATGCCAAAAAACCCACAAAAACTGACGAAATTAATTTAACAGCAGGAACAAGCCAAACATTTTTGCAGGGTGCACTGGGTTAGCTTTCAGCTTGATCAATTCCTGAATGCTGCTGCTGCCCAAGCCGGGAGCATGAGTGTGTGGGAAGGGAGTGGTGGAAGGAGAAGACAGGACAGCCAAGAGTAACGTGAAAAGCACGTCTAAAGAGACCAACAATACATTTCTCTCAAGTTTAAATAATATACTGACTAGCAGATAACAATTATAGAAAAGAGTAGGTATTTCCTCATGCAAACTATTTAATTATGAGATCGAGTCCCAGTATTGCCAAACAAACTCCAACGCTACTTATTTATCCACATAGGAAACTGGCAGAATTGAAATCATCAGGGAACAGGTATCATTATAAGGCTACATACTCTTTCATGCTCTACTATCTAAAGCATTTAAAAAAACAACCCCACAAACAACAACCTGCTGTGAATCTATCTTCTAATGTTTATTTATACTGTAGAAAACTGCCTGCAATGTAAACTCTTCAAACTTGCCCAAACAGAAAAATCACGAGAAAAGCTGCTGCAGGTATCTGCGAGGGAAATACAGCATGCTTCCTTGCTGCCATCAATTTGTAGTTTGTCAATGCTAACCGAAAAAGCAAAGAAACAAGAGAAGTTGTCACAGAAAAGAAAATGGCATCAGAAGCGGACAGGATGTCCCGCTGAGACATGAGCTAGCGTGTGAGGCGGGGGGTAAAGCCACGCATCGGCTGAGGCTGCCACAGTCTGCAGCGGGACAAAGCACGAACAGGGACAGTCAGAGAAGCGCGACTATTCATCACCTCCTCTTCAGAAACAGGGACTTCCCTGCCTGCTAGGTCCGGGACTGTCCCTACAGCGTGACTTTTGACTATAATAAATTCTAGAGTAAACTGCATGGAATAGGAAAGGAGAATAACGTTCAAGCTGAGGCTCCACAAATCAGTCTAACAAATGCTCCAGTAAGCCCCTGGAAAAGGTTGTTAAGAGAGTGCCCTGACATCTCTGAGAATTACATTAGCACAATATGTCCTCAAAAAGCCGATTTGGGATTGTTTAGTTGCTGCCTCGTCAGCCTTTTGGAGGACACAGAAAACAGTGCAACTGATACAACCTCTAAAGCTGTTGGGAGAGTTGTTTTTTCTAAACTAACAGCTACAATAAATAGTAGACTTCATGTGAAAACACATTCCTTCTACATGCCATGACGTGTTGCCCATCATTACCAGCTCACGAAACAGCTTTGTTTTCAGAGAGAGACTCGCACCGCGCCACTCTGCATGGTTCTCTCACAACTGCTCCTTCCAAAGACAAGTCCTTCACCCTGCGTCACTCTCTGTATACTGGCCAGCAAGCAAAGCCTTTCCCTTTCTTTTAGGATGGTTAGGGTTTAAAAAGTTAAGGTTTAAAGCTTAGAATTTCCCCTTGCTTTTCATCTAGCTTATATACGTTCCCTGCAACATATGAAAAATGAATATGATGACGACCGTTAAGTAGGAAGCAATCAAGAGCAGAAGTGGGCAAATAATGGATTTTGGCCCAGAGGGTGAACTGGAGACACAACAAAAAACTTAAAGAGGTGGTTCTTTTGTTTTCATATTTACTCCTTTTATGTAACACCTTTCAAACTGTTCTGAACCAAAATAAAAATGCTGCTTCAAAACAAAGTCAGATGTGCATTTAATAAATTGGACTCATTTGTAAATAGGATTCTGCTCTTCCCTGTTGTAAGCTCTGCTTTTCTTACAATTTCTATTGTTTTTTTAAAAAAAAAAAAGTTGCCCATAACCATTCAGGAGTAATATAATTATAGTATTTATTACTAGAGTTAATGCAGTAGTTTTAATTATTTTGCTGTATGAACCTGAATACATATTATTCATGTTACTTGTAGCAAAGATAAATAAGAAACATAATAAAGTTTGCAGACACTAATACAGCATTTAACTCAATAGATTCTCCTTGAGGAAGGTTAAAATTGAAGCAGAACAAACCCAATGCTATATCCTACAGGTCAATTCAAAATTAATCATAACTTTAGTCCCACATGCATTTAGCTGAAGGCCAGAAGTTATTTAATCTTAAATTCTAAGATTGGAAAGATGTTTCCCTTATGTGGTAAAGGGAAACCAATGGCTTGAATTCAGGCCCGTGCTGTTTCAAGATCACTCTTTGAAAGGGTCTGTCAATGATTTCACTCTGCTTTGGTAGCTTAAAAAACTACAGGCATCAGTGGTCACAAGGCAATTGGAAACAACTTCTCACAATTATTTTCCTTCCAAAGACATTGGAAAACAACCCCTCTCCCAGTCAGGATTCCTCTACAAAACCCAAAGCATTTGTCCCACACAGGCTCACTACTGAGCTGTACAGTCATACTACACAACCAGGCAAATGACCAGGACCCGTAAGCAAAAAAAAAGTGAAGTATGATCCATTTAACATACATACACTGCCCTGTGTTGCAATTCCACCTTATCATATGCCCGAGGGGTGTCTTAATGTTCTGATGCAACTAAATACTTCAAGAACAAGTAAATTCAGCCCAAACTCTGAAAGCAAAACGAGATTACCCCATTTCATAGTCCTCACAGGCAAACATGGCTCAACAGAAAACCAAGCATCTCCAGAGACATGTGAATTATTTTCACTGAAAATTTCCCTCATTAAAATTCTTTTCCCCTACATCCTTGACTAGCTAGAATTATCAACATTTCTGATGTCCCAAGGGCATCTACAAAAGCAGATGGCATTCTGACTTTATCACACTACCTAAACCACCTTCTGCTCCACCAGATGACCCTCAGAGAGAACCTACCTCCATTTTGCAGTTCCTTGCTTTTATCTCTGCACGGTGACATAACAGCTACTAGCCTTTTTACTAGCCAGCACATTCTTTAACTACAGATCTACAGGTGTTTCCCAGTGACCCTGATGGATTCCCCTGCATGTGAAAACCATTTGACTGAATCAACAGCAGCATCTGCAGAGCAGTCTGGGGAGAGGAGGATGAATCAGATGACAAAGGTCTCTTCCAGCCCTATTTCCTAGTATTCTGTGATGCATATGTGATCACACTATGTAGCATTTATGCCTTTTTGTCCTGACCTAAAGGCAGTTGCTTTTCAGCAAGCTGAAATACAAAGAAAAGGTACCTGAACCGATGGTATCAGGTGCAGATTAGCAAACCGTGGACAATGACAATTGGATTCTTAGCTAACTGCTGCTTTCAGTCCTGATGGGGAGCTCTCTGCCTGTGTCCTTGAATGAACCCCTGGGGGGAAAAACATCCTCTTCTGTGGACATGCCTGAATATTTGTCTGGAAAGCCACAACCACAGCTCCAATACGTATCTGTACCTCTACCATAAAATTTGGGGTCTCATGCTACGTAAGGTCTTTGTAAGAATGTTCCTATAGAGTGCAGTCTCCATTCTGAACTGATCATTTCTGCCATGACCTCACTGATGTGAAAATTACTTGTGTTTTATGCATTATTTGTAAAACACTTCCAAATCAGGAGACTGGACTCCATGACTGGGTACAAGAAATGATAACCTTCTAACAGTTTCAAAATAACGATGAGAAAAATAGCCTGTGGTAAGAGGAAACTTCTAAATGATCAGATTAAAACTGACAGTTCCCTTTTCTCCAAGGGTAAGGAACACGAACGGTCATTCATCAGGGGAAACTGCTAATCTCCTTGGTTTCAGCACAACCAAACTACTATCTAAATTAAATATGGGTGCTATTATTGGATAAACTTTGTGCAATACCTTTTGGACTGCCTAAGGGAGTTTATGGCCAACTCTAGGAGTCATTCTCTGAGATGACCTTCTGCAATGCTTGCTGTTAAGCTAGAATTTGGCAGGGTTGCAGCAGGAGAAGTAAAGCCAGACTGATTCATCTGATATTGTTGGCATTTAAGTATGGACCATAGTAAAATCACCTTCCCCCTGATGTGGGGGAGCCAGGATTATTTGATAAAACAACAGCAAGAGCGGACATAAAAAGTTCAAGAGCACCATGTTTCTCTGGCTTACTGCATTTATTGAGGGGGGATGACAACAGTTACTTTTTGAGGGTATTTTTTCCCTTTGTTGGACTTACAGTGGTTTTGCAACTGCCTGTTTTGTCCAGCGTTGCCCACCATTACTGTATTACTTCTGAATGCTGAAGTTACCTGATTGTCCAAAGCATATTGGGGGGTGGGGGGGGAGGGGAAATCAGGTTTTCCATAAGTCTCAGCCAAAGCAGACCAGTTACCTCTTGAGGGGCTTCAGTTTCCTCCTTTTTTTCCCCCTAAATCAAGGAATACTTCATCAGGGAAACATCACCTTGAGCCAAAAGAGCGTTCAGTAGCTGAACAAGAGTTGCAGGAGGGTCTTCCACCCTGGCAGTGCTTTTGGCCCTCCGCCAGTTTGCAGCTGCTGTCCCAGGCCGGCAGGCAGGAGGTGGTGGGCTCCCCGCCGGGCAGACATGGAAAGGATGCGGCAAGGGCACAGAGTCACTCTTCTGCCCGCGAAGCACAGGGTTACGTTATGGAAAGATAGAAAAGGGCGATATAATTTGTCAAGAAGGAAGGGGGCGGAGGGAAAAGGAGTTGAAGCAGGAAGAGTCTTTAGCTGCGTGCCAGCAGAGGCAGCCACAGCTGGTTGCAATTTGGTGAGCAGCCCCTTCCCCACCTGGCCTGCTCAGAGAGAGCCTCAGCTGTCCCTGCTCCAGCCGGCACAGCCCTTCCACCACAAAGGGAGCCCGTTACAAAACTCACTGCCTTACAAAACTCACTGCCCTCAAAAAAAAAAAAAAAAAAAAAAAAAAAAAAAAAAAAAAAAGTCTTTTTAAAGAAGCCTAGCTAGTGGGTGCAGCATTTCTATGCTGAGGAGATCCATTCACTTAACAGGAGACTGCTTCCTCCGCTGTTAGCGTTATGTTAGTGGGAAACATTCGCAGTCACTGTTACATTCGTTTCCAAGCCAGACTCTGTTCAGTGTAGGCGATCTTCAGGCAATGTAACGGATAAAAAATGAAGAGGGTTTTGCTGAGTGCGCACACAGTCAAACATTTTTAGAAAGACTTAAAAGGTGGCCAAGTCTGAACGGATTTTAACATGATAGCAAAAGCACATCTCTGACACAAAGGCCAAAGCTGTGTTAAACTGCAAATCATTGCACAAAGGCATGTGTGAGGAGCAGATGATCGCTCGCCTTCTTTGACAGTTAAGATATTCAGAAAGCAAACTGCTGAGCCATGTGTGACATTCTCAGGATACGGGAATTCCTGACATCCCGTACATTTCTTCCATACAATTCCCTCTGATGCAAGCCCAGTATTCACCACAGAACTTTCTGCTATTGACTTTTTCCTTTGCTTTTCCTTTTCCTTTCCTTTATTCTTCTGGTAATGTGTTTAAGTTTGGATGATAGGTGAAGAGCCTGAGGTTTTTGCCCCTCCTCTTCCGAAAAGGCTAAAATCTCAAGCCAATAAAGTTTCATCACTGTCCCAAAGTTTAAATACTGCAAGTAAGATGGCTAAAAACAAATTGTGACATCTAACAATGACTCCCTGTTACATTTTCAATGGAAATCTACCCATTAGATACTGCTATCCACTGAAAGTTAGCCTGTGTGAACACATACACATTAAAAATTCCATGTAAACTTTTTTTTTTGTTTTAAAATTTCTTCCTGGAAAGGATGTTCCTTTATCTATCGTAGTAAAGGAGGTTAATTTGCACTGAAAATTGTTCCTTCTCATCTGCTTAGCAAAGCTGCATTTATGATTCAAGGGAATAAAATATTGTTTAATTCAGTTTTTGTAATTTTTTTTGCCAGTGTAATTGATTCTTTTATTATGTGGATTTTAGTATTAAACGTCATTAAAATAATTTAACATTGGCTTATCTAATTTACATCTATAACCTATATTTCAAAAATTGCTTTTGTTATCTCTTGGCAAAGACTCATTTCTTGGTTAATTTAACAATATGACCACATTAAGACCTATTTTCTTTTACAAAATATGACAAAGTACATATTCTTAAGTATTACTATAAAATACCAAACGTGAAATACAGATATAAACAATCAGAAGCACATAGACATTTCTCTGCATAAATGCGTTTATCCCAAACTTGATATGTTGTGAAAATCACTCATTCAAAGCAAGTATTCACATCCCTATTGCAAGTTCCAAGTGTTGAAGTTTCATAAATAAATAAAATAATAAAAACCCCCAACACTTAAGAGTAGTCCATAAACACCAACATGAGACTTAGAGCAAAAAAGGCCAGTGCAACTTGGAACGCACTAGCCAGACTGTAACCTTATGAGATGAAAGAGTAAGAATATCGACGTTATGGCAGCATCAACATTATGGCAGTCCTAACCACTACAGCAGTGGAGCATAGATGGAATATTACTTCTGTTGTGCCTGTAACAACTGCAATAAAATTAATGTAACAGAATCGCGCGTATTTCAGGCAATCACATTTGGTCAAACAGAGTGTTTGTCTATGGAATTCCTTTGGTTTCTAACAATGTACAATGTTTTGAGAGAAAGATACACAGACAAAGAAAATAAATACCCTCTAAACTTTAAAATATTTCTTTTAGCTGTTAAGCTGTTTCACAATTTAAAATGTCTAACAATAGTTGTAAGAGCAAAAAACCAAATCTAGTCCCTAAACCAACCGCAAATACTGACGTCCTAGAGAAATCTAAATATTTTAAAGATGGAACCAAGACCAAACAAGCAAAGTAAAGAACATCCTTCTGTAGGACTTCACGCTAAAATTAACTGGCAAAAAAAGTGGGCTATGGAACAGCAATCATCAGTTGAAGCCCAAGTATCTTCTGCTCAGGAAACTTGGGTAGATTTGGGGGAATAAGCTTTCAAAGTAGGAGATGTTTTACTGAAATTTTTACTCAATGAAGCCTGTGGCACTCTTATTAAATGTTCCTTGTCGTCTTACAGATTTTTACTGTTCAAATCCTTTCAAGTAAGCTAGAAATTAAAGAGTAACATGTTTTTTGCAGGTTTCATTTCTATCCTGCTACTGTTCCCTATGCCTTTTCACCTCACAGCAACTCAAATACTGTGTTACACAGTGAGGGCAAAAAACAGTCAACCAACCAACCAATCAAAAAGCTAAGAAACTTATTAGTATCAAAAATCAAAACCTTACTATGCAGATTGTACTGAAAAGCTAAAACAAGAGGACAGAATGAGTGAAGATAACGTACAGACAAATAAAAAGTATAAATCTGAACTTAGTGTTGAGGTATCAGGTAAGGGCTTTTTTGTTTGAGTAGGAATAGCATAGGACAGTATCACAGTATCTGCCTCTACTGTAAAAGAATAAACTGACTTTAAAGCAAAAAAAAAATTCCAAAAAGCCCCTAAAACACATCTGCCTGTCTTGACAAGTGAAATGCAACTATTTATTAAAAACACAAAATAGAGCTTTGAAGATATATTAGCTCCTTTATGGAGCTAATCAGAGTACGGTAAACTATCCAAACAATTATAAAGCAATTAACGACCAGAATTACGCCAACTTTACTTTAATTATGAGAAAATCAAACACCTGCCAGTGAATTTAATGAATGGTCATACTGGAAATGAGCAAAAAACTCTGTAAGAACATATTCATATGTCCCCATAACATAAGATGAGCTATGTGATACTGAAAGAGCACTATGTCCTTGGCATTTGCTTATTTTAAGCCAAAAATCTAAATTTCAGGAATGCTACAATTAATTACCCATTATTGCAGGTTACTGGAAGAAGCTTATCAAATTACTAACTTTATATTCTGTAATGCAGACAAGACAGCTCTGCCTCCGAGCTGGAACCATCTATTTTATTTGTATTACGTACTGAAACTAGGTCCAGAAAAGTCATTTCAGATGTGTCATGGGAAAGCATTGATGAGATGCTCTCAAAAAATAGTGGTCAGAATCCCTTTTTAAAACACTCTACGTTTTGTAGGCCACAAATCATTCAATGATTTGCTACTGAGCCTTTCTCCCACCAGACTGAATTTTGCAAGAATCACATGAGAAAACCATGAGAAGACTAAAAGAAATGGAAGAGACAGCAAGAACCCTTAATGTCCACAAATGAAATTACTCTTCACCGAATATAACTGTCTTCATAAAACTTAAGGATTTAGATCAACCTGATACTTTTGCCGTATTTCCTACCAGCCTAAAGAGCTGTCTTAATGACTTCACACTGAGCTTAGGTCTCTAGCATGACCAGACAGCAGAACAGTTGAGAAGCAGATTTTCCACATACTTACAGATGCAGTCTCAGGGGATCTTATTATCCTGATCTTTAATAACATGTAAAAAAAGAGAAATAATAAATTTATCAAATTCTGTAGAGTCTTAAATTTAAGGTAGAGATATGGAGATTATTACCTCTTAGATTTAATCATGTTATTTAGAGCAGCAGACTCAAACAATGAAATTTGAATTCTCCCTAACTTGGGCAAAAAAAAAGAAAAACCTTGATCCTAGAGTCTGACCAGTATATTTTGTGGGCAAAAGCCTGTTACACTGACAATAAAAAAGAAAGAATGTGGCTTAAAAAGGTTTTCATCTAACTCAGATATAGTAACAAACACACCCCCAGTTATTATTTATTACCTACAGAGCACAAAAATTCCAAGCTAGTTTTGATATGTGTTACGTCTGTAGCAATGCTGATCTGTGAATTTACAAGGCAGGAGTCTCTGAAGCACAGGAGTGATTACAGAATTGGGCATCCGTGTTGGCAGTTTTACAGGGCAGATAATACTAGACATACTTAATGTTAGACACACTGAAGTTCGTTCTCCACGTCATCCGAAATACACTTCTAGTGCTATGTGTACACATCGCCACAAATTACACTAGCAAATAAATATCCAAAGACTTCTCCTTAGAAAATCCACATTTAAGAATTATATTATGCCACTTCCCTCACAGGTGCGCTAGAAGGAAGCTATCCCACTACAGCCTTGATAGAGCAGTGGTTATGATTTGCCCCTGACAAAAGCAAAAGCAAAGCTGCAATTGCATGCAACCACAAAAGGCCCGAAATTAAGTACTTCTGGGCAGCCTGTAAACTAAGACAAGTTTTCATTTGCACAGTGAGCCATGATACTTTTCCTGTCACCATCCGGTGTCAAAAGTATCGCTCTACACTCCAAACTTTCCAGACTACAGAAACTACTGTCTCTTAGAAAGGTATATTGCTCTTGAAGGTATATTGCCTCTCTCTTCTGGCAAAATGTTATCTCTTACAGAACTATAAAGATCCTAGTGAACATACTGTGATAACTCATGAACTGCAGACTGTATTTGAATTTGGAGACCTGCATTTCTATTTGTCAAACTGTTGCACAGACATTTGAAATCAGGTGGTCTTTATTGGTATCTTGATGAAAAGAAAATAAAAAGTACAGGACAAAACCTACTAATTATTTTTCTTAATCACAGATAATTTGTCATTAAATTTAACTGTAAAATATTTTAATCCTTCTGAGTTGTGACCTTGCGAAGTTGGTTCTTAAAAAGCTTGAGGTCATATTTACCTTGCAAACAAGAAAAACCTAACACCGGCTAGATTTGTCAACTTTCTAGAGGATGTTTAAAACCAGTAAAAGTCAAAGGTTTTCAAGAAAGTCTCAAGGTAATGCTTCATTGCTCATGGCATTTCATAGGTGTACAAAAAAGTCTTTATGTGAAAAGCATGTAGGACAAAAAGACAAGCAGGTTTTTAGGATACGCATGCTGTTTCTTTAAGCTTGCAACAGGAAGCCAGAGCCCGGACGGGAAAAGTTCTTAGCAGAAATTCACTTAACTGAAGCTCTGCCAATATATAATTAGTGACTTCATCCATTATGCCTTTTTTTTTTTTAAATCCTAGCCAGGTCTTCTGTTTGAGCACAAAAAAATTCCAGAATTCTGTACAGTTAGCAAATAATATGGGACTAGATGCTGACTTTCTTGTATTATTTCAAGGTAGGAGTGATAGAATTAGATAAATTGTGGAAGTCATCCATTCAGTACATATTCCAGTATTATATAAATTTATGAGATATTTTGAGAATACCCTCTGAATCACAAACCTTAATTTAAATGAGCTGAAGCCCAGTAACAAGGCTACTAATTCATGTACGTAGAGCCTAAGTGATTTATAAATCATTTACCTTCACAGAGAAAAAGAGATTAAAATAACTATGGCACTGTTTTTAAAAAAGGATGAGAATCACTACCTGAAACATATACAAAACATAAGAAACTGCCTGTTTTCTCCTACAAAGTCACAGCCCAAAGAGTGGGAAACGTGGGAAAATAAAGCATTGTGACTGTGGTATGAGCAGGAACAAGCATAAACTCGAACTATTCAAACAAGTAGGGCATAACTTTTTGGAAAGTCTGGAGCTAAAAATGAAACAGAAAGTGCAACCGATTCAGCAGTGTCAACTACTGAAACTGCAAGTCACTGTGCAATAAAAGAGCTGGTGAACTAAAAACACTGGGAAGGAGTCCCATGGAAAAGAAATGCACTGCAAATCACTCCTCCTCCAAAATCAATACTTAACATAACTATAATTACAGAGTTCCTTGGTCAAAACATGTAGTTAATGCTACCAAAAGGAAATCAGACCAATAAAGTCCAATATTAAAAAAAAATTAAAATAAAAGTATGTGTGGAGAAAAAAATTTAAAAAGGACGAAAGAAGTGAATTTGCTGTGTGTTGCAAATATATGCAAACAACATCACCTGACCAGACTGAGCAAGCAATACATGGTAAAGACAACATCTACAGATCTCGGGCTGCTCATCTCCAGAGTGATCTTTAAAATCTGATAGGCAAAACATTTTGAATTTGTAGCTGATTCAGGAACAGCACACACTTTGATTTACAAAACCTGACGAAAATGCGAGACAGTCATAAATTAAAGCAGCCCAAGGTCACGCTTGATAGGGGGATGGACAAACCTTACCTGGGGCAGTTCAGAGGCTGTCATCACACAGAGCCCACCTAGAGGGCATGCAAAGGTCTCTGGGAGAGGGGGTCACAACTTAACAGCCCACAGGAACTACTCCTCACTACAGAAGAGGAAGGTGGGACAGTGAGTGCAGCCCAATCCTGCATGAAGGCAGTGAAATGCTGGGCCTTTCTGGTGCCAGTCAGAAAAACCAAAACCACAATCTAGCAATCTCACTGAGGTGAAAGGAAAAAAAAAAGAAAAAAGAAAAAAAAAGAAGGAAATACATTTTCTTCCCATAGTGGAATATATACTGGTGCAGAAGATGCAAATAGGGTATTGAGCTTCACTGTGAACCATGTGACTTGTCTTTAGCACCTTTTTAGCTTCACAAGGATAAAATGAGGAAGTCTGCAGAATCTAGAAAGTCTCACAGCTGCTAACATCACCCCTAAGTTTGAGAAACAGCAAAACAAGGTTAGGATATCTCGGAAGGTAATCATAGCTGCTGGACTAGGCAAGCAGTATGCTGTGACAGATCAGGAGGGTTACTGGGGCAGTGGTTATAGGAACGGATAAGGGGGCGCTGGTGGAA
>NW_008825071.1:2231256-2248962 GCF_000699105.1 Pygoscelis adeliae | reverse complement strand
TACTTAGACCACTGCTGTTATTTTTTCAGTAAAAATTTGCTCCTGCTTTTGGCTACCTGATGTTGAACACTCACCCAACCCCAAAAAACACAAAACCGCCACCACAACCACCCACCCACACCTGCAACCAACCTCTACAGGTTGCTTGAAATCAAGTAAATGTTCTAGTAGGGAAAAAAAAGAAAAAGATGGAGTAGATGCTTTTGCCACTGGTGGCATAACAAGGTAAGAAATTCTTGTCTAAGGGTAATTACCATTGAGAGGTGAGAGAAGCAAGGTATATGAATAGTTGGAAAAAAAATGTGCAGAAACATTACTCATACACTATCAAACTCAAAATACTTTTCAAGTACAAAGGTCTGTCTTGGGCCCAATTCTAGTCAGTATTTTTTATTCAAGGCTTGGATAATGGAAGAGAAACTATATGTATGAAATGTACAGATTACGTCAAACTTAAAGGACTGCAAGCTTTCAGCAAGGGAGGATCACATTTCTAAATTATATTGCTGAATTTGGAAGATAGCTCGAAAAGTGACTTTTTACTTGTATGGAAGAAAAATAAAACATGCACTAAAAACGTGGAATAACAGACTATGAAGCAGAACACAGAAAAGTTTAGTGGGTTATAATCAATCACAAAGTATACACCAGTTAACAATGTGATGTAAGAAAGAAGGGCAAAGCCCAATTCTGAGGCACATTGGTAAGGAAACTTTATAAGTGCAAGGAGATGATACCTTCTGCTAAGTACTTGTGAAGTATCTGCTGAAACGATCCAGTTTTGGGCACCATACCTAAAGAGAGATACTTTGGACTGTCCACAGTTGATCAACAATGACAAGAGATTTAAAGACAAGACACATGAGGAAAGATGAAAGGAATAGGGTCTTCTTAGTCCGTAAGAAGTAAGTACAGAGGTCTGACAGCTGTTCTACAGCATGACCAAGTCAAATATGAATTGATCGTTGGAAGAATCACTACTGAATGGCATTGGCTTAACCTGCATCAATTAAAATATATTGGGGAAAGAAAAGGAAGAGGACTTTTCTAATCAAAGCAGCATGAAAGGTGAGTTAGAGATGGTTTAATCCCCATTACAGATGTATTTTAAGAACAGGTTATACAACCCCTCTCAGGGAAAACAAACAATTGCTCAATTCTGCCTCAGTACAAGGATGGACTAAGCAGATGAACATCTCCTCTAGTCCAAGCTGCAGCCCTAACAACATCCCTGAGGTTTAAAAAAAACAAAAATCTGCTTTCCACATGCATAGTCCCGGTTTCAATGCTATTGTAATTTGAACTTCAGTAACATGTTAAGCTTAAGATGTTAGGTATTTCTAAATGGGGAAAAAGCGTTTGAGTAACAGGCTTACTATAAACACATACGATCTTGCTAGTTTGAAGCTGTTGGTAGAAATCCACACCGCTAAAGACAGAGCCAATGGGGGCCTTAACTCTCTAAGAGATTTAAACCAACTCCAGAACACACACCACAGAATTCCCATCTGGTAACAGCATCTACTTGAGGAGCCCTATTGATTTCTCAAATTCTCCAAATTTGCAACAAAGGCTGTGAGGCTACAGGTCCAAATAATCAAATTATTCAAACAGTAACTAATACTGAACAACAAGGTTGAATACAGGTTACAAGCTTAATTTGACTATTTGATGAGGCAGATGGGAGATTCTCAGAACTAAGAAATTCCCTCTTCTCCCCCCAAAATCAGACTTACAATGCTGAAAGTTAAGAAGGAAAAGCAAAAACTATTCAGATTTTAGTTCCCGCAGTCTACATAGGATGGCCCTGACACATTAGAAAGAAGCACCTAACGAGAGCCGACGATCTTACTCTTGACGTATTTAACTACCTAACACGTGTCTGTACAGAAGCAGAACCAGATTATCCTTGGAGGTGCACATTAAAGGATGAAGGGCAATGGAAACAAGTTGTAACAAAGGCAGTTCAGATTAGATATTAGGTTTAAAAAAAAAAGTTCACAATGCGGTAGTCAAGCACTGGAACAAGCATCCCCAAGAGGTGTGGAATCTCCATCCTTGCAGATACTTTAAGCAAGCCCTGAGCAACCTTCATGAGGATATCTGATGAGAATGTCTGATGAGAAGCAAAACAAAAAAATAGGACCTTAAGCACAAGACTGAATCACAGAATTTTTTTGAATAACGAAATACAACCCAATGTATTCTGTTCATTGGATTACCCGCTAGATCTTGGTAATTATTCCTATTATAGACCTGAGTAAAGAATAGGGACATATTTTTCTGTTAAATACTGCCTTTTAAAATTTGTTTAGCTTCTATCTTCCTGTGACCTGCTATCACATTAGTCTCATGAAGTCAAAAGGCATCTTCCTTCATCAGGTAGTTCCAAAAAGTCATATTGACTAATGCCCCAGGCCACATTTTGCTGGGTCTGAATTACAAACCTCTTGGCTGAAGTGAAGTTTCGAGTCAGTTACTTCCATTCTTATTATCCACAGGGGCACAGCTGCCAATGCGAAGAGTGGAGGTGGCTAAGGGAAATCGCCATTAAAAAGACTCTGTATTAGCTTGGTTGAGATATAAAGCAATCTTTCCACTGCTGTAAACCTCAGTTCAGAGGTTTTTATGTTCATGGATTACATACTGCCTGTATTTGAAGAAGCTGCTTAGTGACACTGCTTGCTTCTATGAGGGGGGTAGCAGATTGATATATTGCGTCAGGGTTATAAGCATCTAAGAGATCGTTAATTAGGGGACATCAGAGTTACCTCTGTATCTCTACTCATTGTAATAAGGGCTTTTGCTCAGTGAAGAAACCAGCTCTTCACTACTCTCCACCACTTTACCAGATGTTTTTAACAGGGAAAAAAAGGAAAAAAAAAGTATTTTCAAAATGCATCTAGGGCATGCCTCTGTAAGCGGCAGTGCCAGTTTCAAGATCCTCCTCTGCCCAATGCCTGCTGGTTTCAGCCCCTGCTCAGCCCCTTTAAGTGGGCTGGCATAAATTAAAGGATATGGACAGGAACAAGCAGCCAAAACCATGGAGTGATAAGAGGGACAGATAGAAGGAAAAAAGACATCGTGCAAGCAGGTGTAGGAAGCACTTCTACTTAATGTTTAACCACAGTACTAAATGTGGGGGAAAGTATAGCTGGCTTGGGCTAGGTTGCATAATAGAAATCTGTGGCTGTATTTCTCCTTCCCCTCAAGGAAGCTGTATAGACTGAAGATTTTGAAGAAGCTATGTTCAACAGACAGAGTGAAACTGGAGAAGACACAAGGCACAGGAAAAACAACCTAAACACTTTTTAGAGAGAAAAATCCATTCTTTTTGCCAGGACCTTTCCCACCTTTAAGAGGGCTCAATACAGGGAACCTGAGGATATTCCTGAAACCAACTTCCAGTAATTTGAAGTCTAAAATATTTTCCTTACTTTTGCAGAACTTCATAGCCTAGATGATGCAAGAAAAAAAATGCAGCGTGTTTATGAGACTATCTTAAAATCTATTCACATTGGATCTCCCTGGCTTGGAGCTCCTACTGGGATCTTTCCAGGCTACAGCTCAGCTTGACACACATAAAATTCAAAAATCTCTCTGGTCATATTCTACTCTAGGCTCAACTGCAACAAAAACAAACAAAAAAAATCCACAAAAAACCACAACAGAACAAAACAACCCCAACCTTTTTTTGTTAAAAAGAGAAACAACAAAAAAACCCTCTATACTTCTCTTATACTCATAAAGCCCCTTATGCCAACTCAGCTTTCACATGCAAGAGAAAGTCCAGAGTTTATGCTGCAGAGGTTTAGCAAGGAATCATCTGAGCCCACCTCTATTCTCTTCCTCAGTTGAGAAGGACACTAAAGGAAGAAATTGCTAATAGTGAAAGCAAGCCTTTTAGCAGGATGACCTCAACAGAAGTTTTAATAACCAGCCTACACAGTTTTTCATTGTCAGCATACTCAGGCATTCAGGGAGGCATAACAATCTGCATGGGTCTTGGTGGGAAGAGCAGAGGTTGCCAGAAGGAAGTGTTTGGAGGGCACATTACCAAGGCTAGGCTGTGTGTACATGGCTGAAACATAAGCTGCTTTTCTGCAAGCAAGCTCTTTTAATAGGAATCCAGTTTATTTATTTATTCAGAAGCAGATGGCATCCTCTCAAGACGTTATGCAGAACATGACACACAAAACAAGTATTTTCATCTAGGCATATTTTTTCTAATCAACTCCCTGCTATTCAGCATTAAATGACAAACAAAAATTTAGTCTCCAGAGTCTGGTAATACTCTAGGCTAACTCAAGCTAACTCAGGATATAGCAGTAAGTGATTAAATGAAATGTAATGACTTGTAATACACTGGAGCACAGGCTAGATGACCTCAATGTCTTTTGACTTTAACGTTATATAAAAAAATCATCCCAACTGTGGGGAAAAAAAATTACAGATTGCAGCCTCCATGCTCATGAGCACATTTGATGGACAAACCCCATGACCTAAGGTTAGTCGGAAGTGCCTAACCCAACTTTTTGTATTTATACAAAGGAAAACAAGAGGCAAGAAATACTGTCATAAAGTATGTTAGTAATACTGCCATGCAATCACTGTATTGTAGGATTCTGTATGACATTGCTGATAGCTTTCATATTATGTTTTTATGTAATTCCTCCAGAATCATGACCTTTAATCTCCATTCCTTGCAAAGCCTAAGCAACCACTACAAAGACCTGTGGAAGGATATCACGTTAAAGAAAACATTATCACTACATACAGACAAAACATAATTTAGAAGGAAGCCAAATACTATGAAATACTTCCCTTTCCTGACCCTTCCTACTCTACACTTCAACTCTGAGACCACTGTGTGCCACCTTTAATAGATACTACATGATTTCCTTTTAATAGAGAAGTCATATATATCCAAGTGTGTTGATGTACAGAGGTTCATTTATCACACAATAATACAATGCAGTACACCAAAAGTGAGTCATCCTCTCACTACAGCCTCACACAACACATAATTAAAATACAAGGGACTCCCACAAACTAAAGTGATTTTAGAATTTTCTGCATGAAGAACGTGCACGGTCCTAATATTTTCCAATAATTTAACAATTCACTGGTTTTGTTTTTAAATAAGAGCATGCTGAAAGAATACTAACTCAAGGAATTTGTATGTTATGCACTATACCAGGGTGGTCCAAATTCAGCAGTCATTGCATTCACACCCAACTTTTAAGGCCCCTTTCCCCTCCTGTCTGTGTTTCCAGCTTCTTTTCAATGCCTCCCCTGCACCCCCACCCAAGATCACCACCTTCCACTCTCTGCGTAAGGAGGTCCTTCCCCCTCCTCTCCCTCTCCCGTACAAATAGCCCCGCTTTCTATTTCTTCCACTGGCCACAGCTGCTCCTGCACACACCATCCTGAGACTGCTAAACCATTGCTCGAGAGGGGACGGACCTGGGAGAGCTGCTGGTGCCAGGCAGGGCACACAGCTGCTGCAGGAAGCGTGGGGCAGGTGCTGCTGCTAGCGGCTTCCCTCCCACAAGCAGGAGCTGCAAGCGTTGACCCCTGGGAGGCAGGGGAAGGGAAAAGGGCTTCACGACTTGAACTGCACTTGCTGCTCAGACGGTTCTCCACCTCCTTTGGGAAAGGGCAGCAGATGCCAAGGATGGATGGATCTTCTGGGCCCAACTCCACCCGTGACCTGCCTGTTGGGATCAACTACTATGTGCTAAATGTTAGAAGAAAAAAGAAATTGTATCTTTTGCCAAATTAACTGCATCTCAAGGAGGCTTGTGTATCCAAAGTTCTCATGATCAAGAATGACAAAAGTTTACAAAATCATAGCTGTATTAGTAAGAAATTTTAACATCCTCTTTCTCCTCTTCTATTTAGAAAGGTAAATTGAGTAGGTAAATATAAAACAGTTTTAGTGTGAATACTCTATTTCTTACCAATGACTTACTCTCACTTTTCTTCGTTGTGCCTGAACATGGGTAAGAGTAAAAAAGCAAAACTTAGGTTTTGTTTAAATGTGTAATTCTTATTTTTAGAAGAGTCTGGGCCATTATTATTTGGATGATTTTGCCTAACTCAAGTGCCTTTGAGAAGATTAGCCTGCATCACTACTTTTCCCCTCTCTGCTACATCCAGAATGCTGAAAAGACTTCACAGGTATGCAAATATCATTGGAGGTTGCCAAGGAAAGTTAAAACTTCAGTTTTTCATATTTGTAAATTTTTTCTTCTTTAGTTTTTCATATGGAAGTGGATGCCCAGCCAATTTCCAAGCATTGCCAGCCAGTCTGATTTTGTGTTCTCTCTCCCCTTTTGGGAATGCATAGCTGAGACAATGACTGAGAACCCTGAACTCTAATAGCTCCATATGAAGGAGCTGCCAAGCTTCCATCTCCCTCCTTGGTCTGTCTCTTCCACAACTAACCCTATGGAAATCCAGACAACTAGCAGCTCAACACTAGTGAAAACCTAGCAAACTAACTGGTAAGAAAGAGCTATTCAGACCTACCTGCACCTCTCTTTTTCCTAAAAAACCCCAAACTCTGAATGTGCATCTCATGAGATACTAAGATTTTTAAAAATAATTTACCCCCTCACCCATTATAACTGAGAAATACTGAAATCAAGGTATTCACTTTTTGGCTTTAGTCTTTAATTGCTCCCAGATGAGAATAAAAGCTCCCTGTGCAAACTAGGGAGCTTACAATTCACCATGGTTATGAAAATTCAGAAGTGGAGGAGGGCGTTACTTCCCCCATTAAGAGAAGAACAGAGTACACTCCCATTCTCATCCCTTCTTCTGATGGGCTTCACCTTAACTAACTCTAGACAAAGGTTTCTTTCCAAGAATGTAGATATACTGTGAACAAAATTTCAATTGTGTATTTTTCTTCACAATTCTTCAGCTTATTAGACCACATTTTTGAAATAGATGATCTCATTTTAAACAAATCAATTAAATGCCTAAGCATAAAAAACTTTATCACTGAAACGGTACTGTATTTAATTGGTTGATTTGATCAAAACAGTCATTCCACAGTATCTAACTGATGTAAATGAGACTGATTTGAGGTACAGCAAACATTGGGCAGAGCACTTCTAGGATCTCACAGCAATTTCTGCAAAGTCTAAATGTAGAGAAAACGAACACCAAACCGATTTACCTACCTAACCTCAACCCCTACTAAAAGTTTTTACTCCTTCTAAGTGAAGCCACAGTACAATTAGAGCAGAATTACGAGAGTATCTGTGAAAACTGGACACATTCCAAGGAACTTACCGACCTATAAACAAGGTCTGTAAAAGCACGCAACGATCACTCTGCAACCAGCAGAAATCCTCTTTAACTGCTGAGGATTGCCAGGGATGCTGGGGTATCTCAGTTTTCATCCAAAGGCTCCAACAGCCTCCCCGGGGGCCTTCCCTAACCCTGACACAGTGCTGCCGAACTCACTCCTGTGCCGATCCCTCCTCCCTGGGCAGGGGGAGAGCAGGTACAGTACCTTAGCAAGGGTGCTAGGATCACAGCAGGGCTCAGTCAGGGGACAGAGAAACCAATGAGCACATACAACTGGGGAGGGGGGGGAGAAGTGCTTTAGAGAGAGAAAAACGTAGTTAAACTGTAATTAAAAACCATCAAAAATTGCCTCAGTATAATGGGATTTTTCTTTTTGGAGTCTTCAAAGAATATGAGACTTATCCAAAGAATATATTAAGTACTTATAGTAGGAAGATAGGCTAATATTTAAGTATATTTAAAAAAAATTTAAAAAATCAACACATAGAAGACTGAAACATTTTAAAATGTGATCATCGAGTTTAAACTGTTGGAAGATCATAGCATAGCTTATTCTTATGCTGGCTAATTATTAAAATATTAGATAAAATTACAGCAAAAGTATAGAGATGTTAATACTAGGTCAACTATGGATGCACTGAGTGACTTCTCTACAGGTTTATCCTGAAATAAATTTTATTTAGTGTTACCCCCACCCTTTTTATCCTGAACATATGTAAGCATATGGCCTATTTGTATTACATTACCCTACTAGGTTTTTAATTTATAATACATAGTATTATAAATTAAATGTGCAGTAATAATTTCTTCATATTACACTTTAACTGAAAAGAATCTAGAGAGATGTATTACTTTCACTGGGGCCTAAATTTCATCTGCCACAATCTAAAACAAATATGATATAAATTAATTTAGTATCAGACTTCATACCAGGAATTTGAAAATAGAAAACAAAATAATTTTTAAAAAGCTGGGAATAAATCCAACTCTATTATAAGAATTCGCTGTCTTTTCAAAAAGAAAGCTCACACAATTGCAATTATGCCTTTTATTATTTTTTTAAACAAATTTGTGTATTATTGCTACGCATAAAACATTTAATAGAGCATGGAGTGCTCATCAACATTTCATGTATCAATCACTAATCTACTCATATATCTTATTGAATTATAAGATGACATTTCAAACTGGACTAACGCCAACAAAACAGTAACCCTTAAGTATGACATGATATAACAAGAGAACAAGTCTTATGAGGAGCGGCTGAGGGAACTGGGGTTGTTTAGCCTGGAGAAAAGGAGGCTGAGGGGAGACCTCATCGCTTTCTACAACTACCTGAAAGGAGGCTGTAGCGAGGTGGGTGTTGGTCTCTTCTCCCAAGTAACCAGCGATAGGACGAGAGGAAACGGCCTCAAGTTGCGCCAGGGGAGGTTTAGATTGGATGTGAGGAAAAATTTCTTTACTGAAAGAGTGGTTAAACATTGGAAGAGGCTGCCCAGGGAAGTGGTTGAGTCACCATCCCTGGAGGTATTTAAAAGTCATGTAGATGAGGCACTTAGGGACATGGTTTAGTGGGCATGGTGGTGTTGGGTTGACGGTTGGACTCGATGATCTTAGAGGTCTTTTCCAACCTTAATGATTCTATGATTTCTATGATTCTAAGAGGAATAATGATTTTTGAAGATGACCACTGTGCCAGAGTAAAATTTAATACTAGAATAGAAGGGACTTAAGAGCAAAATACTTTAACATACGAATGTAACAAGTCCATTTTCTTCCTCAAAGTGTCACAGCAAGCCGAAAAATAAAGATCAGTTAGGGAGACTGATTCTTCTGGCTTGTATTACTTTACCAGAAGACTTAGAGCTCGACCTTTAATGTTAGCTAGTTACATCTGTATTTGGAAATGGAAATCAAAAGAAATCTTATTTCCAAAAATGCAAAGCATCAGCACTTCCCCATGAAGTCAATAAACGCAATAGGTATCTAAACCATCAGTTGAAAAAAAAAATTTAAAAAAAAATCATACCATTGATTTTTCATGGGTCTTAAAGGCACTCATGCTTGAATAATTTTAACCATTGCTTTCAAAGCTCATTAAACATAACATGCTTGTTACTTTTTACTTTTCCTTTACGGCATCTAAAGGGTTGTTGAATCTAGCATTCCAGAAAGAGAAAGAAAACCTTTGAAATAAACGTTTCCTCTGACTCTTAAGAGCAGGAACATCAAGCACAACTAAACCAAGTTCAGAAAACCCTCATTTCAGAGTACTTCTTCCAGAATAGGTCCTGGATCGTGACCCGTAGTTTGGGCAGCCACTCCATTTACTATTATCACTATCTTATACTACATGATCATTTGAGAAAACCCATTCTCTCACTGTATAGGTATTACAAAATACATTTTTTTATTAATTGTAAGATTATTTATTTATTTTAACTTTTTTTTTTTAAATGGAAAACTTTCCACTTCCCACAAGGAGATAAGCAATATGTCTAAATTATTTTTTTCTCCCTCTCACATATTTAAAAAGGTCTTTTTGCTGCTCCATTGTTTGTGCTCAGAAAGGTCATTTCTAAAAACACCCCTCCCAACCTAACTGACTATACAGGATCCAAAAAAGCTGATGGAACAAAAAGACTGTCAACATGCAAAGCAAAGAAACAAGAAAACAAAATGTCTCACTAGCTTTCAATAATGGTAATCAAAGATGTAACGTGTCTTGTATAAACTTTTAAACATTTAAAACAGGTTTTCAAGCTAATTGCCTACACATGCACAGAAAGTAAAAATAGATTCTCTAAACTAAAGAATGCAGAATAATCTGTCATCCTTTGTATTCAGAAACTAAAACAGAAAATCACAAAACACACAGTAAATTGTTTGAAATACCCATTATTACCATATTAAGTTTTCCCACTTGTACTAATATAAGAAAAAAACCTATCTTTGAATTCCTTGGTGAAAGGATGTTGCCCTGCACTGCCACAAATATGTCTTCACACAATCACCAACTTTAAGAGAAGTCCTAGCAGTATATTCTTCCCATATGCTGAAAATTATTTTTAAATTACCTATGTCAATAAAATGTTATGCCTGGTAAAATAAGAATTAGCTTTGCATTTACAGTTGGTTTCAACTCATTCCTGCATTTCTCAAAAGTGCCCACTGAATTTGAAATCTGTCCAGAAAACCAAGGGATGAGGGGAGAATACAATGTAACAAATCTGTTTACACTGGAGGGGTTTTGGAATGTTGGGACTATCCCAACACAAAAAAGGATGAATGAAAAATCAGTATTCTTTACTTAAAGCATCTAAATTTAGTGGGGTTTTTTTTCCCCACAATGATTGTTTTATACAGTTCTCTAAGCATTTTTTAAAGGATGTCATATATGGATCTAGAGTAGAGAAAAGAGCTTCACAGTAAGGACCTCAGTAGGAATCAGACCAGAGCTCCACCATCTTAACTGCTTTTCCAATGCCTATCCTAATATCCTAACAGGACAATGATTAGAATCTCTGAATGTCTGCACAGTATAAAAGTAATTTCATAAATAATAGTTCAGTGAATTATTCCATAAATAATAATGGCTAACAATGCAGAAAGAGGTATAAAAATCCCTGAATTACAATTTTCGGGTATATCACAAAAAGTTTCCTTACTTCTAAAGCAAGAGAACTTACATTCTTTGTAAAACTATACCATTCCTATAAATACAGTTTATTCCCATTATCCTTATAAATGCCTACAATTCTTTTAAATGGTCATTATCTCTTTATCTCTTGGACTCAAATATGTTTTAGCAAACCTAAATGGAAGGACTAAATGGAAGCTATATCAAAAGCTATTATCTTTCTGTTTCGAATTTGACACCCTTTGATTTCTTTAGCTGTCCCCTTGTCTTATTCAATTCCAGAATAGAAATTTCCAGCTACATCAGTCATTATTTCACCGTGTTTATAATTTGTTTCTTCTCTAAAATAATCGTGCAATCTTTTCACTATTCCCTTCAGATACTTTTTTTTTTTTTAAATCATTATTTTATATTCTCTTTGTTCCTGTTGTACCAGCTTTCATCAATACCTTGGCCTAGATTCTCCAACTGTGTATACATTGGAAGTCCTCTTGGACACCTCTCACAAGGAGCTAGTCTGAGAAGGCAGCCAGCCAGTTTCTCCACTCCCTCTTATTCTAGCACATCTTAAAAACGATATATCAATCAAACTTGAAATCAGAAGGACAGCAGCGCTAATGCATGGAAGACACTATGCCAGCCAACAGATATTATCTACAGATTGATTATACACCAAGCTTGATTGAAGAGTAATGACAAATGTGTGTGACAAACAGAGAAACCTTGAGAGCTTCTTTACTCCGATATTAGGCCAAGTCTTCTTGGAGTTGCCCTCCGCAGTGTTTAGGTATTCCTATCTGCATCCCAGGCTAAAAACTCTGTTTAGGAGCCAGCAAGGAAAATGATCAGTTCCAGTTTTCTTCCTGCTGTTCATCACTTTGCTTAGTCTCCTGCTTTAGGTATGTCCCTCTGAAGTTTCTATTTTCATATATCTTAAGGAATACATAACTGTTTCTCTGCAAGTTTTGTACCTTTTCTGCTCACGGCGATTTTTTTTTTAAAGATCACTAATAAACATAAATAAGCACAGATCCCATTACAGAATCTTATGATATCCTACTGTTAACCTTCTGACACAACTAAAACGAACCATTAAGCCTACTCTGTTTTCCGTCTTCCCAGCCAGTTTCTTAGCAGCCTTTTGAAGAACAGCTACTTACGTTAGTTGCTTCTTTCAAGGAATATTTTCAAAGAAAATAAACGACAATCTGTACTTCTTTATCCACTGTTTCACTGAGATGTTCAAAGAAGTCTTGATACAATAGTAAGATGCTCTCTCTCCTCCTCTTCTTCCATGTTAAATCTTAGAACTTCCCAGTTTTCAGATGTGTTCAAACATAGAATATTCTAGTTCAAAGCACTAGTGTTTATGATTTGCCTTTGTTTATTAAAGGCATCTAAAAATTAATAAACTTTAAAGCATTTTAAATTAAAAATACTTACTAAATAAAAATCAAAAGCTTTTTTATGCATTCTAAGATTGCAAAATTAAGAAAACCATTACTATAGCAGAATTAACTGTTTGATAATTTGTGGCCTAATGCATTTTAGTGTCTGCTCTTAAATACGTTTACAATATAAATGTTATGTACAGCAGCTAATTTAGATATTTTTGTTTGATTTGAAAAATTGCATACAGTATCACAAATGTACAACTTTTGTATTTATTTTCTTTTAAATGAAAGAATAGTACTTTGCTGTATTATTATCGATAACTCACAGCAGCAGTTTTGGGCCATGATTATGCCAGCTTGAGTACTGCAACTTCTCTGGCTGGGTAGGAAGTACAGCTATCCCAGAGCAATATAGGATCTGGCTATTTCATTAGCTCTCATTATAAAAAAAGATATTTTTGTGATCACCTGTAAAATGCAAAGCTGTTCCCAGCTGTTATCCAAGCAGCTAGCTTTAAAAAAAAATTTTTTTTAAATCTCAGTTTTGCATCTCCTTGAATCTAACAATTTTCTCATTTTCACAAGCATTGATGGAAAAAAAACCTGTAATAGTTTTTTTACTAATTCTTTCTACGATATTTTATCCCACCTGTAACAGTCTCCCGATGAGGATGTTTTCTTGACAGAAGATTTAACTGTACTCTCATCATCTCTCTTTTTTATTTTAAGTAGAAAATGTGATCTAGGCAAATCTTCCCTGAACCATATTATGATTGTTTTGGTCCATTTTTTATGGATTTTTGTATCAACCTATTAAGATTAATCTTCTTTTCAAGAGAACACGGATTCATGACAGTTTCCTTAGCAAACATGCATTCCATCCACTTCACAGCCTTAACAGAGATGGGAGATGTAACTTTTTTAAAAATTGAAACAGCAACAGACGAAAGAAGTTGCCGGTTACTCTGCCAGGCACAACTGCAAAAGGCACCGCGTGGGGCTTTCTGATTGCACTCCACATTTCTGTTGTATTATCAAAAGCTGTTCTGAAGTTCTACAATGTTGACAATGGTGGAAGAAAAAAAAAAAATCCAGCTCAACGCTTTTGTTCTATCATTCAGTCTGATCTTCACCACATTTTCTCTGCACAGACGTATGCAAAGTAGGTTGAAAGTCAGCCCTGTAAACAAGCCTTTGCTTCATTGTGCTTCATCTTTCCTACGTTTTGACACAGCAGGTACGACAAATGTGTCCTCAGAAATTAATTTTGTCTCATATTGGTACAAGTACTGTAGGAGGACGTAACGGCTGAGTAGTCAAGAGAGATTTAGACTCCAGATCCTCAGTCCATTTAAACTGATGCAATGTCAGAAGAGCTGCACAGCTAAAGGCTTTATGTTTACCAGTGGGCCTGCAGGTGTAATACAAATTTCAGTGAAAATAACAGGAGTTTTTCTATCAACTTAGGTTGAGGATTTTATGTCCAAACCAACTATTTCTTGAGAACTTTCTTCTCCCCCCCCCCCCCCCTTTTTTTTAAATACATTATATATCCACAGTTCCCATTAAAGGTTTTTCAGGGACAGAATTAAAACACGGAAAAAGCGTGTCTCTGTCTCCCTCCTCAGGGACACATCCTCGCCCTCACTGTCACTTCCAGAAGGCTGATAAAAATAAGCCTGTCCTTAAAGGAGCAGTTGTTTACACCATATTACAGCCTGGGGTTGGGGAAGTGGGGGAAAGGAATGGGACCACTCTTTTCAAAGTAGCTACCTTTTACACCAGCTTAGCTGTATCAAAAGTCTACGCCAACGTAGCATCCAACTGAGACATCTCTGTTCTAAGCGGTGGAGGATGGCAGAAGGCAGAAAAAGCAAGAAACCAGTCACTTATGCCTTACGTTCTCAGGAGAACAGCCTTAAAACTCAAGCAACCCCCACACTTAAATCCTGATTTATTATTATGGTAATCTATTGACATATACCAATATGGCCCTGAAGATGAGAGATTTTCACAAGAAGTTCTCAATCCTGGAGCACCACGTAAAGTAACAATTATCTGTACCAGAAACTGCACAAGCAATGGGAGACAAAAACCAGAACAATATGGGATAACGGATCAATTTTCCACATAATACAGACCATCCAGTCTACCATATTACTTAACACTTTTGCATTCATATTAAGCCAGAAAATATAGATAAACAAGAAATTGGCAACGATTCAGAATATTCTTTTAGTTAAGAATAAAGAAGCTGAAGAACTTGAAAATTATTTAACAGTAATACAGATGGAAAATTTGATGGTAGGTTAAAATGTTGCAATACAGTACATATGGGAAATAATAATGTAAACTCTTAAAGAATAGAATCTAAATTAAATGCAACTTCCAAAGAAAAAAAACACACCAAAACCAAAGGTGTCTTTAAGGTTGATTAAATGAAAACTGGTTTACCCTTTACTCTTAGTGATTTGCTAAATGCATACACAATAGAAAAGATACAAAATTACACACTGCTGCATTTGACAAAGAAGTTTAACCAGTAATTTCAGAAGTTAGGCAGGCTTTACAAAGGACTTTAACCCATTTCATAGGCTTTTGTTTGCACTAATAAAATACTTGGTTGCTTTCCAGATCACTCAGCAGAGATCAAGCCACCATCCAAGACCAATGTACAAACACTGAAAAAGGAAGTTCCTGTCTTAGGGCTTTTTTTGGAATCACATTTTACTACTTAACCAAAATAAAAACAAACAAAAGGAGGGCTCAAAGCTGCTTCTGTCCTTCCAGGATGCTAAAAAGAAATCTGACAAACTAACACATCACCCCAACTTTCCTTCAGTTGTACTGTCCGCTCTAATTCACACAGCAATGAGCTTCTGCAACTCTCCTCTCACTTTTGCTTTTTGAGATGGTTATATGCATAGCTTGCGGTCCACCTGGACAATTATTGTGGTTCACACCCAACACACCTTTGTCAACTGCTATGCTCTTCCCAAGGGACTCTTGAGGGGGGCCTAATGAGTTGCGCTGGTGCCAGTGGACTGTTCCTCACGTAATGCCCAACACTCAGGCACATGTAGGGAGAGGAAAGTAAGTAACCGGGAGAATTTGGGATGGAACTGGGTGAGCTCCCCTCACCCTAAGGAACAGGGAGCAGCTGAACTCCTTTCAGCTCAGCTTGGTATTGTATTGAGTACGTACGTTTCTCCCCGGTTCCAGTTGCCTCCATAAGCACTTCTATGCTTGCTTGGTTCCTGTTGAGACTAAAGCTATCAGACACTTAACCAAACAACAGACACTATTTTCCTTGGGTGTTAGAGTGGATTTTTGGTTTTCCGAATCTGTGGTTTTTAATCCCATAAGCTGCTTTGGGTAAGGGAGAGAACAGGTAACAAACAGAACTTAAGTTCAATCATTTTTTTCCTGATGCCCGGCTTTTCTTTTGGTGCCAATACCATTGTTTTGAGATAAAAACAGCACCATTATCCAACTGAAAAATCAGCAGACACTCTTGTTCCTTACAGGGTGATATACTGCAATCATCTTTGGATTGTCGGACAGCCTACTGCTCCTGCAAGTTTTTCATCTGAACTAATATGTGCAAGGAGGGAGATGCTAATGCCACTGTGCACGCTGGTGGTGCTTGTCTGTCTAACAAGTGATGTAATTCATTGCATTTCTTGTATTTCTTCTCTTCCCGTACACCAGCCACCAGCCTGCCTTATTCTAATTATAACAACATATGCAGCTAGATGTGCTTTTCTTGCTCATTTTATACTGTGAGCTTTGCATGCCTTTCTACCCAAAATCTCCCTTCTTGTGGCATTTATCCTCAATTACATCCACATGTTGGACATTGTTAGCTGAATAAAAACTGTAGCAACTATAGGGTGACCCAGAAAAAAAAATACAGCAAGGCAACTAGAATTTGCCAAGCAATGGTATTCACCTGGTTTATGGTCAAGTTTTGCAGAAGGTGAACAATCAATCCAGTCTTTTAGTCCTTTCTAAAATTGCAAGACAACTCTCTAGCCTTGTGTGACTGACAGATTAGATTCCCCTTACAGTTTCACTTCTTGTGTACTCTATTAAACAGAACTTCCCTGGATATTATGAGTGTACCATGCCTAAAACATTTGCAATAAAATTTCAAAGTTATTTTTTTATTCAATTTTGATGAAGGAAGCTTTCAAAAACTTTAAATAAAGGTATCACAACCTATTGTTAGACATCAGGCCACTTTTTGTCTTGCCTAGTTTTGAGTAATATGCATTGCTTGTAGGTGCCATTAACATCTTTTCCACACCATTTCAGTTCTTTGGTGGTGTTTTTCTGTTTCATTCATCCATTTAAGGATCACTTCTATTAACTTCTAGTGACAGCTGATGATCACCATATATTTCGAAAAAACAGAACCACAGCAACGTTCATTCAGTGACCCATTCCCACTTCTTCCATATATCACCCTTCTTAGACTTGTATGTAGTATATTACTCCATTGACTCTGTTTGCAAGGCCAAGCCTTTAAAATATGAACATTCAATACAATGGCTTTCTTTGTTAAAAAATATACTTTGGACAGGAGCTAGATTTTAGTGTGCCGAAACCACCGACTCCCAGAGCAAACATAACTGTTATTTTATTCCCCTGGTACCCCTGCATATTTGTATAAATATTTGCTGGTTGCCTTTTCTGAGACTGTAGGAACTTTGGAGCAAGAACTGCATCATGGCAGTTTGTGTCATGAAAAGCATGACTAGGTGCTACAATAATACTAATATTTCCTAGTAATTGCAGTCATGGGATTTTCCTATGCATACCAGTTGTTTTTCCTGGTGTGTACTCTTATTATAAAAAAGAAATTTAGGAAAAAAAAATCAAGGCTGGGGAGAACAAACAAAGTACAGACTAAATGCTGAAGAGTTTCGCCATCCTGAACTAGGACTAAAGAACCAACATGAGTCAGGCAATTCAAAAGCACTCATAGCAATAATCTCAAAATTAGGAACACTGTTTTCATAGTAAAATTTTAAATGATTTTTCCAATATTACTTTAAAAAAAATCAAATTCTAAATCAGCTTTAATCAAAAAAGTTGTCAAAAAAATTTTTGAAGTGTAATATATATTTTTCTAGAATCTTTCAAAATTATACTTTCCAATTAGTAATTTCTGTTTTGACTAACTGGGTTTTTCCAACAAAAATGTTTTGATAAAAAATTCCTTAACCAGCTCAAGTAAAAAGTTATTTTTCAAAACATGCTTTTGTCTTGCTGACAGCATCCTCCATGTGGAAATAGGAACTCTTAAAATTAACAGAAGGTGTATGCAGAGGAGGAGGAAAGTTT
>NW_008825071.1:2203447-2230855 GCF_000699105.1 Pygoscelis adeliae | reverse complement strand
CTCCAAATGCCAGATCTATCATCTGTATTATTAATATGTCAGATCTGGTGCGTATGAAGAGCCAGCGATGAGGGTACGAATTTGACGGCGTTTCTGTACAATGAATACCTCTCATGATGTATGATTCCCGAAGTGGTGTTGAAAATGTGATGAAGTGTCCATTTAAGACAGAAGGAATGTCCTGAGTAAGGAGTGAAACAGGATCCAGGACCGTGACAACCCCATGCAGGGGAGGGAGGGAAGCAAGCATCGATTTACTACATTTTAATGAATAGCAGTGTGAAGTTAAAAATAAAAACAGCAAGGAGAAGAGCACAGCTTTAATGAAGAGACGGAGTATGTGTCAGCTCAGGAAGCTCCAAGGCCAGGCTAGCTCTAGGAGACAGGGCTGCCTCTCTTGGCTTCTCTCTAAATAAAGGTCTACTCTGGCCATGCAGAACAGAAGAATTGGAGCCTGGGCTCCCGTGAGAAAGATATCTGTCCAAGAAATCCTAAGAAGCTAGGAAAAGAGACTGATGTCAGATATAAACACAAAGTATTTTTCTTTTGCAGCTTTGTTTCCAAGTTTTATAATCAGAGAATTACTGCATGATTTGGATGTTACCCCCAAAAATGTTGTAGATCAGCGTAACTGCCTGCAAAGCCGTAATAAATTTGGATATTTAGCATCCATTTCCCAGCAGACTGCACAGCTCAGCTTGGAGATTGGCAGCGGTGTATCAGGACAGAGAAGGAAAGCCTCAGTTAATGTACTTGAACTAATATCCCTCCAGCAGCAGACAGAAGGCGGAAACATATTGTGTAGTTTTGGGCAACCACATATTGTGACTACCTCCTTGGCTCTCCTTTTTTTTTTGATCTGCACCTTAAGATCTTGTGAAAACCTACGTGTGAGAAAAAGTCTCACATTGCCATCCTCCCTAGGGTCAGTCGATAGCTTTCAATGTTCGTTGCTCAGACAAATGCCTAAGAAGAGCTGAAGGAGGCAGTTGAGGGAATTGTAACATCTCAGTGAAACAGATAAATGCACCTCAGCTAATATTTTATGTGTCACTACCATTCCTATGCAGGTCTTGCCACTTCCACTTGATGCCCCGTGACTGGGCCCTCGCTGTACCACTATTACCAGAGTGAAAGGTTGGTGGGAGTGTTTTAATCATTTGTGGCTGCTGATCTACCCAAGAGAGGCCTTTGTGTCCTAATTATTTTTCTGAATGCCATGAGGCAAAAAACGGGACGCCGAAGGCAGCACTTATCAATCACTTCACTAGGAACATGACCATACTCCAAAACACATATCAATTATCACAAAACCATCATACGCGCAAACACATTCCTCTACCTCACCTACTCAGAAAACTCACACTGGCATCTCTTCCATTTCCCCCTCCAGCTTTGTTTACATCCTCTGAGATTTACATTCCTTCATTAGCCCATGCAAAGGAAGAGATATTCCTGGCAGCTGTGTGTGTATTACCATGGTTACCTAGTTCATCTGCAGCAAAATGGGTTGGTCCATGACCTGACACCGCAGCTCCAGGAGCGGGTTCCTCCCTTGTCCACTGCTTTGCAACCTCTCCCAGTGCAGCTGTGTTTTCAGAAAATCTGAATGCAAGCGACAGTGGGGCATCCAACAAACTCTCCCAAAGTCTTCAACACATTTTTTTTTTCCTATATCGTTTGTCTCTAAGTGTGGTTTTTGGCAGGCCCAGTCCTTGGTTTTCAAGCAATTTTTCCAGCAAGCCATCATCAATAGCATACCTACAGTTTCTACACACTGCATTTTATTTGAGCGTGCAATATTACACTTGAAAATTTAGCCTCAAAAGCATGCTTATGAGAACACCTGTGACTACACAACAACCTGGGCCTGTCAGGGAAGAACAAAAGTTTGGGGCATACGAATGAGGACCGTGAAGCCTTAAATGAGGGTCTCAGCTGGGTGGGAGGAACAAACAGCTTCCTCCCACGAAAGCAGTTTGGGCTTCATTGGTGTCACAAATTTTGCAGTACCAGTTGAAGAAACTGTCGTCTAATGAGATATTAGCAAACCAGGCATCAAACCTAAATAAGCTCTCAATACCAAATGAGGTATAAACAACAAAATATTGATAAAATATAATGAAGACAGAATTCAATCCAGGCAGAAGGCATATGTATCTCCACAACTGGCTCAAACTTTCACTGAAACAAAACTTATCAACTTTGTTTTTTAAGCAACATCATTCTCATAGTTTTTTTTCTAGGCAATATTTAAAACAAAACGGATATGTATACTGTTATGAAGAATCCTTGTTCACATCATTCATCTATTCCCGTAATTTATGTTTCTAATATTCATAACAAATTTGACCTATTTAAAGAAACTTAAAGCAATGATGTAATCTCTGGAAGTGGTACACGGAATATGCGTACCACACAATGTCAAGGCAAACACAGATGTATCTTATGGTGATTCTGAAAACACAAATACCAATGAATCTCTGCGAGGAAAGCAAAAGCTGGCAAAATTCGAAATGGCTTTGTAGTCATATAGTTATGTAAAATAAAGTTGTGAAGTTCTCCAGACTTGATTTAACATGGCTGAAACAGAGTGGGTAATTTGTTTGCATCTGAACGGTAAAAAAGATCAGTCGAATGAAAAACGTACACAAAAATGACCGACTCGTACACATACCTTTTCCATTTATTGTTAATGCTGATGCAATTGTGGCTGTTACTGGCACTGGCAATTGTGGCACTAATGGATGTATCCTTGGTCGGCTCCCCATCCTAGCACGCTCTGCACCAGGTCCTAATAAAGCTCCCACCGGTTTCTCTGCTGCTACTTCTGGTGCTACAGAGTCTTCTTGATCCTGCTCTATATGGTCCATTTTATCCGGGCTTTCATTCTGGAAGCCATCAACTGTTGTCCGACTCTTAATTGGACTTTTGGGCACTAGGATTTTAATACCTGATTTTGCAAGGTCCATATTTTTCCTTCCAGAAAGAGATGGTGAATTGTTTTTCCGGAATTTCTGGGTGGCAGAAAAGAGTTGATTATTTTTTGACTCATGGTCTTTACCCATAACTAAAGATTTAGTGGATGTCTTTGAAAAAGAGCTATTGGTAGATCTAGAAATTTGTTTTCTGGCATTATTTGGAGAGGTCCTGTTTGTCCTGGTTAATGTGCTTTCTTTCTGCTTTTCATTGTGGCGTCTGTTAAATTCATGTATATATTCCTCACAATTAACAAGGTGCTGTTCTGGCTCCCAAGTATCATCTTCGCTGTCGTATCCTTTCCATCGCACCAAATACTCTGTTTTTCCCTTCTTGTTTTTCCTCTTGTCAACAATTCTCTCTACCTGTTAAAAAGGAAAATTAAACATTAGGCATGGGCAGATATACAACTCAAGTGAGCAATTTGCATGCAAATAATTTGTTAAGTGTAGATAGATTTAAAAATACTCTTGTAGTTCTGTAATTCTGTATTGTAGCTCTATAGCTTACAGTCTTTCACTGCTGACTGGAAATTCCTCTCTTTAAACTTCAGATAGTCACTTCCATCTCATAAAAGACGTTCTAAAATACCAAATTGTTCTTCAGTAAGTATTTTGCATGCACAAGAATCTGAATATGACATATTACAGTTGACAATCAGCACTGGCCCCGGCAAAGTTTTGACACCAACTTCAATGTGGATAGGTTTTCCCTGTCTGAATATAGAGATCATGTTTAAATATGCTATATAAACACAGTGTGTTTACCTTACAAAACTTATCAATTTGATATTGTTTGAATAATTTGCTTGCTTAGCATAAGGCATATGCGAGAATCTCTTACTTACAGTGAGCTATCCTTTAGTTACCAGGGACAATACGGTACAGCTCAGAAATTGGGGCAAACACAGAAGATTTTTTTTAGAGGCTGTTCTTCTTGTGAAAACAGAGAACTTGTTTTGGCCAGAGTCTTTGATACACATACTTGAACAAATTACCATGCCTCACTTATCTGCAAATAGAGATGATATTTATGTCACAAGTATTAAGCATGCACATGCCACAACTGCACGTGGGACCCACAGGCTAGAGGAATTCAGGCACCGGGGTAAAGCAGACAGGGCAGACAGCAGCAGCTGCAGGGACAGAGGCTCATGCCTTGTACCAAAACTCATGCCAGTCATGCTAGTCCTGCAGAAAGGGAATTCTTTCACAGAAAAAGAGACTTAAGTGCAAGGCTAGTCTCGGGATTTCCCCTTTTTATTTCATTTTTCCTACCCAGGCTGCTCCTTCTGGTAAATCCTCCAGCCCACTTCATTTCAGTTATGGAACCGATACAGCTTTCTTCCCCATCTTAACTTCCTTTTGGTTATTTAAAAAAAAAAAAAAAGGGGGGGGGCAGGAATGGGATGGGACTACCACTTACTAATTACTAGCCCTAGTGCTTAGCCCCTCATGAACAACAACCACGCATGTAAGCTAAGATCACACATACCTAGGAGAACTTCTGAAGACCAGTAACATTTACTGGCGTGGCTTTTAACCGAATGGAACATCTACAGAACAATTTGGAAGGACGGAAGGAAAACACAGGTATGTATGTCATTACCAAGTCATATGACTGTTGACAACAGATTCTCTTAAGAGTGCACCTCAGTTTTATATGTGGCATGTTATCATAATGTACTGCCTGGTTTTCAACAGTGAGGTTAAATGATTACTACTATTATAATCTCAGCAGCAATATAACTAGACATCCTAGAACTTCATGTGGTACACTGCAGGTGGTGTACTATGCTGTCCTGTCATTAGGATGTTGCATAGCTCCGTTTGCATAGGTCTTAAAAAACCCAAAAAACCCCCACAACACCACCACACAAATAAAAACCAAACACAAACTGTCAGACTAGCTCCACCTTTACCTTGTTATTCAGTTGCACAATTCGATACATTTTATAGAGAGTAACGCAATATAAATTGTCCACATATTATTTAAAATGTTAAAATACATTAAAACTATTTTTATTGTGGTTATTTCACTTTTTAGTAAAGTCACTGGACTTAAAAAAACATACAGCTAGAAAAATGAAACTATTATTTTTCCACGAGACTACATTTAAGAACATCTTAACAAAAATGCCATCCCAAATAAGAAAGCCACTATGGAGAAATATGCTTTCGAACCTTTTTCAGCAGAGACTGAGTAAAAAGTCCTTCAAGTATTAAGCCAGAAATGTTAAATTAAAAAATAAAAACAAACTCATGAAGCAAACTTGATATATTGTCAAAAAAGCAGTTACTGCAATAGTCTTGCTTATCCTCTCTCCCTCTCTCAACCTTCTAAAATAGATTTAAAAAATATGATTCTCAGAGAAAGATCTCTACTACTAGGAAGGTACTTTTATTTTCTAGCAGGAAATCTTCGATGCAAACAGCATCGATTACTGGGCACAAAGTTCTACTAACGTTTTTAAGTACTGAAAGGCCACCCATTAAGGACATGTCCTTTTCAAGTAGGAAGCCATCCCTCTCATCCAAAAAAACAGATATCTTGCAGAGATAACAGATGAAGTCTAGAACAGGAGATGCAAAAATCCATTCCTAACCCAATGATTTAGAGAGCAAACAGAAATGCATAAAGAAAACAGTTATATTTAGCTATATTGTCCAAGCCTGCAACAAAACCTACATTGACATTGCTCTTTTTGATTAAAAGATTTTCCCCCTAATATCTTATTTCTATTTTATTTACAACACAAAAATTATAGCAATTAACCTGTGATACACAATTTGTCATGTGGCTTCAGAGCTTTAGTGAGGGGCTTTTTGGATTGCCTCAGCTTGATTAGTCTAACTCCCCTAGGACCACTTGAAAAACTGCTCAGGAATATTCTGCCTCAATACTTTTGCTGATGATAACAGCTACATAAGTGTTTCTCATCCAGATTTGGGAAGAGGAAACTGGAATGCTTCCACAATGCGCACAGGGTTTGAGTATAGAACAGGAATAGGAATATCCATCCTGAACTGGTGGTTTATTTAAAGTCTTTCATGGCAAAAACAGAGACGACAAACCTGTGCTTCTCCTCTTTTCCTACTGAAAAAAAAAGCTTGTCCAAAGTCATCCGTTTCTACTTTGGTATACGGTGGTGACATGACATGAAATACAGTGTGAGACACCTCAAAGTCTTATGTTAGAAGACACTAACGACTTACATCTGAATATTAAAATGAAAAAAAATAATGTAACTAGGTGGGGAAAAAGGTCTACGTTCCTACTTCCTGACACATGATTTTCCCCCTAATTTGATGATACAGCTAACCCGTTGGAACAGCTAGGTAACATCCACACAGGCAGTATTGCTTCTCCCCCCGCTATTGTTACCCTGGAGCTGAGCAGGTGCTTTTCTGCTCTTATGCCGAGTTAGTTCCGAGAGTTAAAAACTGGCAGAGTGCTCCTAAGCACCAGGGGAAGAACAAGACCACATCCTTTGCCATAATCATAATGCTGGCGACAACTAGTTCGTGCCAACTACCATTTCTACAGTGTCCAATGCCTTCTGCCACGTGGTATTATTTAATTTTAGTAATTAAAAGGTTCTGTACTGCCAGGATTTGCCGCTAATGGTTAGTTTTCAAGTGTTGTAGAAGAATCAAAACAAAATGGAAAATTATATAAAAAGGAAAGATAAAACCAGTGTGAGGAAAAATTATCAGGCAAACTATCTGGATGGCAAAAGATAACATCTCTCAGTTTGTTTTAGCATGCTAAGTTATCACTTTCCCCACATGGGGTACTGACCAATGACACTCAAAAACTGAGCCAGCAGAAAAACTGACAGAAAAACAACGCGCTGCTCAGAGGTATAATCCAACAGTGGAGTGCCCAAATTATAATCCCACACACCAGAATTATATCTGAGCTTTCCCATCTGTAAAATGGTAAATTTCCCTTCCTTCCATGAATGTGGTGAGAATTGGTTCATGTTTGCTTTCTCTCCCTGAGGAAGCAGATACTTTGATTTTAATTGCTTTTATTAGCAAAATTACTTTTTATTTTATTAATTTGATTTCAATTGCTTTTATTAGCAAAATTAGCATTTACACTTTTTCAAAAAATGGACAAGAACAAGATAAGGTTGAAGGCCAAAGTGCTGTTTGGCTACAGCTGCGCCAGGTGAAAATGGCAACACCACAACTGCTCCTCCCTGTCCTGTGCTCAGAGACAACAGCTCCTCCCCATCTGTCAGCACAACTTCTTCTGTAATTATTCCCTAATGTAGTTCTGTCGAAGTGACCTGGTTTAGATATTAAGAATACCTGAGCTAATGTAGGCATCCTGAAATAACTGGTTTGGAGAGCAGCCACATATGCGGTATTTTCTGACACATCTAAGAGGCGTGCAACTTTCAGCAGAGGACAACAAACACCTATGGGCAGGAGAGGTACAGCAACCTCTTTGTTCTGCTGCGGTCAGAAAAAGGACATGCAATCTTAATCTGCAATGAAAGATCTTTAGTTCAGATCAATAAAAGTAAGCATGAAATTCAAAAGGATGTTCTCAGTCCAAAGCATTGTAATTTGGGCACATTTGTAAACTCTATATTAGGCATACTCTGTGTGTGTGTGTGTGTATATATATGTTTTTTATATATATATAAAAAGATCATACTTTATTATAAGATTTAAGAGATTAAACTAAAGGTACAGCTGTCGGGGGGGGGAACAAAAAACAGAATGAGCAAAATAAACATATAAGTAGGCATGTAAATATTCAATGAGTGCTGCCTTGTTTATCATAAATCCATTTTCCATTCCCACCATGTTTGCCTCTGTCCTCACGTTCATGTCAGGCTAAATTAATTTAAAGTTAACAGAATAGAATCTATTTGACTTCATACTCTATCTGTTGTCTGTAAAATATAGGAGAAGACCCTGTTCTGTTAGCTGAAGGCTATGTTTACATTAGTATTTCATTCAGAGCAATAATGCAATTTAGAAGCAAATCCTTCTTCCCTCCACACTGTTCCCGCTTACTGTGCAATGGTTTTGTTCACAGACCAGTTTTTGTGTATGTGATGTGGATTCTTTATGGAGAAATATAAAATGGAAATGGAAACGTACCAATGCAATGGTCATGCTTCAATCCCTAAGGGGGCACACAGGTCCAAGCAAATAACAGCTCTGAACAGTTTCAACCCATGTTGTGGCATGGATATTTGATCCTGAGAGGCTCCACTAAATCTAGTCCAAAATAAAACTGCTGCACCACGGAATATGTAGAGGTGGGGGTCACAGCACCAACTGCTTCACTCTACTGATTTTCTCCAATTGAGCCAAATTACTACTGTAGACATTCCCCAATTCAGAGACTGAAGCTAGAATAAATGCAAGTCTTGCACACATATATGTGCTACATGTGAACAGTCACCCTTGGTTAAATTGGAAACTGTTCCATGTACAAATGGGACCTAAACAGTCATCCATAAGCAATCAGCAATGTTTATGAATGACTATATCCTCTATTTATAAAATCTTGCAGAAGTCAATGTTAAACAGTATTCAAATAGTTCTTATTTTAAATAAAATAAATGCATTCTACATTAAAAAATGCAACTAATATATAGCAGCATACAACACATGAAAACAGTTAAGTGCCAAGTTTTGCTTAAAGTAAAAGGAGAAAGTACTTTTGGGAAGGAGAAAGTACTTTTGGGAAGACAGTTATTAAAAAACAAATTTGATGAGGATGTCAAAATAGACCGTATAAATGCTAGAGTTCATCTTCACTGCAGCTCCAATGTTACTCCATTCGCATTAGCCTGGGAGTGAACGTAAGCCTGCCACCACATGCTCCTGGAGCTGACTGATTTGATTAGCAGGACAGAGTGATTGGATTAACAGTCGATGAACTGTTGTAAACTAAGCCGCTGCATCCTTATGTCATGACTGGCCAGAGTGTCTATACGGTACAGGACTCTCTGGCTATGGTGACGACCGTATTACGCATATGTAGTTCTGGAAGTCAGAGTTGTACAAAATAAGCACAGATCAGATGTGGGCAGATTATTGCTTTTCTGTCAAATTAGCTACAGCAGATGACACAGCTTTTGTGTTACTTTTGTGACAGCTCTGGGATGAGGAATGATACCTGATCTGGCCGAAGGCCTGCCAATACAGAGTTCACCCACTTGACTGTCTGCTGGCAATAGGGACCAGCAGGATGAGTTCATACAAGATCATCGCTTTACAACCCGCAGCCACTCCCAACCTCCTTTTGAGGAAGCAGTGTGTGCAGTGAAGCTGGAACACATTCATGTCTATGAACAGGAGTCACATAAAGGGCTAATACACTTCCGGTGGTCCTTCATGCTAGCAGTCCAATAAAGAGAATTGTATATCTCATCCCTCCTTCCAAAAATTAAATAACCGTGCTAAAACAAATATTAGGATTTTTCTTTTTCCCAAGCTTTATTTCAATCAAAGACTGTCCATTCTTTTAGGATTCCTGGACACAAGTCATGCAAGAGCTAACTTTGTGGCTATCCGCAACACTCAATTAATATACTGGCATGCAGGTCATAATTAAAGTTTTAATTCACCTTCTGTATAAATTTCTAATCAAGTTGCCTATAAAATTACAATTGTCTCAGTCAAGCTCGTAATTTATCATCAACTTTATGAATTATATCCTTCCATAGTCTTAACAAAGACAATAGACAAGATAATTTAATCACCACATTCTCATCAACACCAGTGGTTCCAGGGAATCACAGCTGCGGCACGTGCCATGCCTGGCTGCACAGCCACCTCCTGAAAAGGCACTTTAGGAAGTTTTATGCCCTGTACTTACACTCAGCAAACTATCACTGTACCTGCAGCTCCTTTATGATCTATAGAAAAATAAAGTTTGCAATCAGAAAAAAAGATCTTAGGAAGCCTTTTCCATAGAGGACACCAGGGAAACTGGTGGGGAAGGACAGCCTGTGACACTCACTTTGCTTTAGAGAATTAACTTACTGGAGAAACAGTTTGCCCGAGATGTACTTCCTCACAAGTCACCACTGATGATTGATGCTACAATGTCAGCATCACAGATATTTGCAGATACAATTTACAAAGAAATAATCACAGCAAGTTCTGGGGCAAGTTACAGCCTACTGCAGAATTTATCAGCTGCCTTACCCTAACTATAGTTACCTAGCTATTGCAAAAATGGTTAGAAAATCTTACGCTCATCAACTCACTTTTCATAACAGTTCTAACCTTTCATTTACAAAGAGATGACAGTCTTATAAATTTTCTATTTTGCACAAAAGCAGAATGAAAATACATGAAAAGTTGTTAATGTACGTACAAATACTGAATATTAAAAAAACGCCTGCAACAATGTATTCCTACCGAACGTGCGCTGGTTTCCTCCTTTTGAAATAAGAACAAGTAGCATCAAATAGGTTTATCTTCTAAAATGGAAATGGCCCTAATCAGAAGAAACTATTAAAAACTACTAGCATTTGATTTAAGATACACATTCTAGATGGTCAAAGCTATTACATGAGTATTACTGTGTTATTCTCATAGTTATCAGAATGTTTCTCATCACTAGTTACTAGAAGATCTCAGCATCACCCACACACAGAATTGCGAAGGAAATTCTTCACAACTTCAATTCATTCATAAAAGCTATATCCCAGGAAGCAAATCCTGGATCTTTTTTTTCCCAGAGGTAAATATTCCCTCTGCACTTGTCAAATTCTGCTGCTGGTATCTCTCCACTGAAGTCATGAAAGGTGCAGGTCCCAAACTTGGCACAACCAACGCTATCCCAAAGAAAAAATATAGAAAACTGAAATGTGTATTATTGGCAACTCTGGCAACATGAAAGACACAACTTTCACCCAAAGATGATCATGTTTTGAGATGTGATAATTTGGGAAAATGTAAATTAAAGCTACCTCACAGTAAGAGCCTCAACAGCTTGACTACTATTTACTTAAAGTATAAGGCCAATAGAAATATTGTCGCTTTATCCTTCAGCTAGAATAATATAGAGTAGCAGATGAAGAATTTGTCAACATTAAGCATCAAGACTACAGACTTTTGCTTTCAAAGCAGGAGAAACTGAACCTTCAACAGTGCTCAATTACAAAGACTCTATAAAGGCAAATGACTGATAAAGATTCAAAATATTTCCTCTAAAAAGAGTGTCTTAAGGAGAGAGTAGGTCACAGCAAAACTGCACTCCAAATATGTTAGAGAACACTGTCACAGCTAAGCAAACTTCAGAAACGGGAACTGTAACAAGAAAGAGCAAGAAAATCACAGGACAATTGAAGAGGGAACTTGGTATGCTGTACTTAATTTATCAAATGCCACTTAATTCTACAATAACACTTTTATCTACCAAAACCAAATGAGGCTTTTCAGCAGCCTACTGCTTGCAGAAAGGACAGTGACATGAGTCTGCTACTGTAGATCATTTGACCAAACCTCAGTAAGAAGGGATGCCAGACCTCATATAAGCTCTTAGAAACTTCTTCAGTAGCACTCTCCTCTTTCTTTTTTCTCTTAGAGGTCCTGAGGTGCCTGTCCTAAATAAAGATAGTAGCGATAGCTTTCTTTGGAATCAGTGCATCCAAGAAGGCACAATACACACTTATGGCCTCCTACCAGGCTCCTCTCACCCTTGCACCAAAAGCTTATTTCAGCAAGACATAATTCAAGCTTCTGTGTACAAGATCGTGTCTGCATTTTTGGTTTCAAATACAGAAAAACACACTAAACAATTCCAGATCATAGTTAAGAACAACATTATTTACTGGCTCTTTCTGTATTCCTTACCTCAATTCCAACACGTCCTAGAAGAACGTGGTGTATGAGCATGGGTCCCCAGTCACTCTGCCTGCAATATGGTTTCTCTCAATACTTGGTCTAATCCCATCTAGAAAAGCTGGTGATATGGAAATTTCCCGTAATTAATCAACCTCAGTGCTGCACAGCTGCCTCTTAGTTCTGGCATTCTGTTCCTCTATGGGATTTATTAGTAGATGAACTATTTTTCCAGTTGGAAAAAGGCATTTCTCTGGTTTAGGTCTCAAGTCCCTCCATCTCCCCAGCTTTTAGTCTGAACCTAAATTCTTGTTTCTTATTTAATACCACTGCAGCTTTCATGACTCCACTCTCCCATTTTCTTTTGGAACCAGGCTGTGGGGTACAAATAAAGCTGTGGGATCACTGGTCGCTCTGCTTGGCAAAGATCCTTCCAGCTTGCAAAGTTTTAAAGTTTATCTGTAAAAACAGGGAAGTTTTATAATGTTCTTCCAGAGTGTACCTTCCTAACAAAAAAAATTTCGGAGTATGTACAAATAAGTTCGTGATCTTTGGCACATAATTAACTTTTTACTAGGCCTGCACATGGCGCATTAGTAGCACAAGTTTTGCAATAAGGTATGTGTCCAAATGACTTTCTTATTTCACCGGTATTTGTAACTTTAAGGGGTTCCTAAGCCTCATCCTTTCATCCTTCAAACACGCCAATCAGAAATAAAACTAGCTGACATTGTATCACTGTTTTTAACATATACCTCCTGCTGGCATAATTCGTATGAAAATATATTTCCGATAATTATGATTTTCCCAAAATGTATCTAATGTTTTAGGCACGATACGTACTTTTTAACACCAGATCACTAGTCATTCAACCTAACACATTACATTGATATTACAAGTCCTGAATCAAAGGGACTGATGCCTGTAAGATTTTCTTCTACTGTCTTTTGAAAATATGCACTGTCTTAAGCTCCATTATTTACTGATCCTATCCACCATCAGTTCATACATGCATACTAAAAGTAAGACACCAGATATTAATCTGATTACCCTGATGTTGGTTAATAAAACATTTTCTCCCATCTCAAAATCCCTCATGCCTTGGCAATGACAACAAACAGCACGAAAAGCAAAGTGTTTTAGGCTTGGAAAATGGCAGCTTCATTAACAGCAGCGTGTGTTAAAGTAGTTAAACTCATTTTTCAATAATTCAGGTTTTTTAAAAAAGCTGGGTAGCAGCAACTTCTCTATTACATGGTTAACAAGAATTTCTGAAGTAATATAAAAACCTTCTTCAGAATCTTCTGTTCGCTATCCTCTAGAAGGAAGTAAGATAAGGAAAAATACACGCAGTTTCAAGAATCAGGTAATAAAATAAAAAAAGTTATTTGTTACTCAAAACACTTCTTCTTGCCCATTATTTTTGTCCAGAAAACATTGTCTCAAAATTGGCTGTAGCACGAAGTAGGCATTGCACTCTTGATAAAACACTTAAGGACTGTGCCCTTTAAGGTCACAACACGGATATTAAAAGAAACCTAAACTATTTGTTCTGCAGATTTTGCCAATGCTCTTTAAAGGCTGTGGAAAGCCAGAGCTTTTTCCTAAAAAGAACCATGGCTGAAATCTTCACTTAGGCAGAAATGGCATGGCACTATAACTTGTTAAAGTCCATCCTCAAAAACAAGGGAACCAAGAGTTACCTTCTACAAGCACAAACGTCTTTCTCTACTTGCATTCAAGTCTTTCCCTCTGCAGAGACGTCATATAAAATAATCTGTCAACTTTCTATTATTACCACAAAAATATTGTAAGTAAACTACCACGTGCTGTTTTGCAGAGGAAGAACATATTTTTCTGGATTTTCCACCAGATATGGATACTGTATTGGCTTTTGGAGCATCCTCACCCACCCCATCTACTCAATTCTAAGATAACACTTCCTCTGTTTAAATGAGTAGTTCTTGGAAAAGAAAAACGGAAATCATCTCTCATGCCAGCTCCTTCAGGTTCAGTTGCTTTTTATTCCTTTCCCCGTGTTTGTCCCTGTCTGAATTTGATACTGCTATTTGCAGTGCTTTTCCTAATCCCACATCATAGTTTGCTCTCCAAATAATGACTTGAGGATTATTTTCCTCATCATTTTATAGTGCATAACGGTACATTTTATACTGCGTAATGGCATATTAAACCCTTACTCATTCCTCTAGTTTCAACACTGAAGTAATTTGTAAAATACCCTGCAAAATAACACTGTTTTTATTTTTTTAAAAATTAAAAATCATTGTGTTCACTTTAATCTATGCAGCTGTTTGTGGTACAGTCACTGTTCACAAACAGGTTTTTTATTATATAGAAAGTATTTTAAGTTAGGCCCAAACCTTTCTTTTTGCCTTAGTTATGTGTACAATTTCACTGACATCTCAAATTATTATTTATTAGAGAATAAATGACTGCCTCACCTCTTTGTTTATGAAATAGACAAACTCAGTAACGTGTGCGTGGAGAATCAAGACATGTAATACACTGGCATATATTTTCTCCTTCACTATGTCTTTTCATATTTAAAGTCAGTTTAAATATGCACTGCAAGTGTGAACACTTTTTTACTTAAGAGCTGTTTTTCATACATAACATCTTAGCATTATTGCCCTTTCTCCATTAAAAAAACTGATATCCAAATTAATGCCACAAAAAGAATGTAAAAATTCACAGAAAATTATCTTCACGTTGCAACATAAGCATTATTTATGGATTGCCTGCACTGAGAAACGGTCATCACAGGCCAGTGTCAACAGTGCAGTTACCCTTCCGAAATAGCTACTGCCTCACAAAACACCTTTCCCGCAGAAGTAATGCCAGTCGGTTTCTTTGCACAAAGAAGTCCTCAAATTCAGGGAATGCTCAGGCAAGGTCTAGTCTGCCAAACTTCTAGCCTTGGTAATCCCTGCCTACATAAAACAGAAATAATTTATTTAGAAGCAAGTTGCCAAATTCCAGGAATATGGCATTATACTTATTTTGTCGTACTACAGTTACAGTAACATTGAAATATAGAAGCATATTTCACTTTCTTTCAAATTTGATTGGAAGGACAGGTGAGCGTTCCTTTCTCCCTACACATTTGTCTTTACACCTAGCATTATTACTGCATACCTATACTGCATCCAAAGAGTTTATGCTGCAAATTCCTTGCCGAGAGTCCATCCGTTTCTAGAAACAGCCACATTTTTTGAAAATTTTGGAATTCAGGATCTTCTTTAAAAATAGATAATTTCCCTTTTTTCAGGTGCTGGTAATTAACCTAGTCATCTGTTGGCAATGTCCAGTATCACCTGTAAATTCAAAATAGCTAGTGGTTAACTTGAATATGTTTTAAAACATACCTTTAAAAAAGATGTTTGCATATTAAAGGTCTTTTGTGATAGTTTTTGATAGCATATTTAATACTTTAGCACCATAAAGTACAATTAGTGCTACTCAGCACAGGATTTAGTCTTATCTCTGCAGTTACTAAAAAATTAAACTATATTAATTGATAGTTACCCGTTACAGTGGTTCTACAGAGAACAGAATTGAATCTCTAAAACAAATGCACAAATTTAGATGCGATCCAAAGCACTAATGATTTTGTAAAGGGATTTCCTGGAATCTGTGTCCAAACTGCTGTACTTTGTCATATAGTTCATGAGCCTGCATCTTCCACACCTTGCTACTTGAGTAACACAAAGGTTCAGCTTTTTCCTTGCTATTTTTATTATTACTAATCAGTCACCAAGATATATATCACTGATTAATTTAGACTTTGATTTTAAGGCTATGCTTTTCATTATATTGAGTGAGATTAGTGATGCCATCAATGTGAGAAAGATTTTTTTAATTTGAAATCACACCAACAGTTAAGTGTAAGGTCAAGTTAAATATCCTTTAATAATCCTTTAATAATTCCTTTAACTTTTTATTCTTTTAAAAAGTGATTTCCTCATAAAATATTGTTGGGTTTTGATTTATTTAGTTTTTTTTCCCCTCAACAGACAAGGTCTTAAAAAAAACCACCCTTCCTTGTTCTCATAATTATAATCCATGACAACAAACACCTTTGTTTCATATTCTGTTGAATCTGGAACAACTTGGCTCTGTAACTGTAAAGAACATAGCCGATCCCTTTCTTTTCCAGAAAGTAGCAATGTTATGAATTAAACTGGTGAATGGATCTGCCTAAAAATAAATACATCAAAAAATGTTTTGGTTTTCAGCTGGTTTATTGTGTAATCATACGCTTATGTGATGAAAGTGGGACAGAGCAGGAAAAAAAAAAAGTAAGTGGAGATACAGCAGTACTGCGTTTTTCTGGAATAACGAGAATGTGGAATTATGGTGAAAATTGCTGCAGTTCTGTGGCAGCATGGTTTACGTGGGTTTGTCATGAACACAAAGGAAATTTAATGCAGAGTCCCTCAACCTGAAAAAAAATCAGAGATGAGGAAGTTACCGGAAGGAATGCATTATTTTTTGAGATTACTTTAAAGACTGAATACTGAGTTTATATGCATGAAAATAATTACAAATTGTATATAAGTATTAAAGATAATTAATTGCATAATCAAGAATTCTTAAAGACTGATTAATTACATTTTATAGAATACTGGAAAGTATATGAATTAAAACCTTCCAATTTTTTGCTTGCATATGTTTGTCTTTTGCTCCTTGTTTTTGAAATGTCTTCAACTACATGAGGATGATATCACAGTTCTGAAAAGTCCGTCTCCTTCAAAGAAAAAAGACTTTTTCTACCCGAAGTCTTTAATTGTTTGTTTTATGACATGAATCTTTTCACAGTAATCAAGTACAACGTGGTGTCAAAATAAAGGATTAGGACCTTGTCTCTTCTTCTATGTATTCCTTACCCTGACTGCATGTTTAAAGAAGTCTTGCTTTCTAACAACTAAAACAGAGGATAAGTAAAAATGAAAGCATCCCAATCCAGAAAACAAAACGAACAAAATTTTGTAAGGAACCTATATTAATACTCCCCATAAACGCAAGAAGGGTTACATAAAAGTTTTTATTTTTGTTCTGTAGGCACAATGTCCTTTTAACTTGTCATCTCACATTTAGAAATAATTATTCAAGGGCCAGATTGGAATCTTCATTCAGAGAGCTCTGTTTCAAAAAAAAAACAACAATGCATGACTGCTTCCAAACTAGAAGAGCATTTAAGTCAAGGTTTTTTTGTTGTTGTTTTTTTTTTAAATCCAGATATTCCAATGCCAATTTCTGAATGAAATTATTCTTCTTGACACTTCCAGAACTCTGTGACATCTCACGGAGCGAGGAGAAAGGGAAGTGAAACAGACTTCTCTTTAATCCTAAAGGATAAAGTTACTGATGAATGTGAAATTTCATTTCAGTTTCCACTACACACAAACAGCAAGAGTCACTTTCAAAAAGAAATCTGGGCAAAAACGGTTTATTTCTTCTAAAGGATTTTTATGCGTCTGTGTATATACCTTAGAGACACCCTGCTAACAGCACCTTAACTTATAATGGGATTCTTTTTTTTCTACCTACCAGTCTGTGACAGGATATGAGAGAGACACTTCCGCAGACCAACTACTGCTAGAGCACACATTTTTTTTTTTTTTTTTTAGTTTAACATTATGAGAGCGGCAGCCCTTTTGTTGAGTGTAATGTGTATATTAGAAGCAGTGTAAGCTTTCTTCTGCCGTTAGCCATAATGTAACTGTTTCAATCTGCTTCCTTACATCTCTCTTACACCTTCACAGCTTTCCAAGTGCCAGTATCCTGTCTAGACCAAGGCAACCATTTTGCAGTCTACATCACCATTCCCCCCTACCCCACCCCCCCAAAAAAAAATCAGATTCACCAGTGTTTCCTTTTCCCTCAGAGGGTTTTTCCAAGGCAGCATATGTTTACAGTGGAATGCTTGCTACTACTGTTTTAGATGTGACCGTCAGTTTGGATAAGGGGGTATGTGGATACCATGATGGACAGTCCATTCACATTATCAGATTGACTTGCTAATACTTGGATCTAGCAACCGTGAATACACTATATTTTGAAGAAGGATGATATGTGTATTTATGTAAAAAGGGAGGGAAACTAAGAATTCAAAACACTGTCACAAATTAGGGAAGTTTTTCTAACAAAGTGGATTAAGTTCTTCCCTGAAAAAAAAAAAAAATTAAGGTTTAAAAAAAATAAAAATCCTATTAAAAGTTACAACCAAATTTAGATAAATTCAGTTTGACAGATAAAATTAGGAGAAATAAGATGGAAACGACTGACCATGGAAGTATGTTTTGCAGTATTATTTGTCATTTTAATAATGTTAACTGAAAATACTTTTAACTGTTACTGATTATTGGGGGAGAGGATTTACTTTGTACTACACAGCAGTAATACAAATATAAAATCAAATTGCTGTGATTCCCTTTATCAAAAAGTTTGGAGCCAGTTCTGAAAAATGAAAGCGGTAATATCAAGAATTAAAGAGAAATCCTTCAAGACTTTCCTAAACTAACAGCTGAAATTAAGGTTCTGCTGACTGTATTTAAAATTTAAGTGTCTATGAGATGGAAATGCTCATGTTTTATACGGGTGGGGGTGGACAGACAAGACAAACAACTTTACAGTCCAACTTCCTAGAACAGATGGTACTCTGAGGGGCTTCTTTTTTGAACTCCTGGTATTTGCAATGATTGGTAAGTTGAGCTACACTACTCTCTGTCTAAAACTGAATCCTCTGCTGAAACAGGCTTTAGATCTCAAAGCACCTAGACAGATCTTTATGAGGACCGGAGGCCTTCTGAGTTTGCTTTTGTCTTACCCTTTTTCCAACTATTTTAGCTCACCCCACCTCCCCCCAAAATAAATGTAAAGCGCCATCTTTTTTTGCACTTCCCAGCGCCAGTGGGTTCTTCTTGCTTAAACAACTCATCACAAACATGAAAATGTTGAACACTGGGGACCAGACCTTTTTCCAACCTGGAAAACCCCAAAACACAATTAACGAACTTTTTGAAGTTTGCTTCAATTCCTCAAGTACTGCACGGTATAAACCAAAATAGTATGCATATTACATGTGCAGTTGTCTCTCCATCTTTTTTTGAGGTCAGATGATCTCAAGTGATGAGAACTATCAGAAGTTTGTAACTGTTTCCAAAGAAGGAAAAACTAAACAGACTGACTCTTCAGTCTAGAGGAGAGATGAATGAGGTTAAGAGGTATATGAAATGAATAAGAAAATGAATAGGAAATATTTCCTATACTTCCCATAACAACAACAACAAAAAGCGGGGGATACCTAGTGAAAAAAAAAAAAAAAATTTTTATTTAAAAGTAAAGCCAAGTTGCAGAACATATTGCCACATCACACAGTGGAGGGACTAGATGAATTTATGAACTACAGATCCATTATAGATTACTAAACACTGAGTGCAAACTGTAGCTCAGGAAGCTCTTAAATTACTGTTTCCCAGTAACGAGAAGGGTATGCCAAAGGAAGAGTCACTCTGTGCTGTCTTATTATTCTTTATCCATTCACTACTGGCATTTCAAGACAGGACACTACCTAGGTGGATCTTTGGGCTAGTCTGGTAGAGCCTCTCTTACATCAAAAGCCACTCAGTATTTTTAAAACGTAGAAAGATGAGGATTAATACTTCATTGACAACAGGATAAAGAAGCTTTACGGAAAAGCCAAGGCCACCAGCAGACCAAGTGCTTGAACTGGAGTAGTAGCCCTTATGTTCTGTTTCATTCAGACCAGTGACACGTTAGAGTCAGGGTTACAGAGGCAGTTTGGAAAGCATAGGCAACATAAAGATAACTACTTATTAAATTTAAATGTTGTGAGGAATTTTTCAAATAAAATATTTTCTTATCAGTATGCAGTTTTCATTAAATCAATGTTTCCATGGGGAATTTCAGTTCTCCTGGAAGTTTTATTTCCTCCAATCAACAAAATCATAAGACACTTTTTTACTCTTTGTCTGAGTTGGAACATCTCAACGTGATATTTAAAACAACTCAAAGCACTCTGCTTTAATGTAATTCAAAACCAATTTAACTTCCTTTTCCTACAAAAGTTGACATGATGGCCTCTCCTCCGAGCTCCTAAGCCCCCCACACTTTCCAGAGGATCAGAAGCCCTTCCTCAGAAGATGATGCAATTCCTTACATTATGCAGGCATGTCTCCTACCTGCCTGTGCAGGAAGCACAAGAGACATAACTCTTGGTGCATTCTGGGAGAAATAACTTGGCCAAAGATTCTGGTTCATTCGGGTAAATAATATATTGAGGTTCCTAAATGACAACACTCTGAAGACGATATGCCACACCAGCACAGTTAGACACCACTGTCTTAGTTATGCTGGTATTCTTAACATATTCTTATGGACATGTGGGGGGGGTGTGAGATGTTCTATACATACGCAGCCTGCTACAGTCTCCGGATTTAACACCCTCAATGGAATTCAACCATACCCTACAGCAAGGTGATATTCAGGCAATCGCATAGTTAGGATACCAATGCCAGAGACGTGTGGTAATGCAAAAGCCTTGCCTTCTAAATTAAAACAAACCAAACCACACAACCCCTTCCCATTTCCATAAGAATATATTAAAAATAGCAGCATAACTGAGACAGTGCTGTCTAACTGTGCTGGTTTTGGCTGGGATGGAGTTAATTTTCTCCATAGTAGCTAGGATGGGGCTGTGTTTTGGATTTGTGCTGGAAACAGTGTGGATAACACAGGGATGTTTTAGTCACTGCTGAGCAGTGCTTACACAGAGAGTCAAGGCCTCTTCTGCTTCTCACCCCACCCCACCAGCGAGTAGGCTGGAGGTGCACAAGAAGCTGGGAGGGACACGGCCGGGACAGCTGACCCCAACTGACCAAGGGGATATTCCACGCCATATGACGTCATGCTCAGCCTATAAAGCTGGGGGAAGAAGAAGGAAGGGGGGGGACGTTCGGAGTGATGACGTTTCTCTTCCCAAGTCACCATTACATGTGATGGAGCCCTGCTTTCCTGGGGATGGCTGAACACCTGCCTGCCAACGGGAAGTAGTGAACTAATTCCATGTTTTTCTTTGCTTGCGTGCGCGGCTTTTGCTTTCCCTATTAAACTGTCTTTATCTCAACCCATGAGTTTTGTCACTTTTCATCTTCTGATTCTCTCCCCCATCCCACCAGGGGAGAGTGAGCAAGCGGCTGTGTGGTGTTTAGCTGCCTGCCGGGTTAAACCACGACACTAACACAATGATATGAAGTACTTTTCTTTTGGTATGGGCACTGGTGCCAATTTAAGCAGTCCCTGCTCTTTGGACCCTCCTCCCAACATTAGCACAGGGATTTTTAGCTACACAAAGAACCAGCCTGGGAAACAGATCCAGCTTTAAAATGTCCCAATAAAGAAAAAAATACTTTAAACTTTAATTGGTTTCCAGTATCATGTTGCGCCATTATTGCTCAAAAGCTTTGCCACGCACAGTGGCAGGAAGGAGCAGCCAGACACAGGAAAAGAATTTTTCTGCTTTTTGTGGCACTAGTGCTAACTTATGCCAACATAATGTTAATTTTAGCTGTGGTCCAATGGAACAGAATGAAGGTCTACAGATGCTTACCGGTAAGATGTTATATTGCAGGTAAATTATAAACTGTCACTGATGATTTCACTATTACTCTTCCCCATCCCTTACATCAATTATAGGGATATTGCAGCTCCTGAAGAATCAGTTTAATTACTTTAATCAATGGAAAGCTAGTCATTCCAGGGAATAACTGGGTCATTTTTCCTTTTATTCTTTTTTGTTTTCTATCAGCTAACAGGCATCAGAAAGGCTTTTTGAGTTACTTTGAAACCAATAACTTTGACAGTAACTAGATAATGAAACCGAAACAGAGAAAGGTCTTCTTCAAAAAAGACAGCTGAGTCCAGCTCAGAGACCTTGTTGTTGGGTTTGATGGCCTTTTGCAGGCATCAGATACAGTTTCCACTGAAGACAGCTCTTCCCTGGTATTGCAAGCTCTCTCTTCTGCTTGATGTGATTTGACAAACCCGATAACTATAAGAAGTAATGGCAGCACTCAGTGATAATCAATCACAACCGTTCTTGTGCAGATACCAAAATGTCCAAAGACTTCTTGTAGTGGGTCACGGAACATTTTGTCCCACTGTCACAATATATTCTGTCTTACAGCCTGTTTTTATCTTCTCTCTTCCTCTCTTTCTCCCCACAATCAACTGCATCCTAATAACAGCCCATTGAAGATTAACTAAATGATTAAGTACTACAATGTTCCTACCCATTCAGCAAATAAAGCCAAAGCCTTAGAAAGGTCATTTCATCACATCACCTAGCCATTTTTCTGGCTTTCCTATAAGGGAAGTTTCGTAACAACAACTAAAGTATTTCTGCTGCAGTCCCACTCTTCCCACACCCAGGGTGTCCCAGACCCTTCCCTTGGGGATAGCACTGGAGTTCATCCGATCTCAGAGGGAGAGGATTCAGGAACCTTTTACCCCCTGTCACCTCACCTGGTATAAAACTCACCAGCTCTCCGAATTGCCTCACCAATCGATCAGCTCATCAGCAGCACTCATATAAGGCAGGAAACTGTAGTTTGTGAGGGGTCAAAAGGGAAACCACAGAGACTCCCCGCTCAGCTCAGCTTAAAAGCTGCAATGGGAGTGCACCTCGAAGCTCTTCCACCTCCTATTGTTTGGATACATGGGTCGAGCCCCTGGTAATTGAGGACCTTTTCAAACCAGGAGTCTCCTGACTCATGAGTCATCCTACACTTTGCTGGGCAGTTAACTCCACATTCCCTTTCTGGAATCAGCTGAATGAGTTGGAGGGGGGGGGTGGGGGTGGGTAGTGTTGGTTGTCAGAAAAAAACCCTAACAACTGCATACAGAGAATAAGAAATAAACCAAACCACACCAAATAGAAAGCCAAATTTAAAGGAGAAAATAAAAGAATGTTTCAGGTACTACAAATGGGCTAGAACAAAGTTCACCTAGCTCTTGCTCAACCTGCTTTTTAAATTTACTTTTCCCACTCTATCCTTCTCTTCATCTAGCCACTAATCAAATTTACTTTAACTCAAATTTGTTCCCACCTTCTTTCCAGCTCTTTTTAACTTCCCTGGACACACACACGAAATGGAAATAAATCAGATCAATTTAGTGAGAGTTGCTTTCTCCAGCTCAGTTCAATGGTCTTTTCACTCCTTCTCTTCAACCATATCTGCAGCTTCCAAAGATTCGGGGCCCAGTTTTGTTTCTCCCTTTCATTACATTTTGGAAACAAATCCTTTATGATTTCAGTTTGCTCAGTTCTTCTTTCTGGGTATACCCTTCCCTGTTGCACCAGATAGGTGCTTTAACAAGAATGAATAAACTCAGAGGCATGGAAGCAGCAGAATGGCTTCATCGGAAGAAAAAAAAAAAAGAACAAACAAACAAACAAAACTAAGACCACCACAGATTTTAATCCTGGTTTGAATCAAGGTTTTCCACTTGCTTGAATCTTACATTTTAACAGCAGCTGCATCCTACATTTTAAGGAAAGGTCCATTTTCATCGGGCTTTCAGATGCAATGGCAATAAGGCCCGAATGGCTTCATCGGAAGAAAAAAAAAAAGAACAAACAAACAAACAAAACTAAGACCACCACAGATTTTAATCCTGGTTTGAATCAAGGTTTTCCACTTGCTCGAATCTTACATTTTAACAGCAGCTGCATCCTACATTTTAAGGAAAGGTCCATTTTCATCGGTTGGTATTATTAAGTCAAAATGATAAATAGCATCTCTTAACCAAAGCTGGCAGGTTTTGCTGAACAGGACGATACATCACTCACATTTATTAGTGTGATGATAAAGGTGTGAAAAGATTTAACTGATTTTTTTATTAAGCCAAGAAATGCACCATTCTTAATCCTAAAAGAATTAAGGAAACTCTGAATACCCAGGGTTTTATTTATAACTTACATGAATTTTTATTTGGATGTCAACTAAAATTTAACTACAGTGCATGAAGCTTACCTTTCTGATTGTTTATATGAATATTATTTAACTAAAAATTGGTTATGCAGTTAAATACTTGGTTGGTTTTTGATTTTTTTTTTTTTACTTAACATGATTTTATTATAAATTGTTCTGAGAAAATAATCAGTAGCAGGGAGCTAAACTTGGCTTTGTGTTTATGCTTCAAGATTTTGGAATTAAAATATCTTAACTCATACATTCCCATCTAAATAAAAGAATAGGTATAAGACATTAATTTCTGAAATCCAAATTGTTTTCTTAGCTTTTAATAAGTGAAACAATTAAATTGAGATGGTTGAATAAGCTGAAATGAAGACAGTATCTCTGTGCATCTATAAAAAGTTCGCTACTACTGCTAAGAATGGATTAGGTACTTAAAACTCAAGTTTACTCAGCCCATGACCAATTCAGTGATGTAATTCTCTGGCAGCAAAATACACAGTATTTTATACTTTTCTGTAGTTTTCTGTACCTTGGTAGGTTATAGAAAGTTCAGCCTTTAACAGATGTATCATATTTTAAGTATGTTCTTCAATAAAGTTAAATACTTATTTAAAAATACACCTAGCCATATCATCCCATATTCAGAATTTTATATTAATCTATATCGTATTTGCTTATCTAGCATAATATTGTTACTTTCATGTTCTGTCAAGAAGAGACTTTTTAAAATTCCTCAGATTCAGTTTTCTTACAGCTACCCGAGAGTTACTATATCTGTTAAATGTTATTACTTCACTGCCTAAGCCTCTCTCTCCAGAGAAAAAGAGAAGTTATAGTAGTAAACATTGGCTAAATTAAACTCAGACCAAATTCTAAATTTAAAAAACAGTTTCAGCCAATTTTTTAGACTAGCAGTGAGGATCTGTTAATGCACAACAGCTGGGGACAGCTATTTAAATATAGGAAATGAACAGCTTAATTAGGGAAGTATGTTAAGGAACATGAGGAGCCCCAAGTACAGTATATGAGGATTCGTTCAGATAACCATTTTCAGATCTGGGAATCAACATATGCTCCTTTCACACATTATTACAAAGTGTACCTGATACACGTACACCTCTGTAACTGCTTCTGGCCTAAAAATCTACATACATACATGTTTCAGACATGAAAAAACAAACAATTTTTTTAAAATATCTTAATATTGTTTGGGAAAAAAACCTCAGTCTAAATGACGATTTGCCTGAGTATGCATTTTCCACATAAGTAAAAGTTGCAGGATTGGCTCTGCATTCTTTTAGAAAACAGAACTGGATATCTTACTACTTAGCAAGGCACCAGCAATTACTTTATTCTGAATTGTTTCCAAAAAACTCTCCTTAATGGTGGATCCAGGTACAATGGATCTAACGACAACAGTATGTTGTCATATTTAAAGATTAGTGTGAGAGCAAAGGGTCAAAGGTAAATATATTCAATTTTAACCACCAAGTTTTACATTTAGTGGTGTGGTTCAATCACGCCAACACAGTTTGTGAGATATTTTGCTGACTACCAACAATGCTAATGCATCAAAATCAGCAGAAAAAGATCTTACTGTGACACCAGAGGAAATCTAAAAAAATGCTCAGCTTGGCACCTGCCAAACAACTTGAAATCCTGCTGGTAAGCACTTAGTTACATAGTTGATCCAAAAAGATTTAAAATACAGTAAGAGAAGGCAAAGGGTAGAGAGGACGAGAGGGTCAACAGAAAGGAACAATAGAGTACACTCTGAAAAAGACAACTCTCCATCCCTCGCTGTGTTCAGTTCTCAAGGTGGAAGAATAGGTGGTATTTTTTTAATAAGGGCTTAAGGAAATATGTTTGAGAATAAGGATTCAAGCAGAAGGGAAGAAGGAACACTGTGAAAGAAGCCAAGTAAAAAGAAGGTGAGGATTAGGATAGAACAAAGGATACAAAGGTTGCACGTAGAAAGTACTGTACAACAGTAGTTTCATCAAAAAGACAAGCAAGTGGCTTTCTAGCACTGTATGCAATAACAAATCTGCAAGTGACTTGGAGTAGAAGGTGGGAGTAAAATGGCCAAGTGGAAAAGCAGGAAAAACACTGTAGATGAAGAAATGGGCTACAGCACTGCAAGCATAGCTGTTAAGACAGTTGCCTGGCTGCTGCTCAGCAGTACCATGGTTTGGAATAATAATAATAATAATAATAACAACAACAACTCTCAGGCTAAACAAGAATTATTCCTACAGTGGAACTGGACAGCACTGAAATTATCATCTTCTTTAAGTACTGCCTTCCAGAAAGGCGTTGTTTTCCTCAAGAAAAGTGGTTGGATATTTTGGAGTATCTTTTTGGTGGTGCAATATATTCTTCTGAACACCTCCTCCCCCCAGCAACCGGTCTAAAGTCTGAACTGGAGTTCTCAACATAAAAGAATGTTTTTCATTATTTGCCTTGCAGTAAAATCCTTACTGTGATTCCCAGCTTAAGGATGTAGTGCAGGTGTAAACAGGCAGATGGACAACTATATTTCATCAAACTTTCCCATAATCTGGCACTGACAGAGATTTGGGTACCTTCCAGTAATCTTTAGTGCCTTCTTTATTATGAAGATTATGAAGCCTTTTTGAGCAATATTCCTCCACAGCACTGAGTGCATTTTGAGAACACAGTATTCTTGAGAGGGTTTCTGTGATTCCAAGACACTTTGGAAGATTATATGCAAACAAATTCTTAAAGACAAAACAATTACACGAAGAAAGGAAGTTTCCTTGGGAAGGAAACGGAGGAGTAAGATTCAGAAGCCTTATGAAGCGTCTGACTGAGCCTCCAGGATAAAACAATTTTTTATACCACTGAAAAAATGAGAGCCTTGCAAGCAATCTTTTGCCACCTCTCCATGTACATCTGTTACCACTGGGATCTAGATTGCCTTTCTTTGAGAGGATGTCTAAACTCAAGGGCAGGATTTAAGGAGGTACTAAGTGCTAGCAGTGAAAAAGTAATCTAGTATTCTGATTTGCTCTTAGAGGAGGTCGCTGACCTGCCTCAGCACCACAATTACAAAGCATTTAGAGGCCAATTTATTCCTTTTGAAAGCCGAATGGGAGAGTGTGAAAGAGCTTCTTCAACACTTTGTTTTCTATGAAAAATACGGGAGAAGAGGACAACACAAAGACCAGTTACAGCCAGATGTTCAAGCTGAGAATTCATCTTACTGAGAATGAACAGAAGCCCTTTAATGGCAACTTGCAGGAAAGTGTTACCCATTGGGTGACCTGCTACCTGCTCATCCTTGCTTCCTTCCTTTTAAGAATCTTTTTAAAAATTAAAAAAAAAAAAAAAAGGACACCTTTTTCTTGAAGTTGCCTTTTGTTTTTCCCCCACTTCTGTGCTGGCATAGTTGTGCAGATGCATGTTGTACCCATTTGGAGAACTAATTCTGCTGAGAAGCAGACCAGGATAATATTTATGTTTTAGCTGAATTTCTGGACCTGGTTCACATTCAGCCATAAAAACAAAAAAGATGAGCCAGCACAATGGAAGAGAGCGCACTGGAAAAAAATCCC
>NW_008825071.1:2192750-2203421 GCF_000699105.1 Pygoscelis adeliae | reverse complement strand
CCTGCCGCAGTACTGACTTAATACATATGAAAACTGCAGCCTAACACTCAGATGGGGGAACACTAGTTTTATATGAAGGGAGCAGAGAAATATAGGGAGACTAAAGGCCAACACCACCCCCACCCCTATATAAACCCCAAAAGAACCTGATCATCACAGTCCTCTGCAGTTTTCCAAAGAGCAGTAAAGCTCAAAGAGAGTCAAAAGACCACCTGGCTTCTTTTCAGGGCTAGCAGCTTGTCCCCCATATAGACAGCACCGGACATCACGAGAAGATGGGACTCCCCACAATGAACCCCTGTTCCACATGATTCCTTGTTCCTCTGCTTTAGAACAAAGTATCCTAAACCTCAGCCGAGCAGGTTGTTGTGCTGGATATTGTCCACGGAGACACCCTGAGGCAAGCTTCAAATGCAGGATTAGACTGCTGTTCTGTAAGACCGTATCAAATAAGTAAACTGATGGGGGGCTGCCTTCAGCTTATAATTTCTAAGCATCCCCCTGACCTTGCCTCATGCTGGGGCAGTCCAAACCAGTCCTTTATGTTGCTTTGTTTCTCATATCAGGGAAGTTTTTGGACATGTGTTGGTTCATAACAAAGGATGAGAAAATCATGTATCTGAAACATTAACCAGTATTCCTCTAGAATTGTATTTCTAAACAATTGTTTTGGGCATTTTTAAAGCAGGCTGATTTCTGGAAATACCAACATGCAGGACTGAGTCATACACATCGCTTGTGTATGTTTGAGAACTGCCTGCTGATATCGGGAGTTGTCAAGGTATTCTCAAAGTCAGCAAGGTACAACCAAAAGGTACCAAGTCCCAAATGCATGGAGTTCTTTTGATGTATGGCATAACCGGGACATTTCTGAGAAACATTTGCGCTGTGTGTTCTTGGGAATATGAACGGTAAAATTTACACATAGGTAGCTGCGAACAGGAGGACTGATTATGTAAAACGTGATTCTCTGAAGGGGGCAGAGGCCCTGAGGTGGAAGGTGATTTAAATGAAAAATTCCTCCCTCGGTGGTGACATGAGTTTTTAGCATTTTGTTGGGGACGTGTGGTGGTGTGCTCCTATCAATGTTCTGATGTCTAAGCCTTTCCATCAGTGGGGGTAAGGGCTTTAAATTAGGTCTTGATTGTCACAATCTGAAATCCATCAAGGCAGAAAACTTCTAGTTGTATAAGAAAGACCAATTTTTGTGTCGTCAAGTAATTTCCAAAATGAACAGCTAAAAGGAATTGGTAAGGAAATGAAAAAGATTAGAAACTGACAAAAATCCTCTGGTTTTATTTCCATATACCTACTAACAAATATACCTCCCAAACAGAAGATTTTACTGTTAGAAGAGGTGCAGAGGACAAGCACTGCTGCAGCTGACAGTGAATACAGAGTTCTGAATTTACGTGTACATTAGCACTATGTACCATGAGAAAAAAATTAGTCTACTGTCTAATGTTACTGTCAGCACTCTCAGAACTGTTATTACCAGAACAACAAAGAGACCTTTCTCTTTTCATACAGTTGGTTTTCAATTGCTCAGCCCAATTATAAAATCTTGTGCTTTTACAAAGTAGGCACCAGAGGGAGACCTGCACTTTAGTTCAACTATGAAATAATGCTGGCAGGAGTCACTCAAAAGTGGACAATCAAAGCCTCTTGGCCAATATACCCTAGGTGGTTCTGGGTGAAATTGTGGCTAATGGGAACACTCAGAGAAGGACTGGTGTTGGCAGTCTTCTCTTTTTCTAATGGCCAAAAAAACTTAAGAATGCTCCATGAAGAAAAGCAGGTTCCCAAATTTCAGGCTGTAGATGAGCATACCTCAACCAGTTTGGGCATAGCTGGGAAAGACCTGCTCTTTGCCACCCATGCCCCCAGCTTATCATCACATCCTGCTGACGGTTACCACTTCTCAAATCTTCTGGCTGAGCTGCGTATGTAAGAACTCCCTAAACATGTCAGTCAAAATAAGCTAGATGAGCTTAAGTAATTTAAATAACAAATCTTTCCTAACATGGCTCAATTTGACCAAATTGGATTAGGGAGAGCTCCCATGAGCAGCTCAGCTAGCAGGCCAGAGAGGGCAGTAACCCCAGGTAGAGGGCAGTGATGAATGCTTTGGGGTGGACTTGCTCTTCCATTGACAAAGCTACTGCTGAAGGAGGACTGTAAATATATATATTTTGTAGGAAGGTTGCTATTGTTTTCTAAGCCTGATAAGAGACAGCAAGAGAAGCTATATGGACAAGAAATATACTATTCTCTTAAAAACAGGTACTCTTAAGTTCAAGTGGGGAAAGGCAAGGGGCAATAGCTTCTAGGAAGCAGGCAAGAGCCCAGAAAATTGATCCTGTGCACATGGAATCAAGCACACTAACTGGAATCCATGTAGACAAAGAAAAATAAAATTGTTACTATGAATGACAGGTCTGTTGGTATGGAAAAAACTATCGACTCCTTACCTCTACAGCTGGATACAAGGTTTATGCTTATGATAATCAAGAGTTATTGATGGAAACATAGAAATGCCCTCTACCCCACAATTTTGCTTATTATCCAAAGGGCAAAAAACATCAACAAAATCATCAGCTCCTCATATGCATTCCAAGTTAAGAAAATTATTGAACAACAACGAATAAGGAGCACATTCTAGAAGAAAACCAAAATTTGACTCTGCTCTCTTGTGATAAAACAACAGGCAGTCTTAGTCAATAAATTTCTAGAAAGTTTGGTTTTTAACTTCCAGATTGGGAATTTGGGCTTTGCATTTTTGTTTTAAGTAGATACAACTCAAGTTTTTAATGAACAAATTCATTCTAGATGCTTCCAACTACAAATACAAAAACATTGGTATTTCAACTACAAAGTCATTATACTTTTAATATAATTTTGCATGCTACTTTAAAGATATTTCATTATAGGGGAGCGGGTAGTGAAATAATGCCAAATTTAAAGTTTCCTTACAATGGCAGTCTCTTTCAGAAGTTGTACCACCTCCAAAGTTGCCAGCAGCTTCTGAAACTCAGCAGATTGAACTGTCCAAGGATGCTTTTCCACAGCTGCTTAAAGCAATATTCATGGGGTTGCCAAAATTTAAACTGAACCTGCCCTTGGAGAAAATCTGGCCTGAAACGAACCCTATTAAGCAAAACAGGAGAAAAAAGAAGGGGTGGGGGAGGTTGTGAGGGAGAAGAATTTTCAGATGGATAAACTCCCTAAACTGACTCTGTGTGAAATCCTGAGTGCCAGTGTTGGTAGAGGGAATACTCAGCTGAGGAGGCAGGGGGGAAGGCAGGATATCAACACGTATTGCCTTGGAAATACGTGGGAATCTCTAGTCCTTGAGAATAAGGACAAACAGGAGAACCTAAACATGTCAGTACCATGGTTTTGCTCATGGCTTACGCTTCTCTCCTGGGAGCACCAAAGGGGAAGTGCCCCTTCCCACTGAATTCATCGGAAAGGGTAGATTAGCTGTGCACCTCCTAGTTCTCTTTTAATTACGACTGCAGACAGTTTTCTTCCCTGACCACAGGACCCACGATCCAGTCTGTGCACAAATTAGATACAAAGAAAGAGAATTAAGAACTCACAGGCAACCATAAATCTGGCATTTCCTTAATCTTGAGTGTTTGAATTTGTGACGTAAATAACAGTCTTTTTATGATGTGGTATAAAATCCATAAAAAAAAAAAAAAAGAAGAAGAGATGCTCAGACATAGCCCTTACCCTAGAGAGCTCACAATTCTCCTCCTTGCAGGGGTGCAAGAGTTTTATCAGATTTATCAAGCATATATGAACAAGGGGCTAACCTAAATGTGGTTTGTTTATACGCACATGTCTTTATCAGGTGAGCAAAAGTAATTATATCATAATTTGGTGGGAGCTGAACTTGAAATATCTTTTTTTTTGTGTGTTACACATATGCATTGCCAGTTAACTGTATCACAGAGCAGACTGGGTATAGTTTCAATTATATTGTATCACTTCTTTTTTTGTATCAGTCAAATAGTCTTTCTAAAAAGTGTCATATTAGTTATTTAAAAAGTTATGGTAAACTACCAAAATGTGCCATAACATAAGGAACGTTTGTGTGCATGGCTACACTTTCTAGTTCATTTCCATGAATAATATTCAAAGGTAGTCTGGTCTGTTCTCAGCCTGCCACCAAATCATCAAGCAAGGTGTCAAGAAATTTAGTACATCGTGCCTGCCTTCTATTTTCCCACAAACCCATTAGCACGGGCACAGGAAAGTGGTGGAAAGAAGAAGGAAAAGATTAAGCCTGACCAAATTTCACCATTTAGATAGATACAGTGACTATACTCACTAATTGCAAAAGTGGACAAGAAACCAAATTCATAGAGCTTTGCACTCTGTGCAAGTCATAGTTGTTTCTCCCATTTGGGTGAGGTTTTCCTAAAAAGTGTGAGAAGCTAAAGCCGCATTACAAGGAAGGGCATGCTATTTAAAGAGGTAAGATGCTTGTTTTCTTCCCAAAGGATGCAGTACACATTTACGTACATACACAGAGTAAGCATAAACTCTATAGCATGTCCCAAAGAAATCACATAGAATTTAGATACACAATCTCAAAATAACATATCACAAAATAACATTCAGAGATTGCCACAAAGAACCACCTAGATATGTAAGGCCATCTACTAAGTGATGCCCATTTTTAAAGTTAAAATAGATTTTCCTTGATATATCATTTTCCATCATACCATCTTTGAAAAATGAGATATTTTAAACCTAAGATAAGTGTAGGTCTTGAAAACAGCATTTCATTCCTTCAAATATTTTTCAATAAGATCTTAATTACATTACTAACACATCTTGTGAACTGAAGAATCTTAACTTGCAAGACATAATTTAGGCACAACTTTACTCTTAGAAAGCACTAAAGTAATTCAGAGACCTTTGTCATAGTAAACAAAATCATGATTCAAACCAGAAAAACCTAGAATTCAGGAAATCAAATTGAAGATTTTCTGACAAAGATTTTAGATGCTCAAGTCAAACATCTGAAAGAATCCAGACAAGCTGAAAAGCTACATATTGAACTCAAATTCTACTGTAAAACTGCCATTAAACTGGAATAAAATCTTTTAAACCATGGAAGTGTTCAAGAACAAACTTCTGGAAAACTGTATCTGTGCCATTCGCAGAAAGTAGGATTTTATATAGAGCCTTAACTTTTTTTTCCCTTTGATCATAACAACTCTCCTTCCACATGCAACTCCAGCTTTTGCTTGCAGTTACTCCGATGCAATAGTGCTTCTGGAGTTCAACAAAACAGAACATGGCAGATAGTGACAACAAGAGACAAAAATCTACATCTGAACTGTTAAAACCATTATAGAAATTGCACATAATAAACAAAAACTGCAACAAAAAGGGATTCTGACATATTCACTTCTACATTCATCAAAGAGAAAGACCTGCTTAGTCTTTTTTACACTGTTTATGAAGTAAGTTGAAGACTAAGCTCAATAGCTGTGACATGGTTAAAAATAGCTGTACGGCTTAAGCACGGCAACTCATACTGCTCCACAGGAAGACTTACTCTCCTGGTCAAAATATTTGCCTTTTCAATGAGCTGAACTTTCAGGTCATCTGTTAACAATGTAGATTCTTTCCTGTCTAGAAGAACTTTATTGTCTCTCCTTTAACAAATAGCAGGGTATTGTTCCCAGCTGGTTGCTAATTCACACAATTACCATGTAAAAATCTTTCAAAATGCTGTATAGAAGATGTATGTATTGCTTGGATAATCACATATTTTGATTTAATAAATCTCATACTTAATTCCTCTGTATGTGTAAAATAAAATTTAAACTCATCTTTACTATATCCTCTCCCCACATCCCCAACCCGCCCTCTTCCCTTCTCTTTTCAGCCTTCCCTTCAAAAATACAGATGCACATTACAACTGAGTACAGGGTGCCTCTGATGGTGAAAACACTTTTGTCAGATTTTGCAGATGACCTGTGTTGAGCGATGATAATATAGTTTGCCTTCCTGCATAACAGATAATTTCACTCCAAAATTCCTGCCTCGGTCCATCATATTGTGCTTGAACTAAAGGCATCTTTTTGGAAAAATTCACAGCTTTTTATCACTGACATATCCAGAACATCCTTAAATAAACTGTTCTGATAGATAACTGCCTTCATTTTTAAATTTATTATATTTCTAGAAGAAATACACCTGAGTCCAGCTTTCAGCTCCTGTATTTTGTCATGACATTGCCTACTATACCTAAAGGCCTGTTCCTTCTGAAATCTTTGCCCCATATAAGTACTTACAGGCCATGAGTCACTTCCCGAACTTCCCTTTGCTAAACTAAATAGATTGAGCTTCTCCAGGCTCTTACTATACACCAGGGTTTATTCACTTACGTGTTTTTAAGGTTTTTAATTGTCCTTGACATGTTTTTCTGAATCTTTTTAAGTTTATCTAGGTTTTGGGGTTTTTTTCATCTTAAGCTCAAACAGGATGTAATTGTCTAACATTATCTCACTAGAGCTATACAGCAAAATAAAAGCACACCTAATTCCACTTGAGATCCCCTATATCCATACCAAGGGACTGCACTGTGCATTTTAGCTACTGTATCGTATCACCGAATTACTCTTTTCCAAAGTACTACTCTCCATCCTATATGTATGATCTTACTGTCTAGACAGATATATTTAGCCATATTAACATATGTTGAAACCATCCCTATTAACTAAGTACAGACCATCCTTCACACTTATGAATCCATCAATTTTTTGCACGTATGCATTTTACCAGAGATATTATCTTTTCCCCCAGATCATTATCCAAATTCTCAAAGCAATGGGCTGTGAAAAACTTCTATAAAATCCACATGAACATCCTTCATCTATTACTGCTTTACGATCCGTCAATTAACCAGTTTGAAATGTATTTAATATGGGCCATGTTGACTTAGCAAAGAGATAGGTTTTAAAAATCAGAATACCATGCAGTACTGCATCAGGTGCCTTACGAAAGCTTACTATACCTACATGAGTGTCTTTGTCAACCAAAAACTTTCAGCCTCAGAATAAAGAAATAAATACAGACAAGTTCTAATCATCACAAACAGTTGGGCAAGCAGTGACTCTTCTTTCTTCAGTTTTTTGCTAAGCAATTCTCATTTCAGCCTTTCCACAGTTCTTTCTGTGATCATTACCAACCTGTCCAGTCTAGTATTTATGTTCTATCCTGGCCTATCCTATCTCATTTACACTTCTACAACAATTAAAATTAAAACAAAATACAAAACCCAATACCTTAGATATCTTCAGTTGGTTGGGTTTGTTTTAAATCCTGACTCTTGTAGACTAAAGAAAAAAATTGAATTTGTTTGTTCCTACCAGAATAAAGAAATATTTTTTGTAAGTCACTGTAAATTGTGAACACAACATCCAGATTTTGGCTAGAGAACAACAGGATTTTGACTGTATTTTAAAAGAATCATAGAATAACATTTTTTGCAGTATTTCTGTCTCTTCTCAACTATTATTGTCCCTATCTAGTAGACGCATGTCATTACTATATTTTTTTGCTCTCAATAAGAGAATTTTCATATCATTCTTAACCCCATTGACAGAAGGTTTATGATTAGTGTCTATATAATCTACTATGAATGGTCTTTTTGTTGTGACAGCCAATAGCCACTACTGCTCATGGCATTTTCTCTGAATCTTCATTCATTTGATTCTTCACCTCTGCCTTTCTAAGCTATGACAGTTTCATACCTATCCCTAATGACTTTTCATTGTTAGAATTACAAATCCCCTGGGTAACTTTTATTTTTAAGTAATATAACTTTGAGACAAAATTGTTTTCTTATATTTTCAGTAAAATCTGTATTACATTATTTTTAGGCAATCATCCTTTTAGAAAAAGTGATTACATATTATTGGCAAGGCCTGTACTGGATAGAGCAGATTCAAATAAGCAACAATAACTATCAGTGCTGACTGTTTTCATGGAAATGATCTTGTATTTAATTTCATTTTTGTCAGAAGAGTAAAATTGAATGGAACAGAATTTCTTATTCTCAGAAAAGTATGATGAATGACCTGCACATGTTAGAAATTCCGCTAATTTATTTTATGATCACCTAATGTAATCACTCTGAAATAACAATGCATAGTTTCTTTGCATCTAGACATTTAAAGAAAGATTCCTGTCACATAAATCCCAGGAAAATGTGCCTTTATCTCTATAAAAAGAAAGTTCAGACCTTACAGAACTTTCTGAGGCAACTTTCTATCCTTAAGTGTATGCTTTGTTTAGTTGCTTTTATCTTGCGAATAATCAAAAATAGAATGCAATGTTTTAATCCTTGCTTTCTGGGTGTGAAAAAAAACAGTGCCTAGGCCAGGCTGGCTGTTAAAACAATATCAGAATTGAACCACAGAGGAAAAATGGAAGGGGCAATAATAATGGCCTGATTTTATAATTTGATTCTGCTCTTAATAAAGTGTGGCACTCAATAAAAACTGGCACAGTGGAAGTCTGTTTGACTTAGTAATTTTCACATAAGTAGTCTAAAGTGTTCATTGGGGTTTTTTTTGTTTTGTTTTAAATACTTTGTTGGCAAGTAAATAAATTTGAATACATTGGATTAAGTGTCCAGATGATGATCAACAGAATTTTTTTTTAAACTGACTGCAATCTTGTTTTGTACTTTTAAATTATTTATTTAATAATTTGTTTTTTTTTTTTAACTAAATGAAGGATCAATACCAATGGCTGGCAATGCCATTAAATTGTACTGGTTTAGAAGCAAAGTATAGCTTTTAAACTTATTGCTACGTGCACCTGTTAAAACAATGAGTCATCTGAATATACATTCACACAACCTTAATTTTTGTGTGCTACACCCCTGAAATAACCAATATTTTCATCTATTTTACGTTTTCAACCTGCATACAAATGCAGACTACATTTGTAATAAGTATATTAAGTCTTTTTAATAAAAGAAAATTGTCTTTAAAATGCTGAATACATAATCTAGTCTTTTTATCATTATATTTAATATTTAGAAATAATGCATTTCTTAATTAAATATTAGCTACACCTAAATAATTGACAGAATATTTTTGCTTAATATAAACAAAATAAGGGGCCTACACACACAGAACTGAGAATATTGGATTTGGGGCACTTAAACTACTTGGCTGCTTTCTAAATTCTCACTCAATTACTATCTCTGTGTTCCCAAATCCTTCCATAATACAGCACTAGCCTTGTAGTCTTCAATATTAGTAGATATTAGTCTTTCCTAACCAGTTTTTATTTATATATTGGAAGGAGTTAAGGAGCAACACAGTTTACTTTCCTTATCAGTTTTCCCACCTTCACATAAACACATTCACAGTGAAAATAATTTGTTCCTGCCCGTGAAACTGAAACCAAAAGTAATTAAAGTGCAAGTTTTTCTACCCAAAAGATATTGACAGCACTTATACTTTGAACTTCAATTCCATTGGAGGGGCTAAAAATAATCCTTATGAATATCAGCATTTTAAATGAAATGCAGCTTAAAGTGAGCTCAGCGACGAGGAGACATCCTGTTCCATCCCACTCCCTGCCCACTGCCCACTCAGTGAACAACCAGAATCCTTAGAAATAAGTGATACTTTTACCTACGCTTGTATGTCACCCCCATCTTCAGATTGCATTTGCACAACAGCATCAGAGCACAATTATAATAAAATCGAGGTGGGCAGGGAAAAGACAACCTTACAGGGCTGCAGACTTTGCGTTACTCCTGCGGCACACTAAAAGTAACAAAAAGTTTCAGCAAGCTTTGTAACTGCTATGCTTAAAGTAAAATTCAGGGAATTGTTAATAAGTAGCAGTTGTGCAGCACTGAGCATTAACTGGAATCCCAAATTGTTGCAAACACGACTTTCCCATTTTCACATTAAAATGGCAGCGCAACCAGCCACTAAAATACACAGCACAGAGTCTTCTAGCCTGAACGTGATCGCCCCATCACTTGGCACAGCCCCCTTCTCAGGGGCGCTGCTCCTCACCCCATCCCTGCATGGTGCTGCCTGACCTCAAGGTGCAGTCCAGGGACTCCGGCTCTGTGAGTCAGCACAAGCCAAGGGCAAGAAGCTGTGCAGCCACGCTGCAAGTCAACCCAGCGAGTTGATCCAGCTGAAAATTAAACATGCGGTTTGACGGATTCTTCTTTTTTTTAAAACAGAGCCAAGTCATTGCTGCAGCCATCCCCCACATCTGCCCAGTTTTCTTCTCCCGTCTCCCTTTAACCATGCCGTATATTCCTGCTCCTTTACTTGAAGCGGCACCTCTTGGATTTCAACCTGGGTCAGTCAGAAAACTGCCAGAAAACTATTTCTACAAAAGCAGTGGACAGCCTTCAGCTAGACAGGCTTCCTTAAACGGCATTCACCTGACCCAGCAACACAAATCAGTATCGGTGCTAAGGAAGGGGGAAGAACGAGTGGCTTGCTGGAGGAGGCAGTGGTGGCAAGCAAGGCCCGCAGCACTTAAATTTGCTTAAGGTGTAGAGAACAGAGCCCTCAGAATCCCAGTTGAAAGTGGACAAGGAATAGATAGTCTCCTTCCTTAATATTTAGTATGTTTCAGAACTAACTTTTAAACATC
>NW_008825071.1:2180332-2192724 GCF_000699105.1 Pygoscelis adeliae | reverse complement strand
AAGAGAGGAAAACTGACACAAATGCTGTCAGAATACGCAGATTTCTTCCCCCAATCTCAGGGCTCGCTCGCTGAGGCTGTTCTTCTGTTGACATCACTTGGTGGCTCAACAACTCCAATGACCTTCCACACCTGCTTCGTCATCCTGGCAAATACGTGTACGGCCATGCACTGAACCAGACTGAGGAACTGATTCAACCAAATAAACCTTTTTGGAGCCAGGGTTTTTCTGTTTTTAATTATGCCAGAGCGATTTTCCAAACCTCTTAAAACATGGCCCAGCTGCCATTGTGGCTCAACGGAAGGAACAGCTGAGTCGTCAGAGGAAGGACCTGCTGAAGTCAATTATAAAGCACTGCCACCCAAACACCTTCTGAGATTTAATGTAAAATGAAGTAAAATACAACAATTATGGTTTAAAAACATGACTTGATCCATTACTGTCACTCAGATAACAAACCTTAACTTACACCATAGTAGCTCAGTGCTGTACCTAAACACTTTATACTTCAACAGTGCAATCCCTTAACAACGTTCACCTATTAACACAGTTTACGGTCCCAAGGGAAGGCCTGTAATGAATGAAAAGTTGGGTATTATCCTGCATTAGGTTCAGAAGACAGTAGAAAAAGGGAAAAAAAACCTCAGTGCTTAGGAGGTCACATTTAAGTATACTTTACTTAATTGGCTAAATTAACCTGACTAGCCTTTCTGTACCTCTTTGTAAAGAAAGGGGATGAAGTCTGATGACCTTCTAGAGGAATTTCACTTAGATGGTCTGAATGGCCTTCTGGATGACTCTCATCACTGATTACAGAGGATATCAAAGATAACACTGCATGCTAGTTAAATACCTCTCTGCAGTTAGCCCCACCAAAACCAAAACAAACCAAAAACCAACATAAAAGGGAGACAGGTTTGTCTGTGGCTTGTACTTGTACCATAGCTTCTCTCTATAAAACCCAATCCTAAGATGGTCTGACGGGATTTTCTTGGGGGGGGGGGGGGGAGTTTGGGTGGGGGGGGGTGGGGGGGGAAGAAAGGAAAAGAAAAAGAAAAAAAGGCTTTATTCTGCTTGTGCTTTGGCTCAGGGATTCAAACTTTGACAGGGAGATGAGCAAATGATTAGCAATCATCTCTGAAATATTCAGTCTGAGTGACATGCTCAGTGCTAGACTAACTGTGACAGAGGGAAGAGAGAATTACATTCTTCAAGACAGCATTCAGGTGTCCTAATGATGAGATCCTCCATTTTTCCCCAACAGCCTCTGCCTACCCATCTTTCTACAAAAGGTGAGGCAGTTTTAGCAGGATGTGCCTTTCTTCCACTACATAACAAAGTTCCAGTTTCTTGCTCACAAAAATAAAAATCATCCTTACTTTACAATCAATAGACAACTGATTCCACACTGAAAGTGCCCTTTTCTGAACAAGTTGGATGGAAAAAGTTTTTTCTGGTGGTTTGACTGAAAACAAGAGAGACAGGTATCGGGAAGACACTGGGAAGGAACAGCTCCAACATTTGACAAAAGGGACAAATGAATGAAAAGGGAGCATTCATTTAGCGAAAAGCAGAACATAAAATTCTCACATGGTTCCACAGTCCAGTCACTACTTTCTTCTTCCTCTTCTCATAATTTACTATGTCTCAGTATACTTTAAGACTTTATTTAGCATATAAAGATCTAAAATCTCTTCCCCCAAATTAATCACTTCTATTCACATCTTAGTTCAAGCTTCATAAATATAAACAAGTGTACAGAAGAAAAATAAAAACGAGCCAAACAAAGCATTATTTTACTAACGGAAAGAATAAAACCATATATATATAGGTTAGAATAATGACTCTTATTAATTCCCAGTATTTATGAAAACATCCATCATGAACAAGCAAAAAAGCCAGATGACATTATTTTTACTTGACAATAAGAATATTATGATAAAGCAAATTATTTTGTGTGCATGCAAGGAATCAGTTTTGTTACATTTAATAGCTTTGATTAGAGATATATTTGTTCAAGTGCAGAGGATTAAATTCTTTAGAATAAACTAGGTTGCAATTACTTGAGTAAGGACTTCAATGTTGAATAATTCAATTAGTATTAAATATATTCAAATAACAGGCAGCAATAAAGACAGGAACTTCCCATTTTACAGACCAATACTAAGATCTTCACTTGCACTGAAAGAAGAAAATTTATCTCACACTATTTTAACTGTAACTTAACTGACAGCTGTCCATCATTCATTGCTTTTCATGAGTATCCAAAGGTATAAAGAACTAGAGCACAACAAACAATTTTATCTGGATAAACGGAGGAAAATAACATAGGAATAGGTATAAATGAATAACAGTAACATTTCATCTATCACTACGGGTGGATCGAGACCTAACATTCATGGGGACAGAAACCATATGATGTCCTAGTGCTCATTCTATCTCCTCGCTAAATCCATGTTTTGCCACTAATGGCAGCAGAGAGAACCTCCAAAACACCATCTTATTCAATATGCTTGTTCTGCATTGCACCAGTTTCAGGGCAAAACTGAACTTAAAATTGAAATTGATCCTTGTAAAGAATTGATTTTAAAGATAAGGTGTTTTAATGATTTAGCTCAGTAAGCATTTTTTTAAAAATCCAGTAAAAGACAACCCTGCTATTAAATCTTTACTAATAAGAAAGTAGCGAAGCATGGCACGGTTTGCATACAATTACGACACGTGTATCCTGCTGATGAAAAAATGAGCAAGATCCCATCTTTGTGTGGTTTTAAAGATTTGTGAAGTAGTAATCCTTCATATTCATTGGGTTTCTGTAGTCATGGACATAAGCTGTCAAATCAACAACTGCTTGATGTACTGGCTTCCATGTTTTAACACTCCTACGATGTTACCTCTCAAAGAAGCATCCTTAAATACAATAATTTCCACCTTCTCATTCAGAACCTAATATTTTATTCTTGGGCAGTTCAAATAAATAAGCACAAATCTCAGGAGATCTGATGAGTACAATGTGGGAGAAAGGAAAAACAAATCAATTAAGGAGCTGCCCTGATACAAAAGAGATGCCTCTAACATGAGTGAAATGGAATCTGAAACACTGATGGATCTTTTGAGACAGGATGCTACCTTATTTGCCATCGGCATCTGGGAAAAAAGTCTTTGTTGTTATTGATCATTATTCCTTGATGACCTGGGTAAAAATACAGCTTTTTCAAATGTTACTTCTCTGGAAGTCATGCCTCTCAAAAGTCGTATGATAATAAACTCATCCTAGACTTCTGTATTACATTGTCTTATGGATGTTTTTTCCAAAGTAAAATGAAATAGAGATCAAGTGTCCTTTACTTTCCCACTCAACACATACCCTTTTGTACAATCAAATCAAAATACAAAGTACATAACACTAAGCATATGAACCGGACAAAGGAAAGAACAAATTTGAAAACAATTTGTAAGCTGGGCTTTGACCTTCTCTAGCCACGTACATACACTATAAACAACCTGGCGTGCACCAACAGTTTAAATTTTAACTTTGAAACTTCTGACCTTACTATATCATAAGTGAAAATTGACTGACTCCTCCAGAATGGCCCTAATTTAAAACTTCCGTTGCCCTTGGGAATGTCTGGACATCTAGTTATTCCTTCAGCTGCAAAGGACAGCGGTGAGCTGTTCCTATGGACACCTCGGCCTTCCAGGGGAAGACGCTCTACAGCATCACTTTCAGGAAGCATTAGAAATTGTTCAGCTGGAAATGCTCAGTCAACTGACCGTCGAGTTGGTTTGAATACATCTATTTAGAATAACTATATTTATGATCTGATTCCACAGAAAAGTACGCTAAGAACAAAAGCTCAAGATTCTCAGTCTGATGTAAACATCACTGCTTTTACTTTCTTTCTGGTTCTTTGTTCTTAGAAAGCATTGTTAATCAAAGATCAAGTTTGGTCCTTATCTGTGACCCAAACAAGTGAGGAAAAAATGTACCAGCCTTGAAAACATGCGGGGCCATCTAAGAGTTACAGTATAGAGTTACTGTATGGGCAAAAAGCCTACAGAGAAAAAAAATCTCTGATTTTTTTCTTTAAGCAAAAGTTTTCCATCGATCTTCCTAATTTTAGAAAGATTATACTGCAGTACAATCTACTATTGTTTATACTTACACTCACAAAATAGTATTAATTTCAAATCATGAGATTAATTCCTAGAATTATTATTACAAGCACTATTACAATTTGTTTTATTCTGTGGCTATATTCCTCTCTCTAGATTTTCTGGACTAGGAGTCTACTCATACAAAGCAGTTAGCTAGACCTTATTTTGGGATACAGACCTTAGGCACGTAAAGTCTCCACTGAAGACTTGCAAGTATCTAGAGCAGCCAATGACTTTAGATTTCACTCAGAGTTGGTGTTTCTGTTTTGTTTGATCACATACGCTAACGACCTCTTCTTGAAAATTAAAGTTCAAGTTAATACAGTGTTCAGTCACAGCAATGTATTCAGTGGTTTTGACTCAGAAAAGGCTTGTACAAATGCCTTGAACCCTACCATTTGAACACGACCCCAGCGAGTGTTTAGAACCATTGTCTGAAGAGAAATGATGAAAGTTTAGCCCGACGAACAATTGTGCTAACACGAGTGAGCGACCTGGCAATCATACCGTACTCCGGCTTACACCATGCCCTGCCAGGATCAACAGAGCGCCCGGCCCCGCGCTTCCCACAGAGGTGCCCGCCTTTGCCCAAGCCTGCAGCCGCAACCCTCCAGCAGATGTGTGCAGGGAATGAAGGTGGGCTGTGAACATCTGGGGAGCTCAGGTCCTGCTGCTGGCATTTTATAACCAAGGCTGAAATCTGCCTTGGTCCCAAGAAAACCAGCCACGAAAGCTCCCAGTGATTATCACTGTGCCACGTTTCCCATTTTTTCCCTCTACAGTAAGACATTACGGACCCGTGACAGGAATCAGGATGCTGAACTATATGGATCTTTTGTGTCAGTACGTATAGTCTTACATTCTCATTATTTCTTAGAGACACAATCCCAGGTCTGTTAGTTTTAACCTTGTAAGTGACCCAGCCACTAAAATATGATGGAAGAGTCACACTGTGCTAGCATGAGCTATACTTTATATATATAACCGGGGAAAATCAGGTGCTGAAATCAAAACACAACAAACAAGCCTGATTTAGCAACTAGCCAAACTATAATCCAGCTAACTTTCCCAAAGTTACTTTGAATAGTTTTATACCCTTCATATATCTACATTGTTAACTGGTAACAAAAATGTTATCAGTACACAGATGATGTTTCATTGAAGAACTGCATTTTATGGAAAGAACTTAAAAAACTATAGACTTCTGAGTATCCACTGAATACAACATTCAATACATCACAGTGTCAGGGAAGTATTCTGGAGTTAAGATATATTCATTTCAACACTCTTAAGAATGTACCTCAATGGTTCTCCTACATACATATTTACAAAATGTACATGTAACATTTTTCTGTGATAAATACATCACAACATACTTCCCATAACTTGCTTTAAACTGTGGCACCTTAAAACTAAAGCAAATTTTTTTATTATTCCCTAAACCAAGCAAATTTCTATAAACCAGTGTTTTACAGGAAGTGGAGATGCTTAGAGAGGTATTTAAACGTCTTTGCAAAATGAAAATCACAAAGTCACTTTAAAGAAAAAGAAAAAAGTACATCTCCTTCCTTCCCTGTTCGTCCAGGATACTAAAAAAAACCCTGGGTTTTGATTTTTCAGATGCTACTATGACAATCAGCAAAGACTGAACATTAAGACTTAATTTACTTAAAAGCTGTGAAACTTCCGAAACTGTGGGGGCAGAAGAGTTGGAAAGGCACAACTACAAATGTGGTTAGGCCACTTAAAACACATACCTTATCTTTCCCCACAAAAAAAAAAAAAAAGAAACAAACAAACCATCAGACATAACATGGCCAAGAAAGAAGATTTGATCAGAGCTGTACTAATTTATTTTATGCAGTGCCATTATAAAATGTGAAGCCTCATTGAAGAATCACAACAAAACTGTTACAGTAGCTACGTTGTTTCATTATTCAATAAAACAAATATATAGTTAAAAGATAGTTAGTAAATAGTTGCTTTATTTTGCATTTTATGCTAGCAAAGTGGCTTCAAAATCATTTACAAATGCAAATCTATGGTTAAAAAAATGTTTTTTATCCATATCCATTCTACGTAGTCATACATATTCATAGATTCCTTGAAAAAGATCTACAACAGGTCACCATTAAGGGACACATGTAAATCTGAGGATGTTTATGAAAACAGTAAATATTCTTGCCTTTATAGCGTACTGAACCAGTAACATGCCAATTTTCTTTTCCTCTAAGTAATATGGAGAGAAGTTCAAAGAAATTATTTCAAAGAACACAAAATTCTTGCATGTAAATATGAAAAGCCCATCAAAAATTAGAAAAATAAAAGCTCTTCTTAGAGAGATACTATGGCTTTGGAGAATACATTTGGTAATGAAAAATACAGAACTTTCATTTTTAAGATATTTTCTGGACTAACAATATACTGTCAGAGAAAGCACATGGTACGTTTAATTTGAAAATTATTAATGTTTTACTCAAAGATAAACAAAAAAAACCAACAACCCTGTATTTATTGACAAATAAGGTTATCACATGCCATCCAGCCATCCAAAACCCCAAAGACACAGAAGAAGTTGACAGGGAGAGACTTGTGCATCCCTTTTCACCTTGCAAACACAGTCTGTGGAGCTCATGCTTCCAACAGATACCCAAAAATAATACATTGCCCAGTAACACCAGATTTGGAGTTTATTACAGAAGAGTAAGAGTGGCATTACAGGCCTGCATATCTATTATAACCAACAGATCTGCACATCCAGTTATCACATATTTAAGAAGTCATTATGCCTGTCAAAGTTTTGTATCAAATACAGTCTTTGCAAGCGTGGCATATTTATCAGAGAGAGGTAAAACCCTAACTGTTAGTAACTTGTTTTTTTCTACCGCTTTGGCACGGGTCAGGCATGCTGCGGCAGTCAGGAAGAAATGAAGCTGCACCTACTGAGAAGTCAAAGAGGGACACAGCATCGCTGACGCTGTTCCAGTTACGCCAACCTTCCTGAGGAACAAGGGGCTGTGGCACGTCTCTTTAAGTCCTTTGTGTCCCATAATTTATCCTCATTCAAGGGGTACTGAACATCAGCATAGTGAAAGCAACCTTCTGCGACAGTACAGTCTCGTAAGTTGGAAGTAATTATTCCGTAACTCTAAACGTGACTGGCACTGTGCTAGCCAATCTTTGATTGACCAGAAAACTCAAGAAATGAAATCGCAGTCTGCTGTGAAAGACAGAGACTGTGAAGGTAAGAATTATCAGAGCCTCACATGCTTTCTGGATGGGGCATCTCTCCCCCTCTCCCGCTTCCTCTCCCTCTCATCCTTTTTTTCCCTGACGGACATGGGCAATTCAAAGCAATTACACAGGAGGAAAAAAAAAAAATCTATTTTCTTAATAGACCTATGACATATACATGTATGTACAAAAGAGTTTTTTGCATAAAAACTGCTAAAACATCTCTTATCTGTGAACCATTTGCGATCCTACACAGGACCCAGGCAGAATTTCATTCCTTTGGCCGCGGGTGTTTGAACTCTGAGAGCAGCCACTAAAGCCTCGCCAGGCCAGCGGCACCGCAGAGGGCAGGGCACGCTGGAGGAGCCCCCGGGGGCTCAGGAATTTCCCCAGCGGCAGCAGCAGAAGACAGGGCACCAGACCCCGCCTAGTTTCTGTCTAGAGCTCTAGGACAGGAGATGAGAGATAACCCAAGCTGGTGAAAAGCAGCATGGCAAGGGACATGGAAAAAAGTCGAGTTTCTTGCACTAAACGTGGTGGCTCCATTCCTGCAGTGCTCTTGCATTTGTGCTCTGGTTTAAAGAAGTGAAAGGCCCCAAAAGGGGATGAATCCTCAACTCTATTTTAAGTCAGATGTAGAGTTCCTAAGGGGTAGAAGCAACGCAAACAGGTCTGATGTAAATTCCTAGTCTTGTTTAGTTGGCTAGGGTTAGTCAAGCAAGTCTTAGTCTTTTATCTCTTCTGAAACAAGCAATAACATTTGCACCACTTGTCAAAATAAAATCAGAAAGATTCAGGCATTACAGCTCAATGACTGTAAGACCCCCTTTATGAACAAGTGTCACTGATGTTCAACCAAGATCTTAGGAATCAGCACATCAGAAACAAGCAGCAGAAGACAGATCAAGATATTTCGGACTTCCTGCAAGACAGGTTGAATAAAAATAACCCATTTCAATGGGGGAAAAAATGGCTATTGCCCAAACAGGCAATTCTGATTTGTTGTTAATAGCAATTTTTCATCAAATAGCCATAAGAAATTACAACAAGCTCCGAGCTGCATACTGTAGATAATGGATTTACCCTTACTGTTAACTTAAGCAAAACAAAAGTTTAAACTTTCCAGTAAACGCACACAAAACATGATGAAGATCTGGTCGCTGCAATGTTACTAGGGCTGTGAGACAGACTTTGGTTTTAAGTGGGTAATTCCCATACAGTATCAAATTTTCAACTAAATGACAGCATTTCTTCTTCAGTTTTCCATACTCTATCATTTAAAAAACTAGCACAGTAGCTGAAGAACAGCCCACAGGATTACTTTTTTTGACTTGTGGCCACTACTGTATACACAAAGTTTAAATTTTCATGGAATACGTGTCTTTGGGTCTTACATATTAGGTGATCAAACTTGACATATAGCCTAATGCAAGGCCATAGAACTTCAGCCAGTTGCTCCTGAAATTAGTTTCAGTTTGTAATTTCACTGTATCTGTATAATTTGATGTCGAAGGCTTTAGTTCTAAAAATAAAACCAAAAATACTGAATCATCATTGGAAGTGAAGTATCACCTTGAGAATACTAGACATCGGGATGAAAAAACGTGTATGTATTTTGCAAGACACTTGAAGAATTGAAAAAAAGGACATTTTCCATCCTATAAAACATACAAAAATGTATCATTGTGGACGACAGGACTTCAAGTATGTTAACCTGTAATATTTTAATGGAAATCAATTAAGTCACCTTAAAACACTAGGTTTACAAGCAATGTCAAGGTGAAATACAGAGTGAAGAAAAGACACCAATGCACAGGTGCACCTGCAAAGTTCACACAAACTGTTTTGCTCACTTCTTGGTAAAACCCAGTAAAAATATTCTGATATGAGTAGCAATCATGGCCCAAGCCTAACTACAATTACACAAATGCATCCAGTGAGCCATATATACCATCAGCTGTACCAGTAATTCTCAGAGGAAAGATGGAAACACTTGGTTGCTTGATTAGATACAATCTCCAACAGGCAGAGAACTTCAATATATTTCCACCACACTTAGTACAAAAAAAGTTATTGAATTTTATAAGAAAGAGACTCTTCCAAACTCAGCACAACTTTAGTATTTGTCTACCAACCACCATTTAGTACTTCTGACTTGCTGGCTAACAGACAGTTGTCCTGGAGAGTACTTTTATGGGATCGCTTCCACATTCCATCAAACAAATTTGTCATGCCAACCACAATTCAGGATGACCTCAGTCCCAGACATCACTGCAAGGGTCTGCCAGAGGAGGTCAAGTGAATTGACTGTAGAGAGAGCAAACATAGTTTGCTTCCGAATGAACCTTCTAAATGAGGTGGGTACCCTACTTCTAATTACTCCAGTGAAGATGATGAGAATAAGCAACAATCTTTCAATGGGTGTGAATCAGTCAGTAAAGGAAAGCAAACTTGTCACAATGTAAAAGAAAGTAGCCCTACTACTTGCCCAAGCAGCTGTGCAAAGGACTTTTCCAAAAGCCACAGTAACGCAGACAGCAGCAGGCACCCACAAAGAAAGATGCCGTAAGATGTCAACGCCTATTGAAACAAATCTGGGGGGGGAAAAACCCGACGGCACCTTTTCTTATGTTTTCCTTTACCTGTCTTGCTCACCAGTTTCTCCATGTCTGTCCACCTCCCTAACGTGTTGTCACTTGAAGAATCACACTTACAAACAGAAAAACTATGTTATTCGCCTCACCCACAAGAGGTTGGCAACATTACTACTTGTTTCACTTTCCATCTAGAAAAAAGAGTCCCTTCAACATTTTTCAATAAAAGTTTCATATTTTCTTCAGATCTTCTCCCCTCTCAAAAAAGGCAGGTAATCATTACCACAACCTCTAAAATGCTCAGGGACAAATGACATACAGGATATACAGCCAGCCCAAGAAAGTCATCCTTCTAGCCCGTTAGTGTATTTCAAGGTTTCGATCTTTGAATTCCGAATCACTGGCCTACAGTTCAGCTCCCTCTCTCCAGAGGTGATATCCAGAGTAAAAATAAAAATCATCCCGCAAACAACAAGTGAATCCATGCAGATTTTTTTTTTTAATTTAAAAAAAAGGGGGGGGGGGGGACTTACCTTCATTTTTATTGTTTGTAAGAGGATTTCTCATTTGTATTTTGGAAGAACCATGACACATATCAGCAGGAGTAGTTGGCATTCATACTTAGTCGAACAATCGCAAATAGATTATACACTTTTTTCGATCAAGACACAAGATCAAGATTCAGAAGGAAAAATGGAGGTGTAGCAAATGGGACTGCATTTCACTCACCAGATTCAAAGAATATTGTATGGCATGAATTACAAAGAAAATATCCATGAAACAGAAGTAAACCCTTAGTCAATAATACCAGCAGTTCACAGAAGGGTTTAAATTACCTAATATTCAACATTTCAGGTCAACTTGCAGTTACATACTTCCCAAATTAGTGTTCACTATATTTAAATTATTTATTATTTTATGGTTTTTCAGGCATGGCTATAAATTTCATTACAAGACAAAACTTGTAAAAAATGAACAGCAATTTAGAAAAAAAAAAATGCAAGAGAGATAGCTTAACCCACATCTGAGTCCAAAAGCATTAACAATTTCAGCATCTCAAATAAACTTCACACTTATGCAATTAAAGAATGTGTCTGATTTTAAAAATAATAAAGTAGTTTATCACTTCAGGCGTTTTGTGAAAGAGGCTTTCACCCGACGGACATCACATGCCGCCTGCCCAGTCAGGACGGCCACGCTCAACAGACTACTGAGCCTTTCGCCCAAGTCAACATTTCAAACACAACTTACGACAACCAAGAAGAGTAATGAGCAGTGGTCACGCTTAACCTCAGTCCAATGTCCAGCAAATAGAATTTTTCTGGTCATTTTTTATGCCTATCGAAACCGATATCCCATTGTCCATCTTTGATCGAATACAGCGACGCACAAAGAGCAAGTACTGGCCACAGCACAGTCTATGGGCCCAACACCACAAACCCGACAGAACTCTTTCCGAAGTCAAAGCAAGTTTTTGGCAACCCTTTCGCATACAGAGTGGTCCCTAAATTTCTCTCCTACTTCCAGGGATGATCCCTTCAAGATTGGCTTAAGCCACATTATGAGGATGGGGAAACTTGCCAAAGCAATTAACTGTGATTTATCTGTCTCGGGAATACAGGCCTTCAGTCTTCTAGTCTATCAGTTCAGCACCTCCGCTCGGCAGTCAACTTGCTTAAAATATAAGCCCACCCGGGGCACCTTTCACTGCCTTCTACAGGTCTTTTCACCAACGGCAGCACAGATGTAACTCCATTAACAGGAGATGCATGTGCACCAACAGTACAGTAAGACATCTTATTCTGTCAAGCGTCCTGAAGGCTGTCTGTCTCCCTTTGACCTTAGCCTTCCAACCTCTGGATATAAATATTCTTTTATAGAACACTGCCTGGATGCATATTAACTACGAGATAAAAGCATTTTTGGTTTTGCGTGGCCACTTCTTTACCCAAAAGACAAGAACGGCACCAAAACAACAACGGCTTTTCACTCACAAGGATGACTTCTTGTAAAAATAAAAACAAGGAAGTTAAATCCATGAGAACCATAATGCTTTTCAATTAAGGGCAAGGATGTGAAATTGCCACACATAAGACAGGAAATTCAAAGTTAGGCTGTCACCTCATTCCCTTCTTCACCCCAAAACCTTCCTCTCCCCTCAGCACACCCTTTGACCACCTCCCGAGCGACGAGTGAAGGATGGCGTGTCAGAGCCTTAACTTTGAATCTTTTTGGCTTCCCTCGCAACCTTAACCGTATCGTTAGAGCACGAAGAGCTGAGGAGTTTAAATTTTAATATTTTGCATCACCGCAGCTTGCTGCATGGCCAAGGCACAGGATGGTAGCACAGGACTTCGCTACAGACACAAATCCAGGAGGAAAGCCCCTCTGCCCTCCCCCCCCCTC
>NW_008825071.1:2161831-2179007 GCF_000699105.1 Pygoscelis adeliae | reverse complement strand
CCCTCGTCGCTTCCCCGAGCCCCTGCGCTCGTCCCTCTCCTCGCCCCTCCACGCCTGGTCCGGACCCCTCGGCCTCCCCGGCCCCGCTCCCCCACGGGCTGCGGCCAGTTCCCAGTCCGTTGCCCTAGTCTACCACCGCCACCATTTGTATAAGCGGCATCGTTAACGCGTCTGCATACCTTTTTCCAGACTTGCCCTGTTGAATGCCTTTACCGTAAGAGAGTGAAGGACGTGGGCAAATCCACACGGGAACTCAGCAGCCCGCGATGATCGTTGCCAACGGCACATACGTGGCTTACGTCTCCCAAATGAGCGTGTTTGCAAAATTGGGAAGGCCCCACCAAAGCCTCCCTGGTATGATGGGTCAACAGAAAGTAGCTGAGTTGTTGACTTTCTCATGAGTCCGGTACTAGTTACACCACGCAACTTGTTCTTGTCACCTCAGATGTCATCTAGGGGTGCTTCACCAGAAATTGTGCCAATAAGGTGCCGTGTAGTAAACCATTAACTTGATGAATCAAAGGCATCGTTGTGCAAAGGTAGATGTGATGAGTTATTCCTTCAAGAGCAAATTCTGCAAGATGGCGTTTCTGATCTCAAAAGGGCTGAAGGGTGGGACAAACCCAGTGTCGGGACAGGAGTGCCTTACCATGCGTTCTACCGTACCGAGGCATTTGTTCCAGTGAGTGTTTCTTATTCCATACCACACCAGGAAGCCATACTCTGCTGCAGAACAACACAAGTTAAAGCGGAGTTCATCACGTTTGTGTAATCAATCAACCCATTGCCTCAACTAATTTTTGATCAAGTTACCTCTTTTTTTTTTTTTTTTTTTTTTTTGCCAAAGTCTTTCAAAAACATTTCTGGAAAGCCAAGAAACTCCTCAACGTTCTACTTTGATAAACAAGTTTTGGACCATTGTCCAGCAGGTACCCATTCGGAACACATTGATCCGTTTGTGGGCTTTGGATGATCTATGGAGAAAGAGCTGGAGATTCCTTTCTCAGACTTGGTTAACCTGCCCATTCTTTGTGACAACTATATCATGTCTCCCTGGTCAACATCCTTCTTCTGGATAACTGAAATTCTGGTACTGGACTGCTAGATGGACATCATTTGTGCAGATAAAACATCTAACAACTTTCACACTTTTCATACCTTCCTAATTTCCTAACTAGTCTATGAAAAGGTTAGAACTGTTCTGTTTTTAGACCACTTCTTGAGATCTTCAAGAGCTCGGCTTCATCTAAGTGGTGAAAAAGGGGGTCGTTCAGTGACAGTAACAGGACCATTGACAGAAGGATAGGCCTATGTATGAAATAGAGACGGTTAAGATCTAGGAACTCTGTGACTGCCTTCTGGAGGTGAGCATTTAATCACAGTTCCTAAGATGTGGCCTGAATCCTTTTTGAGCTGTACTCAGCATACCATCGTTGTTGTAGCCACCCTTTGAAGGACAATCTTTTAAAGTAGTTGGTACTCATGTTTTAGCAAAGAGATGGCAGCAATGCTTGCTGAAGATGTTACTTTGCTTGCAAGGCATAAGAACATCTTAATTTGTACTAAGGGTGTTACCATTGCAGTAAACCAGGTCTTAGGTATTTTGATCTCCTGGATTACCAAAAAGAAACACAGGTCATCAGTACTGCTCTATTTTTAGTACTTCAAGGAAACAACAAAAGCTCAGAGTTATTACTAATTTTTAATGTTTCAACCACACTCCACGTTTCATCTGCAGTGAAAGAAATTCTTCTCTTACACATATTCATTGCTCGCATTGCCATTAGTTCTTCTTTGCCTTCTATCCTAAGCTTTTGCCCTCATTGCTTTATACGACCTTTCAGGAGAATCAACCATACTATTCAAAAATACCATGTGATAGTGCCATGGTTCAAGCATCTGAGGGGTACCAGGTTTTGTGACCAGTGCCCAGGTTTTGCGGTTGGATTTTGCTACACTAAGTTCCATGATAGCTTGCTCTCTTCTTGCTTTCTCTAGAAAAAATCAAGTTGTCCAAAAGTTGTATGGTGAATTGTCTAGATCACCATTTCCTTCTTATTTCTGAAGGTGTTTCACACTTTTCTCATTGAGGCAGGACGTGTCAATTTTTAACAATATTTTGGTTGTTGAAACCAATCTTCCTGCCAACTTCTTGAATGGCTTTACTAACATTGCATATAAATATTTCTAGTAGAGAAGTTGTACGGAATACAGTAATGGAGCAGTCTAGGAAGAGTGGAAAGCCAGGCCAGTTTGAGTTCTGACAGTGGCAGCAAACATTGGTCCCACTTGAGGTGGGTGAAACAGCCTCAGTTAATCCAGCTTTGGAACGAATCAGACAATGTCAGCCAGGCAGGAAGTTTTACCATAAGCATACAGTGCTTCCAGCCTGAAGTGGACAACTGCCTATAGTGGCAGTCCTCGTAAAGTCAGGAGGACAGTCATTCTTCTGTTCAGCAGACTGAAGAATGTTCTAATTTATGGGCAAGGTACAGATCATGGAATCAAGTTCATTTGAAAGGTCAACTCCATTTTAACCTCACTGTGTGCCATTGTAATGTCTATAAAGATCTTCACAGGTGATGGAATAGCTGAATTTGAAATAGTTATGGTGGTAGGCCACAGCTGGATGAAAGTTTACAGTACTGAAAATATCATAGAGATCTGTATTAGATGGGAATGGGTCTACATCTCCAGGATTTTCTCTAACCAAGGGATCACAGCCATGTTTGATATGCAGATATTTATCCACAAGATCATAACTCTTGACAATAAAGTGACTATGGGTAACTTGTGATCGGTTTTATTAAGGTCATTATCTGCCTTTTATTTTTTGGGAGTAGGGCTTGGAAATGAAGCATTTAGTAGCTGAGATACAGTCAGTGATTAGCTAAAGGATTTCAAAAGGTGGGATTGAGATGGCTAAATGTGATGGTCTGCGCTGTAGTCATTAACATCTGATCAAGACATCCTATGCTACTTTTTCGCAGTCAACGAAAAGCTAGTCAGCATAGTTAATGGAATTCATGGCATGCTTCATCTCATCCTAACGTAGATGCCTATGTCTGGTCAGATGAATTGAAGTCTAAATTTGATTTGCTTTGTTGACTGGATTGGAAATACGGCACCTATTCTGCAACTGCCTGAAGAAAGGCGAGATTAATCCTGCACATGTTTCTATGATCCAGGCTTTCTTGAGCTAAGACAATTGGATAATTTAAAACTCCATACTGGCCAAACTATGTTGACAGATTAGATATGATATACATGATATCCCTTTGCACCTAATATTTTTTCTTTCCTATTTTGATCCTATGCTCATTTGTCCTCAACACCTAGGATGCGGCTCATCCTCGCACTCTGATATTCTCTGTAATTTCTGTCCCTCTTCCTTTCCTCACCACTTCCTCATCTCCATCTCAGCCTCTTGTCTTCTAAGTGGTCTGAGATGCTTAAGTTAAAATGAAGAAACAAAAATGCTAGAGAAAAGCATTTCATGCAATCTGTATCTATACTTCCAACACAGAGCTGAGAAGTATGTTTCCCATTTTGTAGTGACGGCAGTTTAAACAGAGGCCATTTCAGGCAGAAAGAAGGGTTTAGTTCTGTGACACATTGAGGAAAACAGGATCACCTGAAGGAACGACTGTTAAACAAGATTCTTTACATGAAAGTCTAGAAGACAGAGCCTCCTAATTCTCTAAACAACTAAGACATTACTTTCGTTGATCTGCAAAGCATTGACTTCTAGATTAGATTAAGACATTAACATAATCAGATTTAAATAACTGAAGAAAAGAATGGTAATTATGCTTATAGTAATAGATTCTTGGTAATTTTTGTGGACTGACGTCATATCTAGCTCTTTATTGATAAGGACGTAGTTTCTTTCCCCAAATTCTTGCTTTCAAAGAATGCTGGCAGATACTCCACTGTTTCCTTATGGACTTCAACGATAGACTCAATGTAATAATTTTTTTTAACAACCATTAATTTTTCTTCACAATCTGCCCATGAAATGAATTTGTATCATTATCCATCCCCTACCCATGTAGGACTGAGCCATGAAATTAAAGTAAATATTGTCAGAGACGTCCACTGATTTCTGCCGTTCAATTAAAGAGGCCTAGATTTAAGTACCTAAGAGAATACAGTACCTTTTATTTTAAAAGTAGCATTCTTATTGATACTTGTTACAGGTGTAAATGCCAGAGGCTTCCGTAACTCCAGCTGTGTACCCAACATCTTGAATTGAGTTTCCAAAGATATATATAGAAGCCATCCATGACTACTGTGTTTTAAATGACTTGCTTAGTATCAAATGGAAGCTTTGTGACAGGAGTAGGACTAAATTATAATCTCATGGGACAAAAAACATGTTTTATCTATAGGACCTGCTTTTCTGTTCCTGTATTCTCCTGCCTTTTTCACCACCCACCTTTCTAGTTCTGCAACACATGAAACTGGAATCTTAAATACGACAGCTTTCATCAGTACACAGAAACAGACACAGATATCCCTGACTATGGGAGCCATGCAGTCAATGGTAACAGAGATGAGATTAATGTCTCTTTACGTCCCTGGTAAATCTGTCTGCTACATATCCCTGATTTATTCCTAGAAGATGCTCTGTGCCTTGAGTGAGGCAAAAGCTCCGTGGAAGAGGCAATGCAAATAGCGGACTGGAGAACACTCATAGACAGGGAAGGTGTACAAATATTACCTAACTTTAAAAAAGTTTATGTTTAAAAGTCTCAAACTGGAAATCTAAAATAAAAATAATCTTGTGCAATCACGTTGCTTGTCCTTTCAGCTCACCCTATTGGTCACCAGCAGAGTTTAGTTGTTTACATCCACATCAGAGATAAAAAGTTACAGCTACTTCCTTGAACTCCTTGGCTCTGTTCAAAGTAGTGCTGTCTTACCACTGGAATGTAGCTTCCCTTGCCTTGGTGAGGATGAGAACTGGTTTATAAAGCAACTAAGAAAACAAAATCCTAGCTTAATAGTTGGGTTGGGATGGGAGCATGGAGTGAAGCTGGAGGATAATTTTATCCTTACAGAACACTTGAAATGGCTGATCAGCCATAACAGTTTGCTCATTCTCATAGTCAATGTAATGATCACTATGAAGAGTGAATTACCTGAAAATTAAATTAGGGAATGTCCTCTTCAATTTTTGAAAGGAGATATCATAAGCTAAGAAAGTAGTATGTTGAGAACTGATGTAAATGTAGGTACCATGTCTGAAAGATAGCCATTCTTTGCTTTTCTCTGGAATCCGTAATTTACCTTCTCATGACTAAATACAGTCAGGACATTTGCAGATATTGAGAAAGAGCAGGGTATTCCTTCTGATAATTGTAGAAAGACTAAAAACCATCATTTTTTCCATTCAGATGAGAAAAATAAAAAACTTAACTATCTTTTCTTTTTAAATAACTGAAAAAGGGAAAACTGAAAAATGCAGAGGAAAGCTATCTTCTAGAGCAATAGAAACGCATTATTATGAAAAAAGAATATGAACTTTTTGATCTAACTGTTGAGGTTTTGCAGATCAGAAATGGGTCAAAGTTCTATGTTTTTCTTTCAGTTTCAAGATTCAACCCTGTATTTTTCTGTGACTGGAAGAGTAATTTTACTTTAACATAGTGATGTCAGAATACCAAATACTGTTGTGATGTCTCAACCAGTGTTGCTGGCAGAATGTTACAGGTTGCGATCCTTCCCTCCAGTTCATAGGACTGCAACGTATCTTCTGAAGATGATGATGAAGAAACAAACATCCATGGGACCATCTGCTTAGGTCTGATCACCTGGTTCTGTGCCTGCCTCTTGGAATTCAAGACGCCCTGCAGCTTCCCCTCAGTACTGGGAATATAGATGTAGGTACGTGGGATCCAGTGCTTGATTTCCCTTGACTGTCCAGAGGGAGGTTTTCTATATAGTGGATTAAATTTAGACTTTCTGTAATCATCATAAAGTAGGCTTATCCAGTCCACACTGCAGTGTAGCCTAGTTCTACCAGTACCTCCTACCAAAAGTTTTACTCGTCTATAAGAATATTATGCTAATCAGTTAGGTTTGGAGCTTGAAAACCTTTTCACAAAACTGTGCAAACTGCCGTTCAGCATAGGGAAGGGAAAGTAAAATGTCTGCTTGATTCATCGTTAGACTGCAGATTTGACTGTGGATTTAGTATAGCTTGAACAAAAATAATGTTATCTTCTGTGAAGGAAGGGGTGCAAAAGGTAAGGAACCTTTAGTGAGAAAATTAATGTCTTTTCTTGGAGGTGGTTTGTGAACAGTTCCTTTTTGGGGAAGCATGTTCATGTCAGTATATAGCTTAGTAAAAGTGTGACAAAGTGGAAGAGGAAGTGGTCTGAATGCCTTTCATTTTGTTTCCTTATCTTTCTCTGAAGTTGTCTGTAAGGCTTACTGATTTGACTGGTGGTCTACAGATGAATTAATGACCTTTTGCAATAATTGTGGCAATATGAAAGATCAAAACTATGCTATGGCTTCTTGAGACTTATTCAGCACTGCCATTGGAAATAAATTTACTTCCTAGAGATAGACCATGACAGTATGATCCTTTAACATAGAAGCTTAAGTCAACATGACCACTCCTCTTGGGTCTGTTTACAGATGGAGGTTTTGCAGCTGAGAATTAATGGATCTGAAGTTGCAGATTCATGTAATTTTCATCTTTTCAGGTAGCCCCCACTAACAAAGGCTGGCACATGCAGTCAATAGCCTTGTTGTTTAGACTGGTGGTACTGGAACAAAAGGCCTTGTTCCAGAAGTTTGCCTGTATTAGAATAGGCTGAATTCTACTGGATTTGCTCTGTTAAATTTTAGCAGCTGCTAGCTGGCGATCTTTTGGTATTGTTATTCAAGTTTTGCTGTCAATAGACAAGGGTAATTCACTAGTAAACACTTTACTAGGTTTTGCCGTCAAGCCTCTGTGTCGTCTTGAACTGTGTTTATTGTCCTCACACAAGGAGATTGTGTTTTAGCAGGGCACAGATATGTTTCTATCAGTCTTTCTACAGCAACGCAACGGGGAATGACTTTTCCTCTAGAAGGTCAAGCATTAACGCAGACACAATGCCTACCTTTTATTTTGGCATTAATAACTTTATGTTGCAGCATAATATTCATTATTCTTAAAAACAACAAAAAAAGTTAATAAAACAAAATGGTCTTAAGTCATGTCTAATCAAACTGAAAAACTAACTACATGCGAACCTTGCTGGTGTATTTACGTCAGCTTGGCTCACTGAAATTCCAAAAATGATCACTGCTGTAGTTTGTAAGGAACTCTTGCTGTTAAAAGTTCCCTACATCTACCTTTTGTAATCTTACCCTTAGATCACTACGTGGCAGTAAGGAAAAAAGAAGTGCGCAAAGGAGATATGAGTACACTCCAGTGAGTACTTCCTCAAGGAGTCAAGCAGCTGTCAAGTTGTATTGTTGGCACATCCCAATAATGAGAAACTACAAAAGCTATTCAAAGAAGAACATATTTTTTCCTGAACATTGTTCTGGGGAAAAAAAAAACCAACCCAACCACAAACTGAATCTTTTCAGGTGAAATATTCTTTTAAAGAATTCATATGAGGCATATATTGAATGGTGGTATTCCAAATGGTTTAAACTCAGCAAAGATAACAATGTAAAAGTGTCTTATACTAGAAAGCGTTGCGCAACATTAACTGTAGGCATTACTATCTGTATTGGCTATAATAAAAACAGTGTAACATAGCATGTAATGCACTCCCCAAAGATACAATCTCAGATCAGCACAGGCATGCATAAACACTACATAGTATAAAGATTTTTGAAAATAAATATGGGATGATTCCATTACTCACAGATAGCATAGTTATGAATTAGTCATACAGGTCATCCCAAATGAGTGCAGAAGATAACATCTTTATATATCACATCATAGTGTTACATTTTTTCAATATAATACATATACCAGAGAAGGAACTATTTGAAGAATATTTTTGAAAATTTGAAAAAACAGTATTGTTATTGATGTCTGTATCTTTTGAACGTATAAAGGCTGCTCTAATTAACTTGACTGCGATAGTTCAAGGTTCAGACAAGATGAAGACTTAAAAGAGTAATATCTGCAAAAGACCTCAGAACTACTTAAAATTGTTTCTGTATATGGGAGCAGTTTTAAAGTGCAATAAAGGATTTTCTACACCTACGAAGGCTGGAACGCTGGCACTTCCCAAGGGAATAGACTTTTTACTCAAAGCTCTGCAGAATGGCAAGGAAAAAAACCCTGTCAACCATCAAAAATATATCACAGATCAGTTATATTTCTATTAAAAGTGTCTAAGTCCAGAGCAGAGAACAATGACTGTTCATCTTCCTGGCTCTGTTCAGAGAATCTGTCATGTGGAACACGTCAGGGAAACTGGAGGTGGCGTCACAGAAGAAACTTCCCTGGTTCTGCATGAAACAGAAGAAACCAAGGGCTCAGGGCCTACTTCAAATCCTATTCTTTACATTAGTTGTTCTTGAGTATACTTGAAACATACCGAAGAAAATAATCAGTAAGTTGTATATAATAACACAAAACAGATTTTTGTGCTTTATGGACATACTCCATTAGTCAGGTGATAAAACTCTCATTGACTTCAAAGGGTCAAAGCTTTACAAAGCAACTTCTAAGAGTCAGCAGACATAATTTTGCTAAAGAGAAGTGTTCATTCTTGGGCAGAGAATGTATATGTATTCAAGGGGTAATAAACTCACAAGGTGTTTTGGGTTTTTTTTGCAGAGAGTTGTAAGTGTAAGACTAGACAGCAGGGTCAGTGTCCGCTTTTACCAGAATCCTAACATGTCGTTTTCAATGTTACAGGAGTGACTTCACCTCTGGCTCCTCTCTGACTTGTCTGATCCTGGGCTTGTGTTTGTGTGCAATCTTGCTTTTCTTTTATTTTCAGTCAGGAGGCAAGTGCTATCTTGTATATACTAATGCCTATCATCCTGCAGATCTGACTGGTTTCAGGCACCTGTTTTTCTTTTGGTATTGACAAACAGCTCCCTTAAAAGAAGGTATCTTTATTTAGCAGTTGGAATAAAGCATGAGAGAAAAGGGGATTTTTAGAAACACTAAAGAGCCTAAGCACATATTTAGTTCAATTTTGGTTAAGGTCCAGCTGGAACCAATCCACTTCGTAGGGATATGCAGGAATAACATAGTCATGCTGATAGTCATCAAATGGCTTCTCACAATTCTCCCCCCACCCCCAAGGACAGGCAACCTCTAACAACTGACGCAATCAACTCGGAAAGACTATCTCAGCTCAAATAACCTGACTTACAGGAGTGAGTTTAAAAACCAGTGGGGATATTAATGAAAGCACTACTCCATTGTGGGAACACTCTCATCCACAGAAGGTTAATCCAGGTGTTCAGATGTATGTGTCTGTCACCTGGCTGGAAGTGAAGATGCACTTCGAGACCCAAAAGTCACGTGTCCAGTGCCTTATGTATAGTACAGAAACTTCATATTAAGGACAGATCCAAACACAGCACGAAAAATTATTCAAAGACACACCCATATTTGTCACAGTCACATTCCTATTACATTGTGTAAGAAGAAAACAATATCTGGCAAAAATAAAATAAACAGAGGCACATGAATGAAAAAGAACTGGTTACAATACTTTCACGTTTATCTGATATTCTAAGGTCAGTTAAAATATGTGTTCGATGTTATCATGGAAATGTCACATAAGGAAATATAATACTAGTTTACTTACAGAAAGTTGAAGAGGAGAATGGCTGTAAGTATGTCCTCAACAGAGATGAAACAATGCAATAGTTAGTGAAGATAAATGTATATATTTTCAAAGTCCGCTTTCCACCTTCTTATTTATTCTGTTCCTATTCTGTTCCACAGACGTCTTTGCTAGCTTTCAGCATGGGTACTTTCTCAGTAACATGAAACACAATTACATTCCTGATGATGAAAATGTAGCTGTGAACAAGGTGAGTAGGTTTATTTTCTGTCCAGCTGGTTGAGGAGAATTTTCAAACCTGTCAGCTAATTTGGAATCTCAGGGGATGGCGGGAATTTATGAAGGTGAAGATTAATAACCATCCTCTATGCTATTCCTGACACACTGAAAAATATTTAAAACAGTGTCTACATAGCTGTTAGGATCCTTGGGTTTTGAAGAGCTGCCCAAGGTAAGAATTTGTTTCGCATTTTAGAATATAAAGAAAAGAAATTTTGTTTTTAGCAGAACATAAACCTTAAAGCAAGACACCTATGCATATACACAGATTTTCCCCTCCACTATAAATAGTCTTCAACATGTAAACTAATGCCCTGCTGATTCAGGCTTGCTGAAGAAAAGCAGTTTCTATTTAAATCTTGTTAGGGAATTATAAATGGTTTTTGGGGAAGTAAAACCAAAAATAAAAAGTTCCACATGGATATTATTTCAGAAAACAAACCCATGCCCAAAAAGAGGCAAAACAATTCTATTCCTCTGGGGAATTTCATGTTCTGGCTGTTAAGTGTCCACTAAGGTAAAGATTGGTAAGAAATTTACATTTTTGGATTATTGTCAATTGGTAATCAAGAAACAACATAATTTATTTCTAATTATTCAACTAACATGCAAAATCTGAAAGATCAGCAACTGTGCTTAATTATAATTCTTGTAATTTCTTAGGGTGTTTATTTTTTTCTTTTTTTTATCACCTTGTCTTGTTTGGTACTAATCGTGAGTTCCTGCCATTTGTAAAACAAGTCCTGTAATCTAGATTCATATTGGCTTTGTTTAAATTTGTTCTCATCTCTTTTCTCCTGCATGCAGCAGGATCAAGTGAAGGATCCCTACAGCTTTTCCATTAGTGACGGTAGTAATTAGAGATATAAAAAAGACTAAGATTGGTCAGCTTTGACTTCCATTCAGAGATGAACAGTCCCAGTCAGATTTCATTGTGGAAAGAGTTTTCAGGCACTTCTAAGTTTTGAGGACCTCATTGGCTCCTTAAGGTCCTGTTTTTGTTTCCTGGCTGTTGCAACTGGCTGTTAGTCTCCTTTAAATTGCATGAAATTCACTTTATCTTTTCAATCAAAAGAGAAAATATTATTATTTTTATTTTTATTCTATGCAGAACAAAAGTTAATTTTTTCCAACTGTGATTTGAGGGATAAAAGTTCCAGATATTTTCTTCCTATTCACTTGAGACTGTGGCATCTTAAATAGGGAGTGATAGTTCTTCTGATCTCAGGAACATAGTCCATTGAATTCTAGAGGAGCTCAGTTACACTTCAGGATTCACTAACAATGCCATGGAAGCCCACACTGCTACCACATTACATGATTTTGCTCATATTGTGGTTTAACCCCAGCCAGCAACTAAGCACCACACAGCCGCTCACTCATGCCCCCCCGGTGGGATGGGGGAGAGAATCAGAAAGATAAAAGTGAGAAAACTCGTGGGTTGAGATAAAGACAGTTTAATAGGTAAAGCAAAAGCCGCGCACACAAGCAAAGCAAAACAAGGAAACCATTCACTACTTCCCATGGGCAGGCAGGTGTTCAGCCATCCCCAGGAAAGCAGGGCTCCATCACGCGTAACGGTGACTTGGGAAGACAAACACCATCACTCTGAACGTCCCCCCCCTTCCTTCTTCTTCCCCCAGCTTTATAGGCTGAGCATGACGTCATATGGTATGGAATATCCCTTTGGTCAGTTGGGGTCAGCTGTCGCAGCTGTGTCCCCTCCCAACTTCTAGTGCACCCCAAGCCCACTGACTGGTGGGGTGGGGTGAGAAGCAGAAGAGGCCTTGGCTCTGTGTGAGCACTGCTCAGCAGTGACTAAAACATCCCTGTGTTATCCACACTGTTTCCAGCACAAATCCAAAACACAGCCCCATCCTAGCTACTATGGAGAAAATTAACTCTATCCCAGCGACAACCAGCACAGGTCAGAAAGCATATTTTAATTTAGTTTAATTTATAACTGCAAGTGGGTTAGAGGATGTATCTGTTGTTCTTTTTACAAACCTAACCAAAGAATTAATTGTTAAAAAATCCCTTTCAAATCCAGCCTGGTATAGATCTTTTGTTACTAAGACTCCTTTCACACTGGCTTTTTTATACTTTTGCTATGTATAGAGTGACTTGAGAAATATGTAGTAGAGATTCCCGTCACTGCCCGTACCACCAAATTGCTATACACTTATGCCAAATAGCCTTGGCATTTCTGGTTTTCAAAGTGTGAATAATGTCAAATTTGCTCTTTAGAGGTATTCTGTTGATCTTTCTTTTCTCTTCAGACATAATCTCCAAGTGCAGGTGGGCATGACATGTTTGGTGACACATTCAAACTATTTTACCAGATAATGCAATGCATTCATAGAAAATAATGACACTTGGAAAAAAGCCTGTACAGTTTTTTCTGATACTTTCCCTGCAGCCTTTGCTAACTTATTCTGTGACACAGTAGTACCCACAGAATGTGCTCTTGAGTTACAGCTCAACAAGCCTTTCAAATGTGTCAAAGTCAAGTTTTTTTCTTCTAATTAACTGGGCATTTACTCACTTGGAGCAACTACTCTAGTGGTGGAACCGTCTTCTAAAACTTACTAATATTCACAGGTATTTCCACTACCATTTCAGAGGGCCTCCAGTAATGCTGACAACTTGTACAGATTGATGTAAGTATTTTCCTCCTTATCCACAGGTAAGTCCACCTCTTGCTCAAGCACTTTTCAACTTCCACAAAATTGTTTTGGTTGTGTTTTTGTTGTAAGCTTCTGTAATAATGATTTAGAGGGTGTTCTTTTGATCAATACACATTCAGTTGCAGTGATCCTCCAATGTGTGGTCTGCCACAAGATAAACATATTAAGTTTGTATCACATAAATCATATATATCACATATAACCGTTTCAAAATCATGACAAAATGAGCATTTTCCCCAATTAACACACTAGCACAAGGCTCTGATGGAAAGGGATGCTAACCCACAATCCTCACTGAGTCCTAAGATATGCCTCTTCTGCTAGATGCCAGTGATAGCAACAAAGGCTGAAGTGAATCAATCCCATTACTCTGTCTTAAAAACAAAATATCACAAAGACCTAGAGACTCCCACTTCCAGTTCATCTAGTTAATTTTTGGCTCTGGAAATTGAAACTAAACCTTCTTAGTTATCACTACAAATTACTTTTTTCCATCTGCAATATCCTTTGAGAACATGAATACAACTATCTTTTATCTGGAGAAAAGCAGGAAAAATAAATCGTACAACCAGCTCAAAATCATTCCATTGTACATATGATCAACCTCACAGGTGCAAATAGAAGTTATCCTGCTCATCAATCTGCTTGGCTTTGGTGATATCAAGAGGAGCAAAGAGAGAGTCTGTGTTGCCTATTCCAGTCTCAAGAAAATCACTTTTGTCGAGACCAACTTATCTGTGCAACTAGCTGGTTCAGTATTCTGCTATGAGACAGGCTGTGACCAACATGACAGTGCTGCCATCACCTATCGGTCCCCTCAGTGAAGTCAGGTCTGGTCTACCAATCCTACCAGCCTGATAAGATAATTCTCAGAAGTCGGCTCACAGCTGCCAGTCTATTCCAGTCAAACTCACTTTATGCAGGTACACAATCTCCAAGTAGATACGCCTGTACAAAGGAAAAGTTTCCTCTCTGAGTTTGTTGATTTTGAATTTAATTACCAAACCAAAGTCCACCTCCTATAAAGGCAGAGTGATTCTGTGACTTGGGGTCACCTTATGCAAGCCTTACAAATTTTCCTTTGTCAACTATTAAAAATCTATTAACATTTATATAATTCAAATTCTAAGCACAGCAACATGAACTCTGTATATGGAATTTCAGGTAATTAATTTTATATTTATTTAAATAAGGTGGCTAGTACTGACTTTTCCCCTTCTCCCTCAGAGTGAAAAAGAAAGTACTATTGCATTACTCATAGTGGTACAGAGACATTATAATTAATACAATACAAAGAGTTCTTTTTGCTTTGCAGGTGCCAATAAGCAACCTCAAGGGAATATTCAAGAATCTTTGGTGTGTTTAGAGTTTTATTGCAGGAAAACTGTATGATGTAAGTGCCTTTCATTTCACTTTCTTTCAGCTATAGTGCCTTTAGTTGGCCTGCTTATACATGTAAAACACACAAGCCTCTTTCTCCTCTTTCCTCAGCCTTTCTTAAATACTTAAGCAGAGTTTCAAAACACCTTGTATACTACTACACATGCACAGAAAACATTAAAAGAACATTATGAAAGTTGCAAAGTCAAAAACTCTAAGTTGCCTTACTGGAACTCTACTTTTATAGGCATTATGATACTGCCTTTAGTTATACAATTACATACTTTTTGTTTTTCCACACGGTAACTTTAATTCCTTATCTCAGAATGCTTATTTTACAAGCTTCATAATCTGTTAACACAGATTTTTTCTTTTTCATTTTTATAGAGAATTAAAGAAGCAAACAAAAATTCCAGGATCTCCTTCTGTGGCATCATACAGATCGCAGTATTATCGTTCATTAGCAGGGTTAAAATTTTTAGCTACAGAAAGTAGGTTCCTACCATTTCAGTTAGCGAGTAGCAGTTAGTATTAGTAAGCTATCAACCTCCATATGGTCCCACCAATAGAGAGCAAAGAGGGCATCATTTCAGGGTTGGTGTAAGCGGATGCAGGACCAGATAGTAAAAAAAAAAATTGGGAGTGGAGGTGTTCCCTGCATTCCCATCTGTCTCTGCTGCAGCTTCCACCATTTTGACTTTAGTTGGCATGAGTAATCATGTAGCAATGCAGTAAATCAGACCAGCTTGCTGATCTTACTGAAAGCTATCTCTGCAAAATAGTATCTAATGTCTGATTAGATCTGTGAGCTGCATCAGCTCTTGCTGTGGCTCCATACTGCTTAGTGCTGAAGCAAGAAAAGGGCAGCCAGAGGCAGGAGAGAATGCATGTTCATCCTTTTCAGTGGCACTGTGGTCTTAAATCCACTTAAGACCACATACTGAGATACCCAAACGTTAGTGAGTTTCACAAGTACTTGCTGACAGCAGAAGAATGTTCACAGTCAAGAAACTTGGGTTCAGGCCTAAGTGCTGCCAGGGTGTGCCCTAGTAGGCAGAGGACTTTGTTCACCACAGCTGGATGTTTACGATTCCCATCCACTCAAATCTGTCTTGCTGGTCCTCTTTCTTTTCTTTATAATCTTAGTATAGTCTCTCTGTCATTGACTTCTTGCTAAACTAATATGTCTTCAGCTGCAGGATTCTTCTTGCGGCTCCAGCCCCCGTCTCCCATCCTAAGTTTTTGGCTGTGGCTAGCAACCAGTTTCCTGCTCTGGTCAGCGTGCTTAGCCATTCCCAGACTGCCCCTGCTCCCTGCTCCCTGCTCTGTTTAATTCTCTTCAAACACACACACGATCACAGTCTCTTCTCCCAGTCCCACTATCAATTTTCTCCAGCTTTTTGCCTGCTTCTTTGTCATCCTTGCCAGTTCCCATCTCCCAGTCTTTCATTCCTCCAACCCAGACTTCTTCCTGCAGTTTCTTCATTTAGTTAGTCTCAGGATCCCCTTCAACTTCCCGTTCTGTCTCAGCCTTTCCATCCCCTAGCTATCTTAGTCCCAAATCTCCCTTTCCTGAAGCTGATTTCCTTTTCTCAATTTGCCAGTAACAGCAACCAGTTGCCTGGTCCCCAAAGTCCACCCAAACTCCCCCAGTCCAAGCTTTTGCTACGTTTTGGCATTTCAGACAGATTGCTTTTCCTTTCTTTCTGTATTTCATTCAGGTTCTTATTCTAGTACTGACTTGGTGGTATAAGAACACCAAGACCATAGAGAAGAGTCTTCCCGTTTTCAGCTCTGATGCCTGCTCCTGCAGTGCTCTACAGCAACCTGGAGCGGCAGCGGCAGGGATTGTCCAGCTCAGCACCTCAGTGCAGAAAGACCCTTCAGAGACTGTAGCTATCAAATTGTGGCTATGCACTGCTGAGCATGTGCAAAGAGTGGTTCTCATAAACGCCTTATCATTGTGGTAGTTCATCGGAGAGATTACAGAAGGCTCAGCCCTGACACAGAAGCTATTTTACTGCCAAATTTTAAGTCCCTCACCCACATCAGAAATATATATGAGCATCTCAATAAAATAATTTTAGTATTTTAGCAGGATCACAGCAATTTAAATAAATGCATCGAAAAGAAGGCATCACTTAACAACTGGTAATCTATTTATTAGGTCCCTCAGAGCAAAGTTAAGAAAAGAATACATAATATATTTTTTCTAGTGAGGTTTAGAAAAAAGCTGCTTCGTAATCATCTAACATTTGTCACTATAATGGTGAGAGGGAGTCATTCCATTAGTCACTAATAAATAGTTATTTTACTTTGGAAATATTGTATAACTGTTTGTCACAACAGTTTTATTTCTATTTTAAGAGTTACATGCTATCTTATTTTATTTACATTTGCATAGCTGAGAATACACAGTGTGGTGGGTTGACCTTGGCTGGACACCAGGTGCCCACCAAAGCCGCTCTATCACTCCCCTCCTCAGCTGGACAGGGGAGAGAAAGTATAACGAAAGGCTCGTGGGTCGAGATAAGGACAGGGAGAGATCACTCACCAATTACCCTCACGGGCAAAACAGACTCAACTCAGGGAAATTAATTTAATTTATTACCAATCAAAAGTCAGAGTAGGATAATGAGAAATAAAAACAAATCTTAAAAACACCTTCCCCCCCCCCCTCCCTTCTTCCCAGGCTCAACTTTGCTCCTGAATTCTCTACCTCCTCCCTGCCGAGCAGCGCAGGGGGACGGGGAATGGGGGTTGCGGTCAGTTCATCACACATTGTCTCTGTCGCTCCTTCCTCCTCGGGGGGAGGACTCCTCACACTCTTCCCCATCTCCAGCGTGGGGTCCCATCCACGGGAGACAGTCCTCCATGAACTTCTCCAATGTCAGTCCTTCCCACGGGCCGCAGCTCTTCACAAACTGCTCCAGCGTGGGTCCCTTCCACGGGGTGCAGTCCTTCAGGAACAGATTGCTCCAGCGTGCGTCCCCCGCGGGGTCACAGGTCCTGCCAGCAAACCTGCTCCAGCATGGGCTTCCCACAGGGTCACAGCCTCCT